>NW_012149742.1:240699-276365 GCF_000956105.1 Propithecus coquereli | reverse complement strand
ATATTTAATTAATGTTTAAATCTTGTGTTCAGCAATGTTACAATGGACAGGGTCCTACCAGTAACAGGTTAGTAATAATGCTGGAGGACAATCACACAACAAAAGTTGTGTAGATTGCTAAAATCAATAAATGATTTTAAAAATGCCTTCTGTTTTTAATTCTAAATGATGTGAGCTTCATTTCTATAAAGAAATTCATGTTGTTACACATCAATAATAAAATAGAACAAAAATGACAACTGTTTCCCTTATTCTTTCTCACTTTGATGCAGGAGGTAGGAGTTTTGTCAATGTGCTCACATTTTACCCAATGTTGGCCATGCTTATTTTACCTCTTTGAAGCTAAACATTAAGCGTCCTTTAGACTGCCTCAGACACCTATTAATGATTTAAGCACATAGAGTTTTCCTTTTTCAGCCAACGTGCCACTTTTTTTTTTTTTTAAATCAAAATCACTTTATCCTGCAACCCAAAAATGTTGTGGAGGAGGTAGTTAACTAAATGTTGAAGAGTGTGTTATTATGGTTATCATCATCATTATTAACACTCATTAGAGCTTTTCATCTTCAAAGTACCTTGTATGCATGAGTAACCCCCTCCTTCTCACCTCCTGTCCACCTTTCCACCCTTTTTCAAGAACTGTGATGGATCTTTAACTCCACATGACCTTTGAATTTTTAGAAAATGCAGTCACTGATGATGACTTAAGGGTCAGTCTTATCTGGTGGTAAGGAGGAACATGTGCCTTGAGGTTCAATATTAATAAGAATAAAATGCTTTCCAAGTGGAATTCAGGAACTCCTTTGAAACACGTCTTGCTTCGCTCACCTCTCCATGTACTCCCACTTCAGGTCTTTAAAGTAATGCAAACACGCCCACCCTGCTCCGAGATGTGGGGCTGTACACACAGATAAGTGAGCGGCTGTGCCTTAGTTCAAAAGACTCATTACCAGAAGATAATCTAAAAACCAATGTATGTTTTTAAATTTAAAAACTAATGTAAATTTTTAAGACTAGGACAAAAAGAATTCAGCCAAACGGTGAACAGGGTGTAGAATAGGTTAATGCCAGAAAATATTATTTGTGAAGAAAGCATGTTTAAAAGAAATGGGGCATAAACTCAATCTGTAGAAGGACTGCTTGCTGTTCTTCATCAATGTCTTTCTCTGAAGGATTATTCATAAAGGAGAAGCAATTTTAAATGGCCACACAGGGAAGATCAACCTTAGGCATATACACATAATCAACTAACTAACTGAACATGTAGAAGCTGAAAACAGGCATGGATATAAGAAAATGTTAAAGAGGCATTCCTGAAATACAAGCAGATTTTGTTTTTGTTATGAAAAGTCACCCGTACAGATTCCCACCTGTTAATCACTAAAGCAGGGCAGAGACCTTGTCAGCAAAGCAAAGGACTCAAAAGGAAAGGTATGACAAAGATTTTTTTTATGTGGAATTTTTTAACATAAATGATGACTTCAGAGTTAGACTGAAAGGGTACTACTGTTTATAGGTGTGACCGATGCTCTTTTAATATTTGGAATGGTAACTACGATTGCAAGGGTCTAAAGAGAGGAACATTTTAAAGGTCCTGTCTGAATTATCTGTTTTTGCATTGTCTTGGTCCTCTTTCCTTAATTCTGAGAGGATCACTCTGCAGTAGTGCAAGAATGTGGTTCTCCTTTTTGAAAGAGAGGGATGGGCCTTATGTTTTCTTTTTTAACTGTTTTAATCTGGGGTAGGTTAGACAGGGATATAAAGTGTTTGCCTTGGGCAAAAAAAGAAAAAAAAACCCTCAAATATTCAACGTTCACATTGTTTGTAAGATTTCTCAGCAATGATTTAATGTTTAGCAAATGGCAGTTCTAACTAAAAGTTAACTTTTGATGAAGTATTATAGTGTTTCAAAGAACACTCACGATTATAGATTTTTGTATCCTTTGTTTTGTTTCCAGTGTCTTTTTTTTCTTCAATTTTCCACTCAAGAGAAAATATTTAGCCTTTGTTAAAGTCTCTTTGATAGAAACCTATTGCAAGTTAATCAGTTCCACATTTTTAATTGTTTTCTTAAAGAAGCTAAGGGTTATTAATTTGGTGAAAGTTGTAAATGTTTGGCACTGGAGTTTCTGGGGAAATACTTCGGTAAGATTTGTTGGAACCATATGTTATAAACTATGTTCTACACTCTACATTGATAGAATAACAAGATCCAACATTTTTAAGCCTAATTGCTCTTTAGGGATCAAAGACATATTACTTACTCATCTTACGCTAGGTCTTGGGATCAGAAAGAAAAGTAGCTTGATCCCCCCCCAAAAAGCTGTTATGAGGCAAAATGGAGTGCAATAACCCATATTTGAGCCAGGAAAAAGGAGAAAGCGTAGATTTCTAGTCAGTTTTATGTAATGGGTAATGTAGAAAATATATGATCAGTAGGAAAAAATAATTGTAACACATAGTTAACTTGGCAATTATAATCAGCGGGTATACAATGACATGTTGAAAAATCGTTTTTTTTTTAAATGACACATGTATTAACTGAGTTTTAGGTTAACCATCTTTTCCCAAAGTTGATCATTACGTTTAAATCTAAATAATAATAGCTGACATTTATCGAGCACTTGGTAAGTGATACACACTGACTTAAAAATTTCACATACACAATTTCCTTTTATCCCCAGAATAAGTCAAAGAGGTAGAATTATAATTATCTCCACATTACAGATGAGGAAACTGAATCACAGAGGGTTCAAATGATTTGCTCAAAGTCAGCCAAGCAGTCAGACTTCATAATTCATGCTCTTGATCTTGTCCTCCAGTTATATAAAATCAGAGGTGCCATTTCTTTCATTTACATCAATTATGATTCATATGTGGACCCAACTCCACCTAAATTGTTTCTCCTTTCTTTCAATTTTCTTATTTGCATATTTGGTCTTCCTCCCTGACTCTACCTTCATACCTATAAAACATCCATTTAATATCCTGGTACCCCTATGGAATACAAAACATTTGCAAGCACAAATCAGATATTGTATGTGGAACTTATTTTGTATACTAAAAAGCACTGTAAAAACCATTTTTTCCAAAAGATTCTCTGATATTCTATCTAACAGGTTAAAAAAAATACCAAGCTCCTTTAACAAGTAAGAGATTGTTCTTCTCTTATTCTTCAAAATATGCACCTTCTATTGTGGTCGTCTTTTTCTCCTTCTTCTTCTCTTCTTTTTCTTCTTCTTCTTCTTCTTTGCATCTATCCACTAAATTCCTTACCGCAGTATCAAAAGCAGTAATTGTCCAACTTTATGGTAATTTACAACTGTAGACCATTTAACAGAAATAATCATTTAGGACATGAATGATATTAATAATATTTCACTGAAAAATGCTTAAAATACTAAAAAAATCTTGTCTATCATGCACACCTACTCATAAACATGGAGACAATTATCGTCTAATTTAAAAGTAACCAAGCTAAAGAAAATTCCGACATACCATTACAGTGTCTTTGTTAACAGAGTTTGAGTTTTGATTTGTATTTGAAATAAAATCCATTCCTGTTAAAAACTCAGAATCTTAATTTAATTCCAACTGGCAATTTGATCTCATCTCACTAGGCTTCCTTGGTTATGTTTTCACTATCCTGTGGGAAATTTTCCTTAGTAATTTTCCATTTCTCTTTATGCCTTTAATATATTTAGTGAATCAATTTAACATCTGTTTAATTGTAAATATTCAAGACAGGGATTTCCCCTTTAACTTGCTAGACCAGGATCAGGTATGCCTAAATGTTTAATAAAATGCTTTTGATGATGATTATAAGGATAACAAAAATGACAATGATAATCTATGTTTAAAGTTTTAAATCTCTGGGTTTATATTTTCAATTTTAAAAAGATTCTGAAGACTTAAAAGCAGAACAGAATGTAAAAAAAAAAGAAATTTTCAACACTCTCATTTTTACCTTTCCAATTTATTAATAGTAAGTATTTATGTTTGAAGTATTCTGATTATATATGTAGTCAGCTATTTTCAAATCCCCTTTCCCCTAGTTTTTGGCTTAAAATAACTCTTTTTCCGTGGTTTAAAAGTAGAGTACACATTTCCTTAAGCTTACTTGGGATAGGAACCACTTCACAAGGACTGTATGGCCATTGGAACTGTCCCTATTCAAGTCTTGAGATCGCTAAAACAATATCTATCCTGCATCCACATCATTTCCAACAGGCAGCATGTATTTGGGAAGCATTAATGATTTAAAAGCCTCTGGCTCTTAGAATTTTTCTTCTTAAGATCCTTTGCATTTTTCTTTTCAAAGGGCTTCAATATGGGGACCTGATAAAGAAGGATTAATGTAGTTTAACAAAGTGAAAAACTAATTGAATCATTAACTCACTATTCAGATTCAAATATCTTCATTCCAAACCACATTCACTATTTACACTTCTGCTTTGCTCCTCTGCCTGACTCTTTTCTTCTCCCTTATTGGTAAAACTTCTTAGTCTTAGTCCTAACCCTGAAAAGGTCATGTGAAAATGCACATTGAGCATGTCAGCGAAAGTCAGGGCTGCTGGAGCGAATGCGCAGAAAGCTTTTGCTCTACAAGTTTAAAATCTTACATTTCAATGTTTCTTTAAATATCTTAGAACCCTATTAATTTACTTGAATTGACACAAAAACATGAATGGCTATCACTACTTTTAAAAATTAGTATTTGGTAATTTTTGAGTCACTTTATATATGTTGTTGAAACATCTTCTTCCTACTTAATAAAACAGAATTTGAATGCGAAGTTACAATTCAATTTCTCTGAAATTTTGCATTTGACAGTAGTTTCTTCACATAATAACACTACTAGGGATTTAATATCACAATTTAAAAACTAGAGTAATTTAAAATGGCATAAGGTGCAGTGTGAACAAGTAACCATTTCATATATATATATATAGAGAGAGAAATTTTGATGGGGAAGGGTGTGCTTGCAGGAGGCTATTTAACAAGCTCATCACTAACAAGACTATCTCAATAGTTATTCTCCACATCTCATCCCTATCCCCCCAAATGTTATTAGACTACTGGCAAATTTTAATCTTAAATACTAAACCATCAATAATAACATAACCATCCTAAATGATATGTTCCATATATTACAAAAATTACTATGTTTTTGTTAGTCTGATTTATTTTAGGTTCACCGATTCTTCTAGACTTAGACACATAGACCATCACTAATTTATATCAATGACACAATACAACATTTAGTTGAATAGAAATAAATTATTATCTAAGAAAGCAGTTCATGGGCTTTTATAAATAAGCAATTTTCTCCTTGATCACTGGTAGACTCAAGTCTATTTCAGATAATTCATCTTCATACTTGATAGTTATAAAACAAACATTATGAGCAATTACTCAGATTTGTTTTAATCCCATGAATGGAAATAGTTAGTCCTGAACTTAAATTTAAGATAAAACTTACTCTAAGCAATGTTTAATCATTTGAAGAAAAAAATTTGCTTTCTTAAATAAGATCACAGCAGATAAAAATTAAGTCTTAAATACCTTCCATTTGTGGAAGCACCTAACACAGTGCCTGGTATATAGTGGGTGCTCATTTGGTGATAATTACAGTTATTAACAGGATTGGAGCTAGGCCAAATGCTTCAGAACTCCCAGTCCCTTTTCCCCATATCCTGTTTCCTCTTAAACACCTCTAGCACCTTATTCTATGCGATTTATCATTCTTGCACTAATCAAATTCAAACTGCAGTTTCTAAGAGCAGGAGATGGACAAATCCAAAGGCTTCTGTGCAGTGTTATCATAGAATCAAGACTTTCCTTAAAAAAAAAAACAAAACTTTGGTTTTAAATTATTACCATATAAACTATACATAGCCAATATTTTCTTCTTTCACTGACTTATCTCCAGAGGCCAAATTTATAGCTGAAAATCAACACAAAAATAGCAATTTAAAAAATTAAAGTATTTTTATGTTTGAGGAAGTAAAGCTTCAAATCAGCCTAGAATTTGGGGAATCAAAGTTAATGAAGTGTACTGCCTTTTCGTATAATTGGGAAAAAAGACAAATGGTCCAGACTTACAATGGTTTTCTTCTTGATACACCTCAAACCCAAGGAGACAATAGAAGACAGACAAAATTAGGATAAAAAAAATAATAAGCAAGGATAAAACAATGATAAAATATGAGTTTTCCAACATAGTATCTTTTTCTCCAAATTCTTTCTCCTAATTCAGTATCCTTCACTAAACAAAAACCAAAGGAACTTTGACATAGCAGCAAAACCTCAGAGGAGAATTTTCCTGCTCTCCCTGCCCTGTGTTGAACTGCTCCAAGCCCAGAGCTGCTGCTGAAATCAGTGACGTGAAGCCAGACCAGGAAGGGGCCCCAACAAAGTGCCCAAGAGTTGCATGTAAAGATTTACAATTTTCTTTTCTGCATAACCAAAACTATTCCTTCTAAGAGTGGGTATCTGAGGCATATGGTTCATCCCGATGCTACACAAAGGAACTGGAATAAACTGCTCCCTGTGCTTTCTCAGGCTTGGTTTCCTGATCTAAACAAAAGGAGGACTCAATTTGGATTTACCTCATTCTCGCCCTCCTTGCCGAGGCAGATGTCTTAAGCACTCTATTTTAAGGATTCAAAGCCCATAATATTACTAATAACTCCACATACTTGTTTGCATTTCCCATGTTACATATAAATGTCAGAAGCAATGACTTGCAGCCCTCTTTAATCTCGTGACAGCTTTATTATCATTGGTTGGCTGAACTTCAAGAAAAGTTATGACAGTGGCGAAGTTCTGCAAACTGCAGCACATATTTCGGTAATTAGGTAAAGGAGGGAGAGCTACGTTTAGAATGCGCAGCTGAAATTATTTGCTAAACACATAAGATGCTGAGGTATATCACATTCCTCCCAGGACAGCTTTTGAAGAGTGATTTATAAAGCATTTCTTTTTACTGTTTTACCATTTTTTTTCCCCTCCAGTTAGTCTGTTTTAGCAGCAGCTCTGACTTGAAAATGGATCTTCTGATAATGGAAATATTGAATTTGCAATATGAGAAGGTGGAAGGAAGGAGTGGTCTGAAAGGCTGTGTTTTTCATTTTCTTCTGTTTCGAACTCAGTTTTCTCAAATGGCTGCATCTCTCTCATGAATGCTTTAGCGTTGAACATTGAAGCTAATTTTTTTTCGTAGTTCTGGAAGCAGGCCCAGGTTTTCCAATCCTGGAAAAAAATAATATGAACTGCTTGAAATACAGTTTTGATCCCACAGAAACAAAACCACTTGTCTTTTTTCAAACTTAGCTATCAGTAAAGTTCATGCTAACAATTACCAGTAATAAAGTTGCTGTTTTATTATATCTTGCTAAAAGGTCATATATTTTAACTATTACTTCAAGAGATTTATTTTCCAGTATGGTAATGGATTTCAAAAAAACACTTCTTCATTTAGTTTCTTTTATAACCAAAATCATGAAGAATATGAGAGGGTAAAATCTGTGACTAAAAATAATCCAGATTTTGCTTAAGTACATAATTTTAATCAAATTAACACCCAATTTTAATTCCTAAAGTTAGCTTGCCCAGACTTATAGTTAAATAAACTATTTAACTGTCTATTAAAAGCCTATGATAAAAGCCTACCTATCAACTGCTAAAAACCTCCAGTTTTTTTCTTTTTTCTTTTTTTTTTTTTTGAGACTGAGTCTCACTCCGTTGCCCTGGGTAGAGTGCCGTGGTATCAACCTAGCTCACAGCAACCTCAAACTCTTGGGCTCAAGCAATCCTATTGTCTCAGCCTCCCTAGTAGCTGGAACTACAGGCATGTGCCACCATGCTTGGCTAATTTTTTGTTTCTATTTTTAGTTGCTCAGCTAATTTTTTGTATTTTTTATAGAGACGGGGTCTCGCTCTTGCTCGGGCTGGTCTCAAACTCCTCACCTCAAGTGATCCTCCCACCTTGGCATCCCAGAGTGCTAAGATTACAGGAGTGACCCACCGTGCCTGGCCCTTCCAATTTTTGTTTTGATTTGAAATTCATACTATTTTGATCCAATTCTAAAGATTTCTTGAAAGTTAATCTGAGTGTAATTCAATAAATTGACAGAAATTCCTTAGGTTTTCACAGGAAAAAAATATGTTTATTGCAAACTGAAGGAGAAATCACTTATTCTATTTCTAGTATCTCCTTGGTTGCGAAGTACTATGACTCATGCTATGAGGAATACAAAACAGAATTCTTGCATTTTCAATCCCTTTTTCTCCCTTTCCCTGTTTTTCCCTTCTCTTTCATTCTTTCTCTCTCTCTTTCTGCCCTAAACTGTGTATGTTAAGCCTTAATCCAAAATAGATTGAAAGAAACTTGAAATATATGTGAGATAAAACAAAATAAAATAATTTATAAGTAAATAAAAGATTAAGTCAAGAAAAAAATCAAGAGCTAACAATGGGAACCTTATAAAATGTATACCATTATCCAATAAAATTGCTTAAAGTTGGCTGCATACTGACTTTAAACAGAATGAAGAGTTTGGCTAGTTATATGATTGGATTCTCAATGATTTTAAGCAAAAGGAAAACCAGATACTTAGGGAAGCATAGGTATCTCTGATCATAGAATGAGAAAGAAATTTCTTTCAAGGATACTTATGAAAAGGACATTGTGTAATATCATGCAATAAACAGTGTTATCTACCACACCTCATAATAAGCAGCACAAAGAACTTCATAAATTTATTTGTGATATTGTTTTCTCTTTAGTCCCATAGCGTTCTACCAAGACCCAGTTGGGTAAATGCCATCCTACAAGTGGGCCAGCATGCTTTTGGATGCTTGGCTAAATTCAGGAGTATAGTTTTCTATCTAAAATAATAGGCACACTATATATCTTTTAAATAATCTTGTATCAATATTATGTCTTTCAAAGAACTTTTGCTAGATATTGGGAAACACTGAATGCAATATTATACTTTGACAATAATCTAGACACTACCTAGTCTATATTGCCATACAGTACAGATTCTTATAGTTTAACATTCAGAAAAATTCTAAGAGATTTATCCTACCCTTGTTTCATCCTAATTAGAGACCTAAAAAACGAAAGGTTTACCCTTGCCCGTATTCAAGTTTACCATTTTCAAGATTACTAGAGAGAGTGAGAGAGAAAGCCCAAATATGACATACTTTTCATAGAAAAGAGATAGCAGAATTTAACAACTATTAATTTTTCTTCAGCTATTACATGACTATCAAAAATTTGAATACAATTTTTAGTTATATTTTAATGTTTCAGATAAAAATTTTCTAATAAATTTATATATGGAAAATTACAATTTTGCTTTTCATTTTCTGAAACATGTCTAAAACAATTATCTAGTCACCACACTTTATTTATGTGAAATGTGCTTTTGTCAGCTATTTTTATTTTTGATTACTTGGCTTTCAAAATAAAGATTATCATAATCTAAATGCAATAAATATTGATTTAAAATTTATATAAAAAGCAAATATGTTACAAGGCTACACAGATAAGTATTTGATTTCTCTGAAATCCATTTATCTAAAGCTTAATCCAGTATGTGTTTTGTTATTAAAATTCATTAGCTATCCAATATTTTTAAATTAGAAGTCAGAACTAATATGACAACCCTCCCTGAAAGTTATAGGGTCCTGGAAAATTACAAAAATAAGTGTGAAGTAATTTAAATGCTCCAATATAACCTTGCCAAAAGAGTATTTGTTGATGAAGTCTTGTTTCTCTAGTCTTTTTAAAAAGAGAAGGAAATTAGGGGGAAAAATATAAGACAAAAAGGAGTTAAAGTAAACCTATGAATAAGTGTAAGAAAAGAGAAGCAAAAAAAAATAGACTTGTTATTTATAAGTCTATCACTCAAGTCACTTGGAGCAAGTAAATGTTGGCAACATCGCTTTAATTTCAAAATCAGGAATTGTGTGTTTTATTAAAATGTTATGTTCCATTTTATGAAAGACACTATTTTATTATGTGTGATATTATTGCCTTTTAACAGAATACTAGAAAGTTAATTATTTGACTTCCAACCTTTTTTATAGCATCAATTTCTACAGTTGAAAACAATTAAAGGCCAACTTTCCCTCTGTGTTCAACTGACTAATGCATCAATCACCCAGCCATGGCATAACCTCATAAAGAATCGACTGAAGGCATGCCACATTTACCTTTCTGCGTTTACCCCAGTATACACTGGGGAGAAAGCTGCCAGACACCTGAGGAGAGCTTTTGTCACAATGGGTTAGAGAAAAATGGTATATAGCAAAATTATTGAATACTGTATTTATAAACTAAGGTTCATTTGCATTGTATTCTTCAAGTACTAAATGCAGGGAATATATAAATGATAAAAAGGAACCCAGAAACTGTTATCACCGAGCTTTCAATTTAGTAGGAAGACAGTCACTCAGGCAAATCAGCCTTAGTGGAGTAGATAAAATGGAGATTTTGTGGACAACGTCGGTTGCCTGCTCTATAGTCATTGTTTCTTTCTATAGCCTTGTTTCTTACTTGAGCACTCTGATTTTGTTCAGATATTAGGTAGCTTTCTGTTTCATTGTTCCCTCCTCAGCTCCAGGGGTAGAATGTTGATTAGTCTAAGTTAATCAGGGTTATTCCATTCCACTTGACAATATCATTATAGGATGATATGTGATATAAACCAGCCCAATGAGATGATGGGACCACAAGAAGGGAACATTTTTCTCCTAAAAAAATAACCAAATTGAATATTCATCCTATTCCAAATGTTCTCTCACGAGTTTGAGAGAACATTCAGAATAGGATGAATAGGACAGACAGGACAGCTATGTGTCCTCCTAAGACTTTCCTCCCAGAAACACTTCATGGCAGAGAAATTCCCAGCCTCATTTACCTTACATGACAAATCAATGTGATAAAAATAAATTGCTCTTAATGACCTCATTCAAAGGTAAATTTGCATGTATAGATTCAAAAATCTCTGAAATGATTCTTACAGTGGAAAATTAAGAGATTGTGGCAGGCAATGAAGGAGATAGTTAAGTGATTCTACAATAACCAGCATGTAGATGACCTCCTTATGGAGTTGAGTCTATGTATCTTTTTGTTTGTTTTATTTTTTTGTAATTTTGCCTAAGTCCTCTTCATTTCTTTCCTTGCATGGACTTTTTCTGTACCTTGAATTGGATCTTTCCATGCCTTTTTCCAGGTTCATATGAGGACATTATTTGTACACATAAAGGGATTATGGATGGAAGGCTTTGTTTTTTTTTTTTTGTAATCATTGTGATTAAAATGGGATTATGTATTTGATTCTGTGCAACTTGTTCTTCTAAATTAACAAGTTGTACATACCTATAAATCATCAAATATCAATATAAAGAGCTGAAAAATATTATATAGTGGATATTAACAATTTGTTCATGATTTCACTATTGAAGAATATTGAGAATGTTCTCTTTTACCCCCACTTATAAATACTGCTACAGTAAAAACCTTTGTTCACATATACTTATGTGTCACATATAGTTTTATCAAGAATAGATTCCTGAAAGTAGAATTGCTGGGTCAGAGGTACAAGATACACACACACACACAGACACACACAGTTTAGTTGACCATGGAATATAGTTTATGGAACTACTTATCAAAGGGACTATTACCTTCCTGAGATTACCCTTTTGAATTTCACTTTATTACTTCATTAGCAGAGTCAAATAAAAAAAAGAAAAACTGAGTTTACAATACTGTGCTTCAAATTCCTCCATTCTGAGATTGCATTGTGTTACATTTCTCAGTATTAAACTATTTTGTAACCACTACTTTGCTATAACCACTACTGTACAACTCATAGTTCAAGCATTTTATTGTCATTTTATTTTAAAACAAGCCAACTTCAAATCTTCTTGATATTTAATCATTTTTTCCAGTTTACGAAAGAGGCAAAATAAAGTACTCTCTGATGATAAACAGTACGGTTTCTGTTTTCATCTCTTCCATTTAAAAGTAAGCACTCAGAATGAACACTATACTTTTAGGAGGTAAATATGTTTCTTAAGAGACAAGTGTATAACATCAGCAGCCAGATCTGCAGTGGAACATGCAGTGTTTCTGAAATAGGTTGCTTCGATAAAACAGGAGGACATAAAGATAGACTGGAGCCCAAGGAAACTTTTTATTAGTTTATTCCTTCCGTATTAGTTCTGGAGCATGAGACTAGCAGACACATAATTACAGCTGGCATTCAACAAGACACTACTGGCAAAGAAGCTTCGGATGGACCGTCTCTCCTTCTTTGCCAGAAGCAGCCATGTTGGCAGGCTACTGCGTAGAGGGTTGCCTGCCTCTTCTATTCACTCCTTAGACAGAGATTAGTTTCATCTGTCAGTCTGGCACCTTTTACAAGCACAAAAATCCACATGGAAATCAGAGATTGAAAAGGATCTTCATCAGAAAGTGATGGTGGGTAGAACTAACCTGAGGAGATGAGACTTCTGGAAGATACAGGACATAGCACAGTGAGGAAAATTGAAGTGATATGGTTGTTGAAACTGTTCATGACTAATGCTGAAGTGACTTATGATACATTAAAAGGAAATACAACACCAAGGCCTATGAACAAAGTTAGAAAAAAATGGAATAAGCACTTTAGTTCTAACACTCTGCTGTCCAGTCTGAGGTTATCTTTACTGGAGATACATTTTAATGAAATTGTGGCTAAAATTGAATCTGTCTGATATACGAATATCTTGGAGTATGAAAGTAGAATTTTTCACTACATAATGCCCTATTGAGCATAACAGGCAAAGGAATATTAACCCTAACATTTTTAATATTGACTTAGCTGTCAGAGAGCCTTGAATTATAGGACGAAATTTTCAGTTATCTGCTCAAAACCCAGGGAATTGACACTCTTTGTCTTTTTTTTTTAAATCAACCTGTAAAATTCAAATATCGTTTAAAATTACAAAGATAAAATATAATCATTCAAATACTTTCCTGTATGTATTTATAGGTGATCTAAATTCATGCTGACATATCTATTCAACGAATTACACAGAATATTAAAAGCCACAGATTTTAACAGGAGGTCTAGGTCAAGGCAAAACCGTATGTTATATGCAGAAGACAGTGGACAGTAGCAGTTCAGATTTCAGAGTTTGGAGTGAGTCAATCTCAGTTAAATTTCTAGTTTCATTATTTATTTGCTGTGGAACTTTAAACAAATACCCTTTCTGTGCCTTTATTTCCTCATCTTCAAAATGTAATTGAGAATAATTATACACCTGCATTAGAGATTGTTATGAAGCTATACGACTTAATCAATGTTAAATCTTAGAAGAAGGACTGGGGCATAACAGTATCCAGTAAATATTAGCAGGTGTTGGTGGACAATTTGTCTTCCTTTTGCATGGTTTAAATACTTGATTACCTTGTATCACCATCAACATCTGTAAGGAAAAAACATCAAGAAAGACTTCATTCTTCTCTTGGAATTTAAGTCAGTGTGTTAACTCTCAGAGTGCTGTCTAATCTTGAACATTTTCTTTTTTTTTCTATCTTTCTCTAATGGTGTAATCTTTGGGCTTTACCATCTGTCACAGACATGGTGGCAGATCTGAATGAGTTGGGAAGGTATTTCAGGCCCAGAGATATGATTTCATATCCCAGAGTAGATAGCCCCACTCTACCATGTCCACCTACACATACAGCCTGCCTTGTACAAATACTCACAAGAGTGTAAAGCAGATATAAAAGCATTCAAATAAGGACTGGTACTTGCGTTTCTGGAAAAAATTTCGGAAATGTTTGACAATAGAAGATTTTTATTTGCACCCCTTTATTTAAACTTTTTATATCATTTTTATTCTAAATGAATAGAAGTTTTCAGTAAGTTCTACTTCCCCTTTTCTTCAGCTTTCTAAGAGATCCAGAGAAAATAAAACACAAAAAGTTAGTTCACAGAAATATTACCAAAAGTGTCAAGGTTTTTTCAAAATATAATTGAACTCTTTTTTTTTTTACTAATTTTGATTAAATCTACTCCTTCTTGACTATCTAGATCTGCATGTTCAGATGAAGTAGCCACTTAACCACATGTGACTACTGAGTGCTTGAAATATGGGTAGTCCAAATTGAGTTGTAAGTTGCATACCACATTTCACAGATTTAGTTTGAAAGAATAGATGTAAAAATATATCATTGATTTTCATATCAATAACCTGCTGGATGATAATATGAAATGGTTTTAGTTAAAAAATATATTATAAAATTAATTTCACTTTTACTTTTTAAAATGTGGCTACTAGAAAATTAAAGTTTACATGTGCCATGCATTTGTGGCTTCCATTTGTTTCTATTGAATAGTGCTACTCTAGATTTATAGAAGGGAAACATTGCAGTTACCAAAAAAAATACAATTTTAGAAATGAAAATTCAGTACAGAAATGTAAATCCAGAATTCCATTTCTAAATGTAATGGAGTATTGCTCTTGCTAAGAACAATTAGGGGAACCATATTTATTATGGGGGCAAAAAAAACAAAAAAAGTCTGAAGGCATCAGAAATCTACTGAGGCAACCAGAACTTTAGATATGAAAATGCCAGTAGGAAGACCAATGCAGAGATATGAGCTAAAATAAGAGTTAGAGAACCTAGAGGGCTCTGTTAGGAGGCAAGGATGCTAAGAGAGCTTCTGGTAATATTAAAGTGGTGGCCAGATGAAAACTGGACGTAGGACTTCCAAACATCTAGGACTTGAGGTCCAAGATCTTGGAGCAGTGAGAATGACAAGGAAATGAATTCAACACTAGCAGATTTCCACTTCAGAAGTTAGTCAAATTCTTAAACTGTTCAAGGGCCAAAAGACTAAAATGTTAAACAGAAAGTCTGTGAAACATAGTATAATAAAGACTCCAGGTTCCCTATTGGGACCGTGGGAGGACCACACCTTATTGAGGAGAACCAGAGTTCTATGGAGTCTTGGTAGATAAAGCCCCCACTGTATATACCTGCCAGAGGTGAGCAAACTCTCTAGACAGTACCATTCAGAGCCTCTACATTTTTTCATATAAAATGTTAATTATTTGATTAAAAATTACTAAGCATTTGAAGAAACAGAACCCAAAGAAAAATATATAATCAACAAATGTACAAATGACCCAGTCACTAAAGTTATCAGATATGGACTCTGATTAACATGTTTAAGAAAATAAATGACATACAGAAATAAAGAGTCAAACAAAACCTCAAGACCTAAAAATGCAACTACAGAAATTAAAAACTCAATATATGGGTTTAATAGCAGGAGATAGGATTAGTGAATTATAAAATAGGTCAGTGGAAAATATTGGGATTACTCAGAGAGTAAAAAATGATGGAAAATATGCAAAAGACATATGGGTGTGAGTAAAATATTCCGATAAGAAACATCGCTGGAGTACTGGAAGGGGAGGAGAGACACAACAGGGAGTAATCACATTGGAACAGACACTGGCTGAACATTTTCCAAAACTGTCAAAAGATATCAGACTTTGGAGTCAAGAAGCTCTACAAACCTGACTAGGATAAATATAATGGAAATCACACTAGGTACATCATAGTAAAACTTTTGAAAAACAAAGACCAAGGGATAATCTTAAAAGCATGGGAGTTCAGGGTTGGGGGGCAAGATCCAGGAGACTCCTCACTTGCAAGAAGAAGAAAAGAATACAACTTGGCAAATTGTGAAGCTGGATGAAATTAGGCATCAAAAGAATCTTGCAAAGCTCATAATTCAACATCCTTGGAAAGGCCCATGCAGATTAACATATGCCACATGCAATCCTCAAACTAATCCACAGAGCAAAATGGACAGTTAGCTGTAACAAATTATAGTAATTACATGGATCCACAAGATTGTTAGTTCTCTGTTAACTATGCAGACAATATCTACCAGGAGAAAGGAGCAATAATAAATGGAAATTAAGAAAGATGATTCATTTAAAAAATTATTTCATTAGTCCTTAAAATTGTCCATAATTTTGGCTTAAGTTACCAACAGATAATGTAGAATTCCTTTGAGAGTTGTAAGAGTAGGACAGGTATTGTAATGATACAACCCTTCTTCCCACTTGCATGAGAGCAGTAAACTAGATAGTTCAGCCTTACAAACAATATTATAACCTAAATAATTTATAACTGCAAAAATTATGCCAGATTTACTTCTTCTGTTCATATTTGTTCACATCTCTCTCTCCTTTTTTTAAAATCACCAATAATAAAGGTGAGAAGAGTCCCTATTTACTGCAATAAATAAATGCAAGCAAAAACAGATCAAAACAGAAAGTTGCCTCTATGAAATATCATTGAGAAATACTAATGATAGAGAAGAAAAAGAAAAGAAAAGGCAGGATTTTTATACTCACATATGTATATGTATACCGTTGTACACTGTGAGAGCACTGGTTCCATCACTGTCTGATGTGCCTTGAGACCTAGACCACATGGTCCACTGTGAGGTGAATTTACCACTTTAGTGAAATAACCCCTTACGATGTTGAGAGTCTTCAACACCTCTTCCTCAGCCATTCATTCATTCATTCAGCCACTTTTTTCTGCAGATATTTATGAAACACTCATGTGTGACAGGTATTTTAGGTATTGTGCCTACAAAAAAGAGACAAGGTATTAAGTAACTAATTAGTGCTAATGAGCAAACATAGGCAGGGAAGAGGTCAGAAATTGATAGGATGCGATTGTAGATAGGATAGCCAAGAAAGATAACAATACAGACATAACGTTAAAGACCTGATAGAAGAGAAGGGGCAGAGAAGTTGGGGGTGAGCAGGCAAAGATTCCAACCAACGCAAAGCCCATGCATGGGTCAGGAGCAGGGCTAATACACTCAAGAACAAGGAGGTCTGAGCAACTGGAGCAGGGTAGGGAGGAGAATAGGAGATGCGACCAGCAAGGGAACTGGGGCAAATTCATAAAGAGCTTTAATAGAACATGGAGGAACTTTAGCTTTTACACTAAATGTGATGGGATGCCTCCAAATAATACTGAGTAGAGGATTATATGACTGAAGTTAGATTTTAAAGGAACATGCTGGCTGTGTGTGGAGGGCACACATTGAAAGAGGCCAAGAGAAGGAGCAGGGAGACCGGTGAAGAGGCTCTTACCACAACCCAGGCATAAGACAATGGTACTTTAGTTTAGAATGGTACCGAAACACGTGGTGAGAGATCATTAGATTCTGAATATATTTCACCCATGATTATGTTCCAAATGTCTGTGTCCCCCCAAAATTCACATGTTGAAATTCTAACTCCCATTGTGATGGTATTAGGATATGAGCCTTTTGGAAGATGATTGGGTCATGATGGCAAAGCCCTCATGAATAGAATTAGTTCCCTCATAAAACAGACCCAAAGGAGCTCATCACCTCTTTCACCATGAGAGATCACTGTAAGAAGATGCCGTCTGTGAACCAGGAAGCAAGCCCTCACCAGACACCGAGTTTGTCGATGCCTTGATCATGGACCTCTCAGTCTCCAGAACTGTGAGGAATAAATTTCTGTGGTTTATAAGCTATCCAGTTTATAGTATTTATAGTATTTTGCTATACCCGCCCAAAAGGCCTAAGACACTGACAAAGCCAGTAGATTTTGCCAATGGATTAGCTACTAGTTTGGGACATGAAAAGTTTCAAATGCTGAAATCCTATCTGAGTAGTGAATCTTATTCTGTGTGCCCTGTGGCAAAGAAGAGTTCAAAAGGTAAAGTAATTTATAAGTGAATACTCTGTAATTTCCCACAATTACTTCCTTAGATTAACAATGTGATCGGAAAATAATTTCTTCGCTCAACACACTATTTCCCACCTTCTTGGAGTGTTAAAAACAGTTTTAGAACATCTTACAGGGTTAAGTTCTATGCCGGAAAAGAAGTCCATATGACCCAACCTTGATTAATCATAAAACCTTATGCTCTTGGACAACATGATGTGGACTAATCAAACTGCTTGCTTCTATGGATATATAGGTACTGATATATTGGGTTAAGAGAAATAAATTATCTTTCTCCAAAGTTACAAATTTGGGATTATATAAATCTGCAGCTGCCAGTGACCATCATCTCTGATCACATTTCATTCCACAGTAGAAGATCATGAGGACAATATACAACCAGAAAGGCTGCTGAGAGATAGAAGACAGGGTTTGTTGAGCTGTACCAGCCTCGACTAAAGCAAGCTCCAACTTTGGACTTCATAGTTACTTGAATCAATAATTTTTTTTTTCAGATTAGACAATTTTGAATTGGACTTCTCTCAGATAAAACAAATATTTTTTTTTTTAAATGAGACTTTAGAGATGAATTCATTTCTATATGTAAAAACTGAGGCACATCAAACTAATAACATTTCTTTTGCTGCTTCTTTTCAGAATTTCTTTGGGGAGCAATTAAGATTGTACTTTATAAAAATAGGCACTAATTTTGAAATCAAAATTTATTAATGGTTTATCGTGATAATTCTTAGAGCCAAACTTCAACCATCCACTTAAATGAAAGATAAAACTACTAAAGATAAAATCTGTATCCCCTAATTCCTAATGTACATTGAAATCAACTATTTTCATTCTCAATCCTAAATATCATGTATAGAAATTTTAAGTTATGCATGAGTTGTATTTTCTTAATTTTACTATAGTCATTTCTCCTTTGTTGAAAATATCAAATCTAAAATAGAAATGACTACATAGAGAAAACATAACCCATGGTTCACTTAACATGTAGATTCTATACTTTGCCTTGCATAACTAGGAATGTATTTTATTAACAATCAGGAGCTCAGGAAATATTCCAAGAAAAATTGAGTTAAAATTAAACCAGTAATAGAGTCTTGGACAAACTCTAGATTTCTATTTTCAATCTCCAATGTAGTCCAGTTTATAATTATGTATAATTTACTGTGTTAGCTGATGGACGACTTACCATCTAAATTCAACCATTGAGCACACACTTGAAATTTTCTTATACATGTGCCAGGTTTTTAAATAAATGTAATGATGGTTTCAACATTGGTCCAAAAATCCACAAACTTTATTTCGTACTCTTCACAAGCTACCAAAAGGCATGTATTTATTTCTATCAGTAAATTCAGTATTCCCTAATCAAATTTTTAAAAATCAAATATATAAGAAGAAATTTTCTTGGAAATATTATCTCACCTTTTGCTGGGGCAAAACCCTAATTTTTTAGTTTTAAAAATAAACTTGCCTCATCCCAAAAGAGAACTGTTGCCAGATGTGAGTAAATTAAAAATAAAAAACATTTAGATAATATCTGACAGAGAAAATATCAGAAGGTGGTGATTGCTGCCCAGGATTGGGAATAAAGATCATTCACAGTCTCTCTACTGAAAATACTTAGCACAAGTATAGTTAGCATCTGGAAGAGAAAAAAAACAAGATACCTTTTATGTTAACATTCCATGACTTAGAGACATCAGCATTTTCTCCTAATTTAGTTTATTTAATTTCTTGGGTAACTCTAAGCCTAAGGATTAAAATGCCAAAAAGAAAATGAGAGGAGGCCTTAAGATAGAGTGAGCTATCTTCTAAACAAGGAGAGAGGCCATGTGCTTTATCCTCCTGTGAATGGAGATGCCTTGGATAATGCCTATAGATCGGATGGGGAAAAGGGCTTTGCACACAGCCACTCATTGTTCAATCTTTGTTAGAATCAAAATAAGTAGAGACTTGCTTTTCAGGCCCACTCTGTGGGGACTAAAGAGAGGAATGCCATTGGATCCCAACAGAGTGTTTGATGTCTTCATTTTCCAAGGCTCCTCTGAGAGAGATTTGGCAGGCAAGGGTGGCTGACATAGAGAAAAGGCAAATTCTAAACCAAGTCACTGCCCTAGTAATGAGCACTAGAGCATTTCTATTATGATAGTGTGCTTCTATTATCATGGTAGAGTTAATAGAGCTGTGATGACATCACATGTTCTGTAATGAAAAAAAATATATAAAAAGGAAAAAAGAAAAAAAAAGCCCTCAGAAATTATGAAATTCCCCAGAAGCCATAACTAATATTTGCAAGGGTACAACAGATAGATATGTGACCAACAGTGACATACTACATTAGGACAAGGAAGAAATTACTAATAAGTCATCATCTCCAACTGGCCCATCTCCAGAGGAGTAGGAAAAGAGAAATAAATACAGGAAAATTCAATATTATAAATTTTCTGGGTTGGCTATTTGTCAGGATTAGCAGTTAGTTTCCTTGGATGTAGCTTTTCGGCATGCTTTATCCTTAAATGACTATTTATGTATATTCAGATTTTTTTAGTTTTAGAAATATAAATGTATTGAAATTTAAAATATATTCTGAGGACACACTTCTAAAAGCCCCCAAATTGTGTCAAACAGCCATTTTACAGCTCTCTAGATTTCCACTAATCAGCAAAAGTTACTGGCCTTAGAAAAAGCCAAGTTCATTGTCTTGTAAAATACTGTGGGTATTTATATCACAGTGTGATAAATCTCAGAGAGAAAAGAAAGCAGGGTAAGAGATTTTTAGATCTATTACACCATTTAACTCAAAGAATGTTTATATGACCCACTGCACAAAGTTTAAATACATGAGGCAGTTTTGATTGTTAACTCCCTGAACTTGCTGGCGGAGCAAAGTGAGACAAGACATTTCTAAACAGTGTGCTCTGGTATTGTTATCTACTATGAGGCACTTTCTGTCTTGTCAGCTGCTTCAGACATCTGCTCAGCTCCATAAAACCTGTACATAAGCAAGGGTCATTTTTGTTTGTTTGGAGTTGAGGAGTATTAACTATTAGCTGGTTATTAGTTAGGTCTGTTACTCAAAGTTAGATAACAGAGAATTTTAGTGATAAAGTCAGTTTTCAAGAAAAAGTAACCCATTCAGCCTGTTTCCTAGTTATATTTTCATTTAAAAATATACTATATCTATCTATTACAGCAACATGAACAATAAAGATAACATTTCATCCTTAATTTTCCACATAACATAACTACTAAATTTTTTACAATATTTCTTTCCAGATTTTTAAATGGAAACTTATGCAGTTTAAGGATATAGCAATAGAAAAATTTGCATTTTCTTACTTTCCCTTATTATGTTATTTTCCATGTTGCTTTATTCATTCATAAAGCATCATTTCAAATTGCTATGGAATAAGGATATAAGAAAATTCACTTAATTTTTATCTTATCATTGATTATTTCAGTTATGCACTATTTCTCTGGGCCCAGTTGTGAAGTTAATCCTATGCTTGTTTCTTATGTTTTTGGTGTTCTTTCCCACATTACATACAAAACCCAAGCAAGTTTCTCTTCATTTTATTGAAAAAAAAGCCTAATTTATGTAATAACATTTGGATAAATTGGTGTGTTTATTTTTGATTAGCTTTAAAAATATATACATGATAAAATGAACCCAAGATATATGTTAATGTTTCAATGCTGCAATTGTGGTACAATTCTGTCCTTGGGGCCCACATACACACCCGGACCCACTCAGTATGTTCATTCTATCAGCATGAGTCCTTCCAGACAGGGAAATAAATTCTTCTTGGGGGGATGAGGCAGGATTATTATAAACAGGGTCTTCTTTCCAGGCTTAGGAGGAGAAGGACTAATCAAGCTATAGTTCTAGAGAAAACTTGCATATGTAAAGAATCTAAATTTAGAAGAAATACACCATTAGTCTTTTAAGGCTGTAAGGACAAGCTAACATTTATCTTTTGACCTCTTCTAACTATCTCGCTCCATGCTTTCCTTTTTTATCCTCTTCACTGGCCACTTTCCTTCTATTGATTCCTTACCCCAGCTATTAATATTCTTAGGGAAATCGAAGGCTTGGCAGAGGTGAGTTCCCACTCAGTCATGATCCTACTACTGCCAGGCCTGGCTCAAGCTTTCTTTCTTTGAGTCAGGTCTAAATTTAGCTCACTGATGCTCTCACTATTTGTTCAGAAGTGACTAACCACTAAGGATCTTGGGAGTAGGGCCAGGATAGAGCTGGGTGTTATTCTGGAGACTGATAGCAAATGCGCGTCTCCAGCTTATCAGAATCCAGTCATGAGGACACCCGATATGTCCCCAGACCACATGGAAATAGTATTGAGTTCACATATTTTAAGCTAAGACCAGGACTATAGCCTTAGAAGCCTTTTATTAACCAACTAAGATAATTTTGATTTAAAAAGATATTTTATACCATAAAAATAATTTGAAATGAAAAACTGCTCTAACATAATTCATTAATTGTGTAGGAATGCACGAAATTCCCTACTATTTGCCAAACCGGTAATCTGTCCAGCCTCAAGCTCTGCCTCTGATACTGTTATCTCATGAACACTGGGTGTCAGCACTGAAGAGCTTCAGTAAGACAGACTCTCAAAACTTGTAAAGAAAAAAAAAAAATTACAAAGTGTGTTAACATTCACCTCTTACAGAAAAGAATAATCTTTTGACCTATAGCAATCTCTTGATCTACTTTCTCCTGCAGTCACTGAACCAATTCTTTGCTCCCCTTTTCAGCAAAACTTCTCACTGTAGTTGTTCCTACTTGCTTTCTTTAATTCCTTTTCTCTCATTCTTATACACACTTTAGCCATCCTTTTAACCCCAGCACTCCCATAAAACTGCTTTTGTCAAGGCTACCCATGACATCCAGATTGATAAATCTCATGCCATTTCTCAATCATTTTCTTAAAAGTCTAGCAGCTGCATTTGGTCCACTTTTCCATGACTTTTGTCATGAAATGTTTCTTCACTTGTTTTACAGGACACAATATTTTTCTGGTTTCCTTCCTACTTGACAATATCGTTGGTTCCTCTTCATCTCTCAGACTCCATCTCTAACGTTAGACTACCACAAGATTTATTTCCTAACCTCCGAGCCTTGTTTATCTATACTCCCACCCTTTACTCATCTCTGTCAGTTCAAGGGCCTTAAATAGCATCCGGCACTGATGACCCCTAACTTTATACCTCCAGTACAATCCTCTTTTGTTTTCTAGGATCGACCACTCCACTTGAAAGAATAAAACATAAATCAAATTAACATATCTAAAGCCCAATTCTTGATAGTCCCCTCAAAACTTCCTCCTCTCATAGTCTTCATTATTTCAGTAAGCGACAACTTTTTCTTTGCAGTAGTTCAGCCAAAACACTTGAAGTCATCCTTCATTTCTTTGTTTCCCCCATTTACTAAATCCAAATCTGTCAGCAAATCATTTGTTTTTTTGTCAAAATTTATTCAGAAATACACCACTTCTCATAACCACTACCATTAATTACTGCCTGGTTCCAGCCAACATACCCAACCTGGATTATTATATTCCTGTGGCAGGAATGGTCCATGTGAAATAATTCAGATAAGTAAGATAATGTAAGTCAGTCAGATGATACCACACATCTGTTCAAAACCCACAATGCTTTCCCCTTCATACTCAAAGTCCAGATTCCTTACAATGGTTTAAAAGACCATTTTCTACTTTCTTGCACTTGCCCTATTCCTTGCAAGACTCCATACTATTCCTAGAACTTCCTTGATGCAGAATTTTACCCTTATTGTTTTCCTAGCCTGGAATATTCTCACAGAGAGCCACATGGCTCCCTCCTTCCCTTCCTTTGGAGGCTTTATTCAAATGTCACTTCTCAGGAAACCCTTTTGGTCACTATTTAAAATGTACACCTTCCAGCAACATACTCATTTTGTCCTTGCTTTATTTTTCACCATACTATACATTTTACTTACCTATCTCCCCCCACTTAAAAATACTCTCCATGAGTACAAGGGCTCTCCTTTCATTCGTTACTGTATCCTCACAGTGCAGCATGATGCCAAACACTTAGCAAGCACTTTATATTTATTGACTGAGTATATAAATAAATAAAAGATATAGACAAAGTGTTTGGAGACTATCTCAACAGGCCAAAGTGAGAAATTAGTAGCCGAAACAGGGGCGGTAGCAGTGGACATATTGATAGATTTCAGCAAACACTAGTACTGGGATTCCTGATATTGCTATCTTTCTCATCATATAAAAAACAAATCTTCATTGTAACTGAACACATCAATATTGAGGGCTCATTAATGTGAGGCTCCCACCAAGGACTTGATCTTTTCTCAATGTGCCAACACAATTCTGCTTCTAAACCTAGAGAACTGAGGACCAGATCTTGGATTGGGGTTGACAGATAAAATACAGGATACTCAGACAAATTTGAACTTCAGATAAACAAGGAATAAAATAAAAAGTATGTCCTAAATATTTCATGAGACATACTAAATACTAAATATACTAACTATATGTGTGTATATTTGTTATTTATTTCAAATTCAAACTAAGCGTGTAGTGTTAATTGATCAACACTTGTGTGCACATATAGTAGTAACATTCACCAGGTTTCGGGCAGTTGGGAGGGGGAGGAGGGGATGGGTATATTCATACCTAATAGGTGCGGTACTCACCATCTGGGGGATGGACATGCTTGAAGCTCTGACTCTGGTGGCACGAAGGCAACATATGTAACCTAAACATTTGTACCCCAGCAATATGCTAAAATAAATAAATAAATAAAAGTAAATTGACGTTATAAACAAAAAAACAAAACAAACAAACAAAAAACTCAGTATGTGCTATTTTGTTTGTTTTCTTTTTGGCTAAAGATGGCAACCCTAACCTGAACTACCGTCAATTCTCTGAACTAATGAACATCACTTTGAGTCTCCTTAGGGGAAAACATGCTAGCTTTCTACTGGTAAGAATAAACCAGTGAGCCTTATTTTTTCCCTATAACTTCATTTTACTTTGCAGTGATAGGGGCTATGAAAAGTCAGAACCATAGTTCAATTGTCTTTAAATTTACTTAACTATCCTTTTCTCACTGAACAATATTTTTCAGCCAATAAAAATATCAAAATAGAACAATAACTACCTCTGTAATCTAGTTAATTACTACTACTTTGCATGTAGTAAAATTCAATTTATTTTATAATTACTTTCTGCCATATGATTAAATATCAGGCAACATGAAGTATTCAATAAAAGTGTTTGTCTAACAGAGTCCCCCAATACCAACTCAGCCTAGGCTGAACTTTTCAGCAAAAAGTGGCCAGACCTATGCTCTGCCTTTCCCCTGACTGTCTTAAGTTGATGTGATATACAAATCATGTACTGCATCATGATTATGTAATGGTGGACAGAGACAGCAGTGGATGGACACCTTCCCTTTACCAGGGTGTGACTGGTAACACCTGGAATAGGGTGTACCTGTTCCTTTAACTTCTCCATTATGACAGAGCACAGGAATAGTTATCAGGTGAAGAAAAGTTACAGAGGAAGAAGAGAAGAGCAGTCTTGATAACAGCATAAACAAGAAGAAAAAGGAGAATTCAAAACAGAATGCTTGAATAAAACTAACATCTCCCTATGACTACATTTATATAACCCTATGGATTAAAGATGCTTGTCTCAAATGTTATATCATTCACATACCTATTTTGTTACAAATACAGACATTGAGTCCTATATTTGGAAATAGTGAATGACCAGGTCGCTCTCACATTGCAGAAATATGGTCAGTGGTCTACCTTCATGTCTAGAGTGCTGCCCTTTCTCCATCATCTCTGAGCCCTCTGGCAACTGGTACTGAGTGACAAGGAGGGAAACTCTAAAAAACAATGTCTCCTCACCGAAAAGGAATTCTAGACAAAATGAAAACTTAACCTAAAATCCATCAATATACTGAACTTTTGGAGATAATGGTTGTCTCTCTTAGATAAATGTTTCTGGGAAAAAAAAAAATAAGGAAAGAAAGGAAGAAAATTAACTTAAAAAGTGACTAAAGACTTAAATCTGTATTCAAGAACTATCACGATTTCATACATAATCACACTGAGAGAGTGGTAGACAGTATGTATTTTGGAACCAGCTGGTCTTACAATCTACTCCTACTCTGTATATTTAGTCAAATCTTTTCTCTCCAACTTTACTTAATTTTCATTAGTTGTTTAATCAGTTTTTCCTGTGCTTAAATATTACCTCCATCCTTGTATCTCAAGAACATCACACACAACCTTGTTCATAATAGTTGCTCAAGATGGATTTCTTTATTGATGAATAAATTAGAGAAATTACTATGCCCTACAAAAATGTCCTCTGAAGACAAGCTATATAGACATCCTATGCTGATGTCTACTCTTTTTCAATTCTTTTAAATTGCTATGTTGGCTCCATCTGAAATGCACTCTTAATTCTTTTCTTCCTAACCAATTTCTACTTATCCTTCAGATTATTGCTCAAATTCCATTGGCTCTGTGAAACCTTCACTAATCTTTTTAATGTATGCTGTTCATTCCTATTAATAAACTTTTTTGTCGCCTATGAACTTAGCATTTAATTATACACCATCTCCTTTTTGTTTCTTATCTCCTCAACAAGATTAATGACTTCTTGAAATCAGAGCATCTGATTCATTCACTTCCACCTATCTCAAATATCTCTAATCAAAATACTTATAGATTTAGTGATGAGATAAACTGAAAAAATGGAGGTGTAATTTACTAAATGAACTAGAGGGGAGTGAGACCAGTGAAAAACACAGGAATTCAGAGACTAGCCATGTAAAGTTAATGGCACTGCTGGGTCAATGTCAACCCTGAGCTACAATAACAAGAGTCAGATAATAGCTTAGTGCTGTGCATAAAGTAAGCTTTCAATAAATATTTATGGAATGCATATATTAATAAATTAAACCTAAACTTATATCCATGCTTAATTAAGTCCATGCTCACTAACACCAACGAAATACATTTTGGAGCCATTCAAAAAGTGAAATCACTCCTTTTATTTTCCAGTCTCTTGTTTTGGCAGTATGAAGAAGATTCACCAAAAGAAGTTGAAAAATGTATGTGATCCCTATTAGGCTTGGTATCAGCAGTACATCAGAAGCTATTAGTAGGAAGAGGAGCAAGATGATTGACTAGAGTCATCGCTTGTCAGACCATCTTGAATGGAAGGAAAGGTTTCAGATAAAGGAGAGGGGGACAATAGACGCGCTCAGGTGTAAGTCATAGAGAAGTGCTGAAGTCTGTCAGGGACCTCACAGAGGAAAATTGCAAAGCAGAGAAGGAAGAGATTAAAGGGAAAAAAAAGATATCTATGAGGATCAAACCCAGAGAGGCTCAGAGCCCAGTGAAGGGGTCAGAGAGAATCACTTTCTCTATCCCACACTCCTCTGGTGATCAGCAAGCTACCAAGTTACTTGGAAGCTTTTTCACTCCCATGAGCCCAAACACTGTGGCCACCATGGAATTGTGGGGAGAACGTGCATGATCCCAGAGCTTGGACATTCTGTGTGTGGTTCCCCTCCAAGGAGAGTGACCCAAGAGTCCAGAGAGCCAGCTTTCTTCCATTCAGACTCTATTCGTCCCTGCCCCTCCCCCACCCACAGCAACAGGGAGAGCAGTTCGAGCCAAAAATTTGGTACCACCTCTCCCCAGCTGGTGCCTCCTCCAGTCTGAGGTTTCCACAGAGAGTCGGGCCCACCTTTCCCCCTGAGGACCTGCAGTGGACTCTGGGTGTCTGATCTGGGAGCATCCGCCTGCCTGCCTTTCTCAGAGATGCATGCCAGCAGGTCAAACACACAGGCCAGACACCATGCCCCCAGGAATCAAGTGGGTTGCTGGCAAACACCAAGGGGAGGTTTGGGTGCTGGACTTGGGAGGCAAGGGAGCTCACGTGGGCAGAACTGATGGAAGAATACTATGGAAGTCTGAGATGTGGGGATCTGGGAGAGCGCCCATCCCCCCACAGGAAAGCCAAGCTGTTGGATTAGGGCAGGTCCTCCAGCAGGGAAGATCCCACCCCAAGGCACCATAGCAAATAAGCATGGCATATTTAGGCTTCCAGGCTATTTGGGAATTGCAGCCCCTTCCTCATGAGCAGCCTTTCTGGTCTGGATGGCCTGCCTTGTCCCTGTTTCCTGTGACTTTCCCTAGTGGCCAGAAAAGCCACCTTGGAGCCCACCATGCTGAGGTTCAAAGCTGTGTTATCAAACTAGGGAGGGTCCCTGGTAGGGAAGATCCCGGCCTGTGATACCATAGTGACCAAGCACAGCATGTTCAGGCGCCTGGGCTGTAGGAAAATCATGGCCCCTTCCTCCTGAACATCCTCCCTGATCTGGAGAGCCTGCCTTGACCCTCCTCCCAGCTCTCCCTAGCAGATGGGAAAACAACCTTTGAGCCCTGCTGAGGCTTTGCAAAGCCTTCTAGACTCTCACAATCTAATCACACCCTGCCTGGCTTCTCTACCCACCTCTGCTGTGGTGGAGATCAATCAACCCCCTGGGAGGTACAGGGTCCCTCCCAAAGCCTGGGGCATTCAAGTGTTCCACCTGAGGGACTGCTTATCACAGGCACAAAAGAACATCTGGGAAGTTGGCTCTTTCCTGCAAGCATCAACCACTGACAGGGAGAACACCTCTATAGCTCAGCAGAGCATCTACCAACTCAATCAAACAGGGTATGGTTGATTCTTACAAGTATCACCCATTGTCTTGGAGATTTGGTTGGGGATCCCAACATAATTCACATTGCTGAGAAGAGGTGAAGATAGCAGGATAGAGGAAATAGGGGACAATACTTTTTAGTGAAGAAACAAAAGTTACAGGCAGCTTGATCTGTGAGGGGTCTGCCTCTTCCACTGCAGACCTCTGGGCTGATCAGGGAGCTGCTCAGAGTCTGTGCAGAGACATTCCACTGGAGAGCAGGTACAGCAGAGATCTGGTGCCTGCCAATGGCAGGTTTCTGGAACCAATGACATCCTGATCACTCTGGTGCACAGAGCCAGGTCTTCTCTGGACCCAGCCTTCCAGCAATAGCCTTTGAATCACCCCTACAGGGCCAGGGAGGGAACAGATGCTCCTATATGTGGTGCCCTGTGATTGGGGGCCAAACATGTCTCCTCCCCAGCATGGGGGTCAAACAGAGGGAGGAGCCTCAGATGCCACAGGCACCAGTTGGGAAGGCTGGGGCTACTGTCTCAGTGTGTCCTAGTCGTGAGGGGAGAACCATGGCTAACCAGCAGTTCTGGCCTGCCTATGCGGCACCTGGGCTGCTGAGATGAACCCCTGCCTGCATAACTTGGCATCAGTAGTCCCCATGCTGGTGAAATAGTCCTCCATATGGATGGCTCTGCCCCCCAAATTCCCAGACACAGCTCTGAAACTCTCACTGAGCCTGAGTCCAAGGCTCTGCCCCTGTAGCTTCTGGGCCCCTGCTGGGCCTGCGACTCCACCCCTGAGACTCCAGAGTTGTGCCTGGTACTCAAGACCCCACTACTGATTCCCCACCACTACTGCTGGACCAGTAGAATCTCCCTGACGTCCAACAATTTACTCAAGATCTCTTAGCCCTGAGCAGCTGTCACTCCAGGACTAGATTCAAGAGAGTCCCCAGCAAAGGAAAATAGGTGCCCTGCAATCATATTAACCCAGAGCCAGGAGAAGAGGAGCCAGATGAGAAGAAACCAGAAAGTGAATGTGGGCAACATGAAAAAACAAAATAGTTCAACATCCTCAAAGGAACACAATGGATCTATAGTAATGGACTCTACCCACAAGGAAATTGCCAAAATGACAGAAATGGAATTCAGAATATGGATGGCAAATAAGATGAATGGAATTGAAGAGAAAGCTGAAAATCAACAAAAAGAAGCAAAAAAAATATTTCAAGAAATCAATGAAAAAAATGAAAAAGGTCACTAGAGAGCTAGACAATATAAGAAAGGATATAATAGAACTTGAAGAAATAAAAGAGTCATTTAGGGAATTTCAAAACACAGCAGAAAGCTTTAACACCAGGTTGAACCAAGGAGAAGAAAGAATCTCAGCGTTTGAAGACAAGGTTCCTTAGATAACCCAGTCATTCAAAGAGGCATAGAAGAGTATAAAAAAAATCCAAGCAATCACTGAGAGAGATATATGGGACTATGTGAAGCAAACTAAAATTTTAATTATAGGTATTCCTGAGAGAGAAGAAGAAATAACTAAAAACATGGAAAACCTATTTGAGGAAATTATTGAGGAAAACTTCCCTGGTATCACCACAAATTCAGACATACAGATACAAGATGGACATCGAACACTAGGAAGATTCATAGCAAATAGGTCATTTGCAAGACACATAGTAATCAATATGGCCAAAGTCAAAATGAAGGAGAAAATCCTGCAAACAGCAAGACAGAAGCATCAAATAACCTACAAAGGAAAACCCATCAGGCTAACTGCAGACTTCTTGTGGAAACCTTACAAGCCAGAAGATATTGGGGCACCATCTTCAATTGACTTAAACAGAACAACTGACAGCCTAGAATTTTGAATGCTGAAAAACTTAGTTTCACAATAGATGAGAAATTATATCTTTTCCAGACAAGCAAACACTAAGGGGATTGGCCAAGACTAGACCTGCTCTGCACAAAATACTCTGAACAGCAATATACACAAATCAACACAACAGATTCCCACCAGTGTAAATTCACCTAAGAAAAATCCCCAAACTCATAACTCTTATAAAACAATGGAAGAAGAGGTAAAAAATAAAATCAATAAGGAACTACCTAAAAGGATGAATGGACCAACATCCCACATATCAATGCTATCAATTAACATTAAAGGACTGAATGCTCCTCTCAAAATACACAGGTAGGTTGAATGGATGAAAAAACACAACTCAAGCATCTGCTATCTCCAGGAGACACATCTAAACCACAAGGACAGGCACAAACTCAAAATGAAAGGATGGAAAAAAATATTCCATGCAAATGGAAATCAAAAGAGAGCAGGTATAACCATTATCATATCAGATAAAATTGACTTTAAGCCAACGAAGGTAAAGAAAGACAAAAAGGATCCTTATATAATGATAAAGGGAGAAATTCAACAAGAAGACATAACAATCCTAAATATATATGCACTCAACACAGGAGCTCCCAGATACACAAAGCAAACTTTACTAAAACCAACCATAGAAATAAACAGCATCATTGTAATTTCTGGGGACAAGACACCGTTGTCAGAGCTTGACAATTCATCAAAGCAGAAAATAAAGAAATAATGAACTTAAACAAACTCTAATTCAAAAGGACCTGACATACATTTACAGAACATTCTACCTCAAAATTACAGAATACACATTCTTCTCAGCAGCATATGGAACATTATCCAAGACTGATCATATCTTAGGCCACAAATAGGTCTCAACAAATTTATAAAAATCAAAATCATATCATATACCTTCTTAAACCACAGCAGAATAAAACTAGAAATCAATCACAAGAGAAACACTCAAACATACACAAAGTCAGGGAAATTAAACAACCTGTTGCTGAATTATTATTGGGTCAAGAATGAAATTAACATGGAAATCAGAAAAAAAAAATCTTTGAACTGAACAACAAAGGGGACAGAAGCTATCAAAATATATAGGACACAGAAAAAGCATTCCTCATGGAAAAATTCATAGCCTTAAATGCCTATATCAAAAAGACAGAAATATCACAGATTAACAACATAATATCATGCCTCAAGGAACTAGAAAAGAAAGAACAAAACAAACCCAAAGCCAGCAGAAGAAGGAAATAACAAAGATCAGGGTAGAACTAAATGAATTGGAAAAAAGTACAAAGGATTAATGAAACAAAAAGTTGGTTCTTTGAAAAGATAAACAAAATTGACAGACCTCTTGCTATATTAACCAAGAACAGAAGAGAAAGAACCCAAATTAGCTCAACCAGAAATAAAAAAGGTGACATTACAACTGATAACGCAGAAATACAAAACACCATCCATGAATATTATGTATATCTCTACGTGTATAAACTAGAGAACATAGAGGAAATGGAAAAGTTCCTGAAAACACACAACCTCCCAAGACTCAACCAGGAAGAAATAAAACTACTGAACAGAACAATAACGAACAGTGAGATTGAAACACTAATATAAAACCTCACCTCCCTCCCCCCAAAAAAGCCCTGGACCAAATGGATTCACAGCTGAATGCTATCAGACTTACAAATATCTGGTAGCCATAATACAGAAATTATTTCATAGTATTGAGAAGGGGGAATGCTTCCCAACTCATTTTACGAAGCCAGTATCACCTTGATACCAAAGCCAGGACAGGACAAAACAAAAAAAGAAAACTGCAGGTCAATGTACCTTATGAATATAGATGAAAAAGTCCTCAATAAAACACTAGAAAACTGAATTCAAAAGCACATCAAAAAGAATAATCCACAAGGATCAAGTGGGCTTCATCCCAAGGATGTAAGTGCGGTTCAGCATATGTAAATCAATAAATGTGCTTTACCACACAAACAGAAGCAAAAACAAATACTGTATGATTATATCAATAGATGCAAAAAAAGCATTGGACAAAATTCAGCACCATATCATGATAAAAATCCTCAATAACATAGGCATACAAGGAATTATGTCAAAATTATAAAAGCCATGTATTACAAACCCACAGCTGGCATCATACTGAATGGGGAAAAATTGAAAGCTTTCCCCCTAAGAACTGGAACAAGACAAGTTTGCCCACTCTCACTACTTCTATTCAACATAGTACTGGAAGTCCTAGCCAGAGCAATCAGGCAAGAGAAGCATATTAACAGTATTCAAACTGGGAAAGAGAAGGTCAAACTATCACTCTTGGCTGATGATATGATCTTGTATCTAGAAAACCTCAAAAATTCCACCAAGCATCTCTGGAATTGATAAATAAATTCAGCAATGTCTCAGGATACAAAATCATTGTATATAAATCAGTAGCATTTCTATATATTAACAACACCCAAGCCAAGAGTAGTCAAATCAAAGATTCAATACCATTCACAATAGCTACAAAGAAAATAAAATACCTAGGAATACATTTAATCAAGGAGGTGAAAGAGCTCTACAAGGAAACTTTAAGGAAAGAAATTGCAGAAGATACAAACAAATGGAAAAATATATCATGCTTATGTATAGGTAGAATCAACATTTTCAAAATGTCCTTACTATCCAATGTGATTTACAAATTCAATGCAATTCCCATCAAATTATCGAAGCCCTATTTCACAGATCTAGAAAAATAACTCTACACTTCGTTTGGAAGAAGAAAAAAGCCTGAATAGCCAAAGCAATCTTAAGCAAAAAAAAAACCTGGAACCATCACATTACCAGACTTCAAACTATACTACAAGTCTATAGTAACCAAAACAGAATGGTATTGGTACAATAATACAGAAATAGACTAATAGAATAGAACAGAGAACACAGAGATAAACTATCTACCTACAACCAACTGAACTTTACAAAGCAGACAGCAACATACACTGGGGAAAAGATGCCCTATTCAATAAATGGTGCTGGGAAGATTGGATAACCACATGCAGAAGAATGAAACAGGACCCCAACCTCTCACCACTCACAAAAATTAATTCAAGATGGATAAAAGACTTAAATGTAAGGCATGAAGCCATAAGAATTCGAGAATTAAAATGTAGGAAAAACTCTTCTAGATAGCAGCCTAGACAAAGAATTTATGACTAAGACCCCAATGGCAATAGCAAAAATTAATAAATGGGATTTGATTAAACTAAAAAAACTTCTACACAGCTAAGGAAACAACAAATAGAACAAACAGACAACCTACAGAATGGTAGAAAATATTCACAAGCTACACATCTGATAAATGGCTATTAACCAGAATTTACAAAGAACTCAAGCAAATCAACAAGAAAAAACAAACAACCCTATTAAAAAGTAGGTGAAAGACTTGAACAGAAGCTTCTCAAAAGAAGAAGGACAAATGGCCAATAAACATGAAAAAATACTCAACATCACTAATCACCAGGGAAATGCAAATTAAAACCACACTGAGATATCACCTTACCTCAGTAAGAATGACTTTTTTTAGGAAGTTCAAAAACAATAGATGCTGGTGTGGATGTAGAGAGAAAGGAACACTTATACACTGTTGGTGCAACTGCAAATCAGTACAACCTCTCCGGAAAACAGTATGGATATTCCTCAAAGAACTAAAAGTAGATCTACCATTTAATCCATGAATTCCACTGTTGGGTATTTACCCAAAGGGAAAAGACTTTTCATCAAAAAAACACCAGCATGTGAATGTTTATTGCAGCACTATTCACAATCACAAAGTTTTGTAATCAACCAAAGTGCCCATCAATTCATGAGTGGATTAATAAAATGTGGTCTATATGTACCATGGAGAACTTACTCATCCATAAAAAGGTGAATTAATACCCTTTGCAACAATTTGGATGGAACTGGAGGCCATTATACTAAGTGAAGTATCTAAAGAATGAAAAAACAAACACCACATGTACTCATCATTAAATTGGAACTAACTGATGAGCACACATGTGCACAAGGCAAAGTAAAACTCAGTAGAAATCAACCAGGGAGAAGGGGGAGGAAAGGAGGGAAATAAACCAACCTAATAGGTACTACAGATACTATTTGGGTGGCCAGCACGCCTATAGCTGGGACTCAAGCATTACAAAAATGATCTAAGTAACATAAAACATTTTACTCCCTTAATATTTTGAGATTAAAAGACAAATTTTAAAAGCTATTAGTAGCAATAATTTCTAAACAAATTGTTGTTATATATTGGCAAAGACCGAAAATTCATGAAAATATGTAAAAGTAAAAATTAAATATATTATTTTGAAGACAGAACCAGGACATAGAATTGTCTTAGTTGTACTTTAGTTTATCAACCATAACTTAGCATTTCTTAATGAACACTGGGTCACAATTATCAGTTATTATTATGTGCCACAAATACACTTGCAGATGGAATTAAAATAGTAGGAGACATGGGATTAATCAGGAAATCTAGCAGTAACATTTCATTTCATCTTTCGTATTTGCTAGACTTTGAGTCATTTTGCATTTTTTTTTTTTGGAGAATTATGATAAATGTTTTGCAGCTGCATTTCTCTCACTAAAGTAATGTGGCTACGTTTTACCAGATTAGTGAAACAGGAGTTGAAACAATTTCTATCCATGTGTGCATCCTTCACTCTCTAGAAAACCTTTCAAATCAGCATTGCTCTGTCCCTTGCCTCACCTCCTTTCCCCAGATTGAACCATCTCAATCTCATTATCGGATCTGCTTATTTGTTCCTTTGAAATTGAATGTAGAAATGGTACACGCTGAAGTATTCTTCATTTGCAGTTTCATGCCAGAGGTTTTGGTGAGAACTTACTCTACATTCTGAACATCTAATGTCCACCACTAGAAGGCAACATACCTGCTATCATGACACATCAAACTTTCTCCAAGCTCTGTGTGGGTTTTTGAGTATTTCCTACCAGTCAACATTAAAAATGCATCTTTTATATTATAGCAAAATGCAAAGCATTGCAAAGTCTTTGCTTTCTCCATATTTCCTATTCTAAGTAACATCCTAATTCCAGATGAGCTGGGTGTGGAAGAAACCAAACATTTCCAGGCATTAGCCCTGCTTCCTCAGATTGTGCTCCACAATTTTCTGTAATGGAATAACAAACAC
>NW_012149742.1:239320-240189 GCF_000956105.1 Propithecus coquereli | reverse complement strand
AGAGAGAGAGAGAGAGACTCTCAGAACTTTCCAGTAAGAACCATCCCCCAAAATACTCCAATTGTGCAGTCTTTGAGGAAATCACATCACTTTACTTCATCGAATGACTCAATAAATGCTTTTTCACTCTAAATATTGAGATCATTCAGAGTAGATGACTGTGAACATCTTGTCCATTTCAAGTCATATCGGTATTTATTTTCACTATGTAAGTAGTAGATATTGGAATTGTATATGATACTCCTTGTTTTTCATTAGAAGATTGGAATTCACTTATGTATGCATATATGAACTGACTGCTAAACCCTGGATAATTTTTTGTCCTGCTTAATCCTTAGACTGTAAGGTCTAAAATTGTATATGAAAAATATTTCACCCAGGGTGGTAAACTCTATTAACAAGCATACTTTTGGCAAGGGACACTGATGTCTTAGTGACCAAATTTGAGAACACAGGAAACCACCTTCCACCTTATACTCCAGGTCTTCCCACAAATACACATACAAACACACAGACACACATGGATGCCAACACACGTGCACACACTCGCATGTACCAGTCTCAGTAGAAGTGTTTCAGACAGTATTTCAGACGGATTTAAGCATCAGTTTACAAATAACCTCCGACTCTTAGAAAAGTAATTATTCCATTTTCTCTGTTTTTCTGACTGTCTCCTCCTTCATCAATGTGCAGTTATTTTCTGCTAGTTTTCCACATCACAAGGCCTAATCTCCCTCACAAATATGACTGTCTCTGGTACTCAGATTTCTCACACTTTCTTGTTCTTTGTTTTTTCCTCATTCTTTAGCCCTGCTTCATGCCACTTTACCTATGTTCTCATAGTCCTCCAGAGACTTCTTTACTTCCTG
>NW_012149742.1:225284-226784 GCF_000956105.1 Propithecus coquereli | reverse complement strand
TTTTAAAGACTTTATGTTTTTAAAGTAGTTTAAGGTTCACAGAAAAGTTGAGTGGAAGGGCTGTGCATGATGGCTCACACCTATAATCCTAACACTTTGGGAGGCTGAGGCAGGAGGATTGCTTGAGACCAGGAGTTTGAGACCAGCCTCAGCAAGAGCAACACTCCATCTCTACAAACAACAGAAAAATCAGCTGTGCATGGTTGTATGCATCTATAGTCCCAGTTACTTGGGAAGTGGAGGCAGAAGGATGGCTAGAGCCTAGGAGTTTGAGGTTGCAGTGAGCTATGATCACACCATTGCACTGCAGCTTGGGCTATAGAATGAGATGCTGTCTCAAAAAAATAAATAAATTGTGAGGAAGGTACAGAGATTTTCTATATACTCCCTTCATCCACACATGTATACCTCTCCATTATCAATATCCCCCACTACAGTGGTACATTTGTTAAATTTATGAACCTACATTGACATGTCATAATCACTCAATGTCTGTAGTTTATATTATAGGATTCACTCTTGGTATTGTATGTTCTATGGGTTTGGATAAATGTATAATGACATGTATCCATCATTATAGCATTATATGGAGTATTATCACTATCCTAAAAATCCTCTGTGTTCCTTCTATGCATCTCTCCCCTCTCCCAACCCCTGGCAACCACTGATCTTTTACTGTCTCCTTAGTTTTGGCTTTTCCATAATGTCATGTAGTTGGAATTACACAGTGTGTAGTCTTTTCAAATTGGCTTCTTTCTCTTAGTCATATGCATTTAAGGTTCCGCCATGTCGTTTCACGGATTGATAGCCCGTTTTGTTTTGTTTTGTTTTGTTTTCCTTAGTACTGAATAATAGCCATTGTCTGGATGTAGCAGACACAGTTTTTTAAATCCATTTACCTAATGAAGAATATCTTGGTTGCTCCCAGTTTTCAGCAATTATGAACAAAACCGCTATAAACATTCATGTGCAGGTTTCTGTGTGAACATAAATTTTCAACTCTTTTGGTTAAATATCATGGGGTGTGATTGTTGGATCATATGGTAAGAGTAATTTAGTTTTGTAAAAAACTGCCAACATGTCTTCCAAAGTGGCTGTACCATTTTGCATTTCCACCAGCAATGAATGAGAGTTCCTGTTTCTCCACATGCTTGTCAATGTTTGGTGGTTGTTAGTCGTCCAGATTTTGGCAACTCTAATAGGTGTGTAGTAGTATTTCATTGCTATTTTAATTTGCATTTCCCTCATAACATTTGATATGGAGCATGTTTTCATATGCTTATTTATCTTCCTTGTTGAAGTATCTGTTAAGGCTTTGGCTCATTTTTAAATAAGATTGTTCGTCTTCTTCTCGGTGTCTTTAAAGTGTTCTTTGTATATTTTGAATAGCAGTCTATTATCAGATGTGTCACTTGCAAATATTTTCTCTCAGTCTGTGAATTATCTTCTTATTTGCTTGACATTGTCTTGCACAGAGCAAAATTTTAAATTTTAATGAGG
>NW_012149742.1:210761-212219 GCF_000956105.1 Propithecus coquereli | reverse complement strand
TTAAACAAAGAAGAAGAAAAAAAACACAAAAATAAGTAATGAAAATTATCACTAATCAATATTTCCTATATTCTTACACTGCTTCAGAATTACTCATCAAACTAATTCATTCTGCATTAGTTTGTATTAGGTTACACCAAAATATATGCTAGCAATGGTAAAAATAAATATTAGCATAAGTAACTATAATTGAAAGGGAAACCAAGTGTCATACTCTTATAAAATATAGCCATTTTTTTATATTTGCTTTCTCTGTGCCAGTCACAGATTTATGCACTTTATTTTTATTGAGTCATTTAATTCTCAAAACACTCCTCTGAAGTAGGTTTATTTACTATTCTCTTTTACAGGTGAAGAAACTGAGATGCAGAAAAGTTTAGTCACGGGGCTGAGATCATCCAAGAAGAACTGAGATTTGAATCTGTTTCCAGATCCCATGATCTTAACCTCTAGAGAAATGTTACTACTGGCATACCTTTGAGATATTGCCAGTTCAGTTCCAGACCACCGCAGCAAAGCAAATATCAGAATAAAGTGAGTCACACAAATTTTTAATTTCCCAGTGAATATAAAAGTTATGTTTACATTATATTGTAGTCTATCAAGCATGCAATAGTATTATTGCTTTAAAATGGTGTATATACCTTAATTAAAAATATTTTATTGCTAAAATGGCTAATGATCATCTAGCCCTCAGTAGGTCATAATCTTTTCACTGGTGGTGGATCTTGCCTCAATATCGATGGATGCTGATTGATCAGGGTGGTTGTTACTGAGAGTTGGAGTGGCTCTAGGCAATTTCTTATAATAAGACAACAATGATGTTTGGCAAACTGACTTACTCCTGTTTTCACGAAAGATTTCTCTGTAGCATGTGATGCTGTTTGATAGCATTTTATCCACAGTAGAACTGCTTTCAAAATTAAAGTTAATCCTCTCAAACACTTCCACTGCTTTATCAGCTAAGTTTATGTAAGTAATATTCTAAATCCTTTGTTAACATTTCAACAATGTCCACAGCATCTTCATCGAGTGTAGATTTCATCTCAGGAAAACACTTTGCTCTTCCATAAGAAGTAACTCTTCACCTGTTTACATTTTATCATGAGATTGCAGCAATTCAGACACATTCTGTAGGTTATCTACTCTTTTGATTATTTCTTTTGCTGTGCAGAAGCTTTTTAGTTTAATTAAGTCCAGCGTGTTTATTTTTGGTTTTGTTGCATTTGCTTTTTAGGTCTTAGTCATAAATTCTTTCTCTAGACCAATGTCCAGAATTTTTCCTAGGTTTTCTTCTAGAATTTTTATGGTTTCAAGTCTTACATTTAAGTCTTTAATCTGTCTTGAGTTAATTTTTGTATGTGGTGAGAGATAGAGGTCTAGTTTCACTCTTCTACATACCGCTATCCAATTTTCCCAGCACCATTTAGTGAATAGTGTGCCCTTTTCCCAGTGTAT
>NW_012149742.1:208632-210711 GCF_000956105.1 Propithecus coquereli | reverse complement strand
AAAAGATAAAAAAATACATTCCTCTAAATGAATTTTATGGTTTTTTTAATACTTCTAAAGATGCATTGATTTATAGTTTATGTATATTTTCTTAGTAAACCACCTTTAATTCCATTTGGAAGAAGTTCAGTAGAAATAGAATATATGGATGAAGATTATATCCAGTTAGCATGCCACTATTCTACTCTATTTCTTAAAACTAGGTGCCATTGTTCCATTATATGTTGCTGAAAAAGACACAAACCTGAAAGTTTGTGTCTTAAAACAACAATGTTACCACTCACAGTTTTATGTGTTTAGGGGATCAATCAAAGCTATTCTCTGTTCTTCTCACTTGGGACCTTATGGGGTGGCATACAGATGTCTACTAGGGGTGAAGTTATGTGGACTTTTGCCTGGAATGCTTAGATGACTGGGCCAATCTCTCTCTCTCAATATAATTTTAGGGACTCTCCATGTGGTTGTTTTGCAGGGTAGCCAGACTCCTTATATGGTAGGATGTTCCCAAAATGCAAACAGCTCCACTTTTGTAAAAGCTGTCAGTCTTTCTTAGGGTGTGGCTGAGACCTGACAGTGTTACTTTGCCCATATCCATAGTCTATTGTTAAAGCTAGTCAGGGGCCCAGCCTAGAATGAAGGGGAAGGGACAATAAAGGGCATAAATACCAGGAGGCATGGTTTATAGCGGTCCATCTTTGTTGTGCTTTTCAACATCCCATTTACACTCAGAAACACTAAACAAAGAGCAGATGATTTCTCTTCAGTTCTGCTATTTTCACAAAACAAACCAATCTTCGAATGATTTCCCACTTCTTTACATGCGTCCTGGTTCACCATGTGCTTCCACTCTATGATTTCTTACTTCGTACTGTAGAGATTGCCAGGGCCAATGGCCAAACCATGAACATTTACTAGGCAAGTTTTATTTTCTTCAGAATGTCTTTTAATATAGTGGATGTATCCCAAAAATATGTTTTATTTTTGACTTTCTTTTCTTTGGTATAGATAGAAATTATGTGAGAGTCAAAGCCTTGACAGCTGGGAATCTGCTTGTTTGTTATTGTATCCCTTGCCTTGTACATAATAAGTGATAAAACATACTTGTTGTATTGAAAACTGAATGGATTCTACAATGAAATCCTTATGTCCCATATTTTCATGAAGTCCGGTGAGAAATTTGGCGTACACAACATACTGCTTTCTCAAAAATTGCATTCCTCCTTCGCAACAGCACAAAAGCTATATTTATGTTATGAGCTCTCCAGTCCTAGGCAACTTAGCACGGAAGCCCTGGAATAAGATCCTGCCTTAAACTTGGAAATTTATAATCAAAAGGTCTCATCTTGAGTATGCTCCCTTTTTGTTTTCAGCAATTGTTATTAGAATTATTCTAGTGTCGAATATGCTAGAACTTCACTAACACGTTCTATTTTTGAGCCAACTTTGTCAAATTTCATTTCCTGATGATTAGTTAATTAATGTAACAAAAACTCCAAAAGATTAATCAGTTTAGACTCTATTTGACAATTTTTCCAAACATTATTCTTTTAATCAACCACAATATTAAAAAGATACTTTTTGAGTGGTTAGTTTTACAATTCACTTTCAATCCCCAAATCCTGCCTACAGATTAAGAAGGTAGGTGTGTGCTACAGCTAGATTTCATCTGATGGCTAAATTTTCAGTCTATGTCCTACTAAATCTTGATCTGTGCTCTGTGGCTCCTTCAAACTGTATCAATGGGGTACCTACCAGAAACTGAACTAGTAAAATCTCTGTAGAACTTATCCCGGTAGGACTTTTCTCTATTGAACATTTTACAGCAGCCATATTCCATGTGTGAGCATGTGCCTATTTTTAGCAATTAGGAACTTGTAACATTTAATCATATGAAAAATAGCTTTAAAGTAATACTAACAAGTTATAAGCTATATATGAGTTTTCTTCCTGACAACACTTTCTCTATGAATATAAGAAAGAGAAAGCAATTATCCTCCACTAGGAGAAAGAACACTGTTCCACGGCTCGTTTCTCTTCACAACAGCAGTCCCAGGCTGTAGTTAGTCCCTCACACGCACA
>NW_012149742.1:194900-196482 GCF_000956105.1 Propithecus coquereli | reverse complement strand
TATACATTCTAAAACTTATAATAATTATTTTTACTATTTGGCTAGTGATAGAAGTATTTTTTATAGTTTAGTCTTTGTGTGTGTGTGTGTGTGTGTATACATGTGTGTGTAGGTATGTATGTACTTTCTTTGTTCCCATCTGTTATAGATTCATTACACTATTTTCACAAATAAAGAATTCTATCAGCATTCATTACTTTAGTAGCAGATGCTCAATCCATTCAAGACATACAGTGAGAAAGAAAGACCACTTAACAATGGGTATCTTGTATTCATTGTTTTGTTTAGGACCACTTTAAAACAAATCATTTCCTTGTCAACCCTTCTTCCTAACGCCTAAATCATATCTGCAAATAGCTTCCATGATAACCAATAGCTTACATGACCACTTGAAAAAAATGCAGAACATTTTCCAGTTGCTTATTGGGAGACTCCAAAGTAGAAACCAGAAGTTTTTCTGTTATCAGACTAGTCTGTCTCCTATCTTTCCCCTTTTGAAAGACCTTTTAAGTAAGCCTATTTTTGTCTGTAATCAAATACTCAAGAAATGACCCTTCAGAAATGTGTGTGTACTTCCTTCTCTTCTTAGAACTCTCTCCCTAAAGGCAAAAGGACTCTGTTAACTTTTAGCTCAACAATCTTCTGCAAACTGCAACTCCCATTTGGCTGTTTTGGATTGATAGTAATCTCTCTGCACATGTATTCTAATATATACTGATGTGGTCGCCAGTGTTTCAAATGCCAGCGGAAATGCAATCCACTGCTAGAAGGAAGCATTTATGAACTGGCAAAGAATAAATGGCTGCTATCGGGAATAAGTGCTTGTCATATCAAAGCTTGGCAAACATCTATGCTTAGAAGACTTAGTCTAATGAATTTCATCCACACATACCAGATGTGATATCTAGAATTTTGCCAGGTGTTTGCACAAATATATATTGCTTGGAAAATCTTAGGATAAATGACATTTAAGCTTGAAATTCATTGAAATTTCATTTTGATAAATGGGACTGATTTAGAAAAATCTAAAAGCATGTTTATCCATGCTCATTACAGTATATTTTTGCCAAGTTTTCATTGATATTTTAACACAGAATATAATTCATTTGTAAGTTATTTTATATCAAAATTTCCTGGTATGTCTATAATACAACCAAATCAAACATATTAATAAAATGAAGAAAAATACATATGAATGTGACACCCAGAAGCTATTTCCTAAAAAGTATTATTTTTAAAAACATTCTAGAAGTTTGGTGTTAACTTTTCGACTATTTTTTTGAACTTCTCTTTTTTAGCAAAGATCACAAGTTGCTTAAATTAATATGTTCTTCCTCAATTAAAATGTTAAATTAGTTTCTCGGATGCAGTGTAACAGTATATCCGATAATTAGAAAAGGAAAGGGGAAAGTAGACTGTCTTTATAGGTGTTAATACTAGAGAAATTTTATCATCCAATAAAGAATAAAACCTGTCTAGAAAAGACTTAAGTTGAATTACCTGTTGCCAACAGTTCAAAGAAATCAAAGCAGGATTAGTAGTAATGATAAAACAAACACGTTGCATTGTCTTAAGCACAAGT
>NW_012149742.1:192745-194850 GCF_000956105.1 Propithecus coquereli | reverse complement strand
AGCCTTACTATCCTTATTGTGCATATAAAAACAGATTCTTGAACCTCAAGAAAATTTGACTAAATTCAATAACTATTAAGATGCAGACCATGTTACAACTTGGGTTTGTTGTACTCAAAATTTCCTTTCAATTGTACCTTGTCATATTGACGAGTTTTGAGGTGACTATTAAAATTAGATACTCAGTATTAAAAAAAAATGAATGTGTGTATTGGGTGTAGGAATCTTAAACATAAAGATAATAATGTGCTGTGATTCAGAGCTGTAGATGAGCAGAAGATACATCAGAAACAGCATTCTTTGTGTGTTTTTTCTAGGAGGCAGTAGACTTACTGAATGGTTTCAAGCAGAGAGTAGCCAAATGAGAAGTGAACTTTTTAGAAAGACTACTTTGGCATCAGTATAGAAAACTGATGGGAAAGATGTTGTATTGCCAGAAGACTGATGCATAAAGCTATGTTAAAGATGCCATATTTTAAAGACTTGAAGGCTAATTGTATGGAGGGTATAAGAAGAAATAAATTGTTTAGTCCAACACTCAGTTTTCTGACTGGTTTACTGGGTAAAAAATGAGACTATTAACAAATGTAGACAATCTAGGTAGAGAGGAATATTTGGAGCAAAAGATGATGAAGTTAGTCTTGTAGATGTATTAATTCGAGGTAGTCTTAGAACATTCAGTTGGAGATACACAACAAATAGTGGGATGTATAAGTTTGGCTATAGAGATAAAGATTACCAGCCTGGAGGGGATAGTTGAAGTTATGGAACTGGGTGAGTCTGCTCAGAAAAAAACATGCATAATAGAAGGGTTATTTGGGTTAAATGCAACAAAGTAGCCCCAGTGAAGTAAAACAGATAAAAGTCAAGATGTAATAGGTTAATAGGTTCGAAATTGACCAGATAATGAGAAAAATGGAAATACACAGATTAGAAGTTAAATAGAAGGTCAGAATGAGGGTCACGATAAGGGTAAAAATTTTGTCATTGTTGTGTTTTTTTGGTGATAGTGACGGTTCTTACTTTGCTTAATGTTGCCATTTGAATTTTTAAAAATCTGAGATTATTTGTAATGTTGGTGAAAGTGGCAAAAACAGAGTGAGATGTTGAAAACTGGAAAGAAGGGGGATAATTCAGAAAATGGTAGAAAACTGTTGGGAGACTGAGTCAAAATGCAGGTGGAGATATTATCCTTGAAAAGGAAATTAATAATTTCTTCATTTGAGGCTAGAAGAGAAGAAAGGGAGGAAATAGAAGAAGAATGATAATTATGGAGGTAATAAATTGATACAGTTCAAATCACATACCCTTAATTTTTCTTGAAAGAAATGGAGGAAAACTTATCTAAGAGGGTCTAGAGTATGATATTATATAATAGGACTTTAACTATATTCAATATTAGCAGCAATAATCAAAGGAAGCCACTGCCTCCTGGTGTAGGTTATCAAACGAAAGAGCAGCCTCACATGTACCTTCCAGTTAAAGAAGGATTAGAAGGAGAACTCTTGAATTCAAAGGTATTTCAATTTCCTACTACCTGACAACTGTTTTAATTTTGTAGTGCAGAGAATCTGGGATACACGAAGACAGAAATTGAAAGCTATTTTTGGTCAATAAATTATGAAAAGCTATATGTAAATTATGTGGGCTACCTTCTCTTTTGGGGGGTACTTCACATTTCAATCTTCACTAATGTTAAGAAAATGTAGATCATCAAATATTGATACATAGATTTCTCATTCTGCCATATCCAAACTACATTTATCTAGGAAGTTTTATTATTTTTGAGATACTCTAGTATCTAATATTAGAACCCTTAATTATTGTATTTTTCCATAAAATGTATTCTAGAACATGAGATTCACTTGAAACTGGGATAAAAATTTGAAATGGCTCTGAATTAATAGCAAATAATGACCAGCATCTATGATTCATTAAATGGAATTTTCCACCAAACAAAATTCTGAGTTTTGTGTAAGTGTTTGTTTGACTTTGTAACTAATGCAGTAACCACATCACCTTTGGTGCTTACAAATTTCTGAGTGGCTCTCTAGAATATCCTCAGAGCCTTAAGCTACATGACGCAGCTATTTCTAGACAAAGTT
>NW_012149742.1:180911-183607 GCF_000956105.1 Propithecus coquereli | reverse complement strand
CTTTTTTTAACCATTGTTTATTGAAAGTCTATTTTATCTGATATGAGAATAGTTATTCCTCATCACTTTTGGTTTCTATTTGCCTAGAATATTTGTTTTCCATCCTTTTACCTTGAGTCTGTGAATACCCTTGCGAGCTAGATGGTTTTGTTGGAGACAGCAGATACTCAGAGTGTGCATTTTCATCCATTCAGCCAGCGAATATCTTTTAAATGAAGCATTAAGGTCATTTAAATTCAATGTTAGTATTGATATGTGAGATTCTGTTCTGTTTTCATATTGAATGATACCTAGTTGCTTTGTTTTTTTCTCTTATGCTACTATTTGATAAGATTTGTGAGCTTTATTTAACTTTTGGGTGTTTTTATATTGGTGGGTATCAAGAGCACTTTTAAGCATTTTCTGAAGGGTAGGTGTAGTGGTGATAAGTTTTTTTCAGTGTTTGTTTATCTGGGAAAGATTTTATTTATCCTTCATTTATGAAACTTAGATTTGTAGAATATAAAATTCTTGTCTGGCAGTTATTCTGTTTAAAAAGTCTAAAAATGGGTCTCCAATTCCTTTAGGCTTGGAAGGTCTCTGCTGAGAGGTCTGCTGTTAGTATGGTGGGTTTTCTTTGTGGGTAACTTGCTGCTTTCGTTTCACAGCTTGTAGGAGTTTCTCTTTTACTTTGACTTTGGTTAGGCTGATGACTACATGTCTCAGTGATGTCCTGTTTCCAATGAATCTTCCACGTGTTTGATGATCATCCCATATCTATATATCTAAACCTCTAGCGGTATGAAGGAAATTTTCCTCTATTATTCTCTCAAATAGGTTTTCCATGTGTATTGCTTTCTCTTCTTCTCCATCAAAGATAAGTGTAATTCTTATATTTGTTCATTTTGTATAATCTCACATTTCTTGCAATAACTGTTCATTCTTATCCCCCCCCTACACTTTTTACTGACTGGGTGACTTTGAAATTCTTGTCTTCAAGCTCTGAAATTCTTTCTTCTGCTTGTTCTAGTCTGTTGTTAAAGCTTTCTGCTATATTTTGAAATTAACTAAATGACTCTTTTATTTCTTTAAGTTCTATTATCCCTTTTCTAATGTTATCTATCTCTTTAGCAAATTTTTCATTCATTCCCTGAACTATATTTTTGGTTTCTTTGAGATGGTATTCTACCATTTTCTCAATTCTGTTTATCTTACTTGCCATCCATAATCTGTATTCAATATCTGTAATTTCAACAATTTCCTTTTGGTTAGAATTAATTGCTGGGGGGATATCGTGATCCTTTGAGCATGTTCAGACAGACTGTTTTTCATGTTGCCAGAGACTTTATGCTGATTTATTCTCATCTGGGGCCTCTTCTCTCAGCACAAAACAGATAGAAGATACAGTACACCTGTTCTCCACCACTGGGATCTCTGTGTCTTGGTGAAGATAGGGATGGATCCCTGGATGGTGTGCTCGGGTCCTACTCTGGAAGCTTGAACAGGTAGGATAAGGGCAGATGCACTGAGAGCCTTTAATACTGTTGCATACTGCATCTCCCCTTTTCCCCTAGCAGACTGAATTCAACAGCATATCAAAAAAATAATCCACCATGATCAAGTCAGATTCATTCCATGGATGCAAGGATGATTCAATATATATAAATCAATAAATGTGACTCACCACATAAGTAGAATGAAAAACAAAGACCATATGATCACCTTAATGGATGCATATAAAGCATTCAATAAACTCTAGTATCTCTTCATGATAAACAAAATGAGCTGTCAAACCATGAAAAGACATTGAGAAACCTTAACTACATATTAGTAAGTAAAAGATGTCAATGTGAAAAAGCTACATCCTGTATGATTAAACTATATGACATTCTGGAAAAGCCAAAACCTTGGAGGTAGTGAAAAGATCAGTGGTAGCTAAGGGTTGTAGGGAGGGAGGGATGAATAGGCAGAGCAGAGATTTTTAGGGCAGTGAAAATACTCTGTAGGATACTATAATGGTGGATACATGTCATTATACATTTGTCCAAAGTCACAGAATGTACAACACCAACTGTGAAACTTAATGTAAACTACAGACTTTGAATGATAATGATGTGTCAATGTGGTTTCATCAATTGCAATCAATGTACCAATCTGATGGGAGATGTTGATAAGGAGGAAGTCTATGTGTATGTTTGGGCAAAGAGTGTACCTCCCTCAATTTTGCTGTCAACCTAAAACTGCTCTAAAAATAATTAAGTCTTAAAAATTCCATGAAGGCAGACATTTTTCATAAATGAAAAATATTTTTCATTTATGTGTCTCTAATGTCTATATGACAGGTACACTGTAGATGCACAATAAATATTTTTGAACAAAAGAATAAATGATCCAATGACTTCCAACATCAAAAGTTAAGATAGAGGAAGAATATCAAGTAACGGAGACTGTGATGGAGTAGTTGATGGAGTGGGGAAAAAATCAAGAGTGTTTTGCAATAGAAATAGAGTGAACAGTGTTCTAGAAGGAAAAGTGGTCAGATGTGGTGAAAACTACCGAGGGGCCAAATAAGGTGAGTCCAATGTGCTTGCTGTGGATCTTGAGGAGAGCAATCTATATTAGTGTACTGATGGAGTTGGAAGACAGATGGAAATGAATGGAAGAGTAAGTAGGTGTTAAGGAAGATTTTTAAAAATAAATTTGAAAAATCTCGAAGT
>NW_012149742.1:177434-179051 GCF_000956105.1 Propithecus coquereli | reverse complement strand
TATTTCTTTAAGTTCTATTATCCCTTTTCTAATGTTATCTATCTCTTTAGCAAATTTTTCATTCATTCCCTGAACTATATTTTTGGTTTCTTTGAGATGGTATTCTACCATTTTCTCAATTCTGTTTATCTTACTTGCCATCCATAATCTGTATTCAATATCTGTAATTTCAACAATTTCCTTTTGGTTAGAATTAATTGCTGGGGGGATATCGTGATCCTTTGAGCATGTTCAGACAGACTGTTTTTCATGTTGCCAGAGACTTTATGCTGATTTATTCTCATCTGGGGCCTCTTCTCTCAGCACAAAACAGATAGAAGATACAGTACACCTGTTCTCCACCACTGGGATCTCTGTGTCTTGGTGAAGATAGGGATGGATCCCTGGATGGTGTGCTCGGGTCCTACTCTGGAAGCTTGAACAGGTAGGATAAGGGCAGATGCACTGAGAGCCTTTAATACTGTTGCATACTGCATCTCCCCTTTTCCCCTAGCAGACTGAATTCAACAGCATATCAAAAAAATAATCCACCATGATCAAGTCAGATTCATTCCATGGATGCAAGGATGATTCAATATATATAAATCAATAAATGTGACTCACCACATAAGTAGAATGAAAAACAAAGACCATATGATCACCTTAATGGATGCATATAAAGCATTCAATAAACTCTAGTATCTCTTCATGATAAACACCCTCAACAAACTAGACATAGAAGGAACATACTTCAAAATAATAAGAGCCATATATGACAAACCCATAGCCAACATCATAGTAAATGGGGAAAAGCTGAACGTATTCTCTTTAAGAGCCAGAAGAAGACAAAGATGCCCACTGTCACCACTTTTATTCAATATAGTACTGGAAGTCCTAGGCAAAGCAATCAGGCAAGAGAAAGAAATAGCAGACATCCAAATCAGAAAAGAGCATTCAAACAATCCCATTTGCCAATGATAATTTCTTTTATCTAGAAAACTCTAAAAACTCCACCGAAAGGCTCCTAGAATTGAAAAATTTAGTAAAATTTTAGGTTACAAAATTAATATACACAAATCAATAGCATTTCTATTTACTAATAACAATTAAGAACTCAATACCATTTACAGTCACTACAAAGAACATAAAATACCTAGGAATATACTTAACCAAGGAGGTGAAAAATCTCTACAAGAAGAACTACAAAACACTGATGAAAAAAATCATAGACGATACAAACAAATGGGAAAACATCTCATGTTCATGGATTGGAACAATCAGCACTGTTAAAATGTCCTTACTTCCCAAAGTGACTTATAGATTCAATGCAATTCCCATCAAAATTCCAATGTTATTTCTCATGGATCTAGAAAAAATAATCCTAAACTTCATATGTAACCAAAAAAAGAGCCCAAATAACCAAAGCAATCCTAAAAAAAAGAACAAATCTGGAGGCATCAGATTACCTGAATTCAATTTATACTACAAGGCTATAGTAACCAGAACAGGATGGTATTGGTATCAAGGTAGATATATAGAACAATGGAACAGAATAGAGAACCCAAAATAAAACCGTATTGTCACAACCAACTGATTTTTGACAAAGCAGACAAAAACTTACACTGGGAAAATGATGCC
>NW_012149742.1:170528-177085 GCF_000956105.1 Propithecus coquereli | reverse complement strand
AATAATCAATAAAGTAAACAGACAACCTATATAATGGGACAAAATAATCACAAACTATGCATCCAACAATGGGCTAATATCCAGAATCTACAAACAACTCAAACAAATCAGGAAGAAAAACACAAATAACAGCACCAAAAAATAGGCAAAAGACATGAACAGACTCTTCTCAAAAGAAGATAGACAAATGGCCAACAAATATATGAAAAAATTTTTCAACAGCACTAAACACCAGGGAAATGCAAATTGAAACCACAATAGGATACCACTTTGCCCCTGCTAGAATCAGCATTATTAAAAGTCAAAAAATAATAGATATTGGTACAGTTGCAGTGAAAAGGAAATGCTTATACATTGTTAGTGGAAATGTAAACTGTACAACCACTATGGAAAGGAGTATGAAGATTCCTCAAAGAACTAAAAGTAGACTTACATTTTGACCCAAGAATCCCACTACTGGGTATCTACCCAAAAGAAAAGAAGTCATTTTATAAATAAGAGGCTTATACCCTAATGTTTATCACAGCACAATTCATAATAGCAAAGATGTGGAATCAACCTAAGTGCCCATCAACTGATGAGTGGATAAAGAAAATTTAGTATACATACACATACCATGGAATATTACTCATCTATAAAAAGGAATGAAATAATGTCTTTGCAGCAACTTGGATGGAACTAGAGACAATTATCCCAAGTGAAGTTATCTCATGAATGGAAAAACAGACAACACATGTTCTCATTTACATGTGGAAACTAAACGAAAGATATATATAGCCATAAAGAACAGTAATGGGCATTGAAAACTAAGAAGAGGGGAGGTTGGATGGGGGAGAAGGATAAAACTCTACCTGTCAAGGATAATATACACTATTCTGGTGATAGGTACACCAAAAGTCCTGACTTTAACATGATACATTTTATTCACATAACAAAAATCACTTTTACCCTCTAAATTTTTTTAAATAAAAAAAGGAAAGAAAAGAAATAACTGAATATAAATAATATTTCAAGGTAACATAGAAAAATGCAATTTTATACATAATGAATGATTTATAATCAGTAATAATTACAGTTAAGCATTCAGAGGAGAAAAAGATTATTATGACTCTAGTGGTTAGGCAAAGCTTTAGAATAAAGGTGGACTTCAAAGTGATCTGAATAAATGAATAACATATATGCAGACAGAAAATAAAAAAGACAATACTCCACATCTCTAAGGACATTAGAATAAGGAAAAATTAGGAGATAAGTAAGTTTAAGATTGAGGGAGGCAGATTTTTAACTAGGAAGATGAACAATTGTCGATAATATAGATTGGATACATACATGTGACTATAGGGGCTCCAAGGTGTAGTAAAAGTAGTATTTTTTTTTGGAGTGTTAGAGATCTATATTTTTATCCTGTTCCTATTCTCCATAAACTGAGTAACTTCAGACTATATGGAAACTCAGTCACTTCAACATAAACTATGAAACAGTATTATTTAACTTGTAAAGTTAATGTAAGAGTTAAATTCACTAAAGTGATCAATTTAATGTACTTGGCATATAATTGGTCCTCAATACATATTGGTTACTTTCCACACACTTCCAGCATCATGTTATAGATACTTTAAATGTTTAAGATTTGCAGTTTATAGGTGGAGGGAAATTATCAAAGATTTCTAAATAGGCAGGCAGCATGATCAAAAGTAGGGTATTAAGTTAAGAATAAACTGCTTTAATTGTGCAAGAAAAGTAGTAGAGGCCGGGCGCGGTGACTCATGCCTGTAATCCTAGCACTCTGGGAGGCCAAAGTGGGGGGATCATTTGAGCTCACGAGTTTGAGACCAGCCTGAGCAAGAGCAACACGCTGTCTCCACAAAAAATAAAAAGAAATTGGCTGGAAAACTAAAAATATATAGGAAAAATTAGCCGGGCATGCCTGTAGTCCCAGCTACTTGGGAGGCTGAGGCAGAAGGATCGCTTGAGCCCAGGAATTTGAGGTTTCTGTGAGCTAGGCTGACACCACGGCACTGTAGCCCAGGTAACAGAGTGAGACTCTGTCTCAAAAAAAAAAAGGAAAGTAGGAGAAGTGAGACTTACTAGGAACTTTATAAAAATATAGACATGGATTGATAAAGATTACTCTGAACTAGTATCTTAGCTCTATTCCATGTATCAATGATATTCTTATATTTATATATGTCTAAAATATTAGCTTTAGTAAGTATTTACTTTTCTTAATACATAATAATGTTTGAGAGCACACATTTTGTGTGTAAACATTGATGAATTTTTACCAAGTTTACAGAACTCTGAATACACTATCCAGAGATACAGAACATTATCAGACATTTGGATATCTTCCTGATGCCTGTCCTCAAGCCTTAACCTTTCTTTCTCCAAAAGGTAACCACTATTCGGTTATCAGTCTTCATAATCATTACATCTAGTTTTGAATTTTATATATGTAAAATAATACAGCATTTACTCTTTTGGTTATGGCTTCTTTCACTTCAAATTATACCTGTGAAATTTGCCCATGTTGATCCATGTAACAGTAGTTCATTCTTTCTCCTTGCTGTGTACTATTCTATTGCAAAAATATATCACAATCCATTTCAAAGCTGATGAATAGTTTCTTCCAATTTGGGGGCATTACAAATAATGCTGCTATAAACATTCTTGTACATTTTACTTGGTGCACAAATGTGTGCATTTTTGTTGGAGATATACCTTGAAACTGAAGTACTATATCATAGCATATGTGCCAAGAAGTATCTACAAAATAACCCAGATGGTTCATAGATAAAGCATATAGAGGATAACAAAGGAAACTTATTTTGATAAACTTGGAGGAGGAAAATATTCCTTAAACAAAAATTTAAACCAATACTAACTATAAAGGACAAGGTGGAAAATCAAACATTACTAAATTTGAAAATTTAAGTTTATCTAAAGTCACCTTTAAGAGAATGAAAAGGCAAGACATAGTAAGAGGACATGCTTTGAATTCATTTATCTAAAGAAAGACTCATATCTAGAATATCTAAAGAATTCATTAACACATCAAGAAGAAAAAATCAGACATTCCAACTTCAAAAAAAAAAAAAAAAATAAGCCAAAGGAAAAAAAATCAAACAGGGACCTCACACAATGGGCTATCCAAATGCCCGAGAAATATACGAAAAGACACTTAACTTTATTAGTCGTCAGGGAAATGCAAATTAAATCCATAATGAAATATGACTACAAACACACCAAAATATCTAGAAAAAAAACGGTTGATGATATCATGTATGGGTGAGGATTTAGAGTAACTGTGACTCACATGCACTGCTGATGGGAGTGTGAGTTGATACAACCATTTTCATTCATATTTTTAATACCATGTGGGAAAAGCTAAACAGATCTATGGGCTGAATCTAGCTATGACTGCCGATTCACAACCCCTGGCAACTCCTTCATGTAACAGATATGGACCCTGAGGCACAAAGAAGCTAATTGAAGTTTAATTCAAGGTCAAAAAGCTAGAACCCATGTCTCCTGACTGCTCAATTGGTGTTTTTTTTGCCACACAGTGTGGCTTTCTCCAAATGACTAGACAGGAAATAAACAGTAAAGTATAATGCTTTGAAATTTAACATATTTTACATTGTCCAAGTAAAATCCATTTCATGCAATCATAAGTGAATAAAAGGAATTTAAATCAAATTTATTTCAATTCTACCAAGGAAATTTTAGGCTTAAAATAATAATAATAGTAAGCCCAGAACCACCTATTAGAGATTAGAATTTAGACAGTTCAAACACAAAAGCCTTTTATAAAAAGATTTCTGGGTATTAGTCACCATTGTTTTCATACATTTGAAAGAACTTAATAACCTACTTTATTATTTTTTTTTCCTGGAGTACAAATGAACTGTTCCAAAAAGATCAATTAAATAATAGGACTGAGAGGCATCTTTTTATCATAGGAGTTTCTTGTGAATTTACTGCATTAAAGTCAATTCCCTTGCTATTATTGAGGAAATAGTATGGTCCTGTTGGAGTTTCAAAACTTCTACTGATGTAGAAACAAAATTTCTTGGCAGATTAAACAATAGAATCTTTGGAAACACCAAAGCAGTCTTTAAAAAGATCATCTTGTTTAAATTGATACATCTTTAACCAGAAAGAGAAGTTTTATCCCACTGCAAGAAAGCTTTTAATTTCACATCGAGAAAGATGAACCATTATTTTCTCTTTCATAGGAATTTTATGCACAACAACTTGAACAATACAATCATATTTTAAATGCATAGATATAAAACTAGGTGTAGTTAGAAGCTACTGCTTCTTCAGACTCTTTCTAGCTGCATGTCTCTCCTGTCCACTGTGCTGAAGTTTCATCTGCTTTTAATTAAATAAATTATCTGAAGCTAGTAAATCAGAGAGACCATATAAAAGTACTTAAAATGTCCAGTGAGCTTCTCTAAATTACTTAGGCCATGTTTAAATATTTCAACAATACTAAAAATTTTCAGCTCACTGATGAAATTCTACCAATCGCATAAGCAATAAATATAAACCACGCATAATTAATTGTATTCATTTTGTAAAAAAAATGATTATAGACTATTCTTATTGTGGGACAGTAAAGAGCATACACTTTTCCACAAATACTAGTTCACGTACAAAATGACCTATTGTGCTTTCTCCAATTTGACAAAACTAAATGCGTTAGCTGTATAAAGGGCAAGAAGCCAAAATATCAGAGAGAGCAAAAAGGAGGAAATGAATTTTCACAGTATATTGTGTAAAAGTTTGTAGAAGACTTTTATTCACTGTTATGAATCCTTCACTTTGATGAGAAATGTACCCAATCGTTATTCCTTTTTAAGAAAAACCTCTTTCCTTTTTTAAAAAGTTCTCAGCTTTTTTATACAGTAATTGAAAGACTTTTTTTAGATTTTTAAATATCTTCTTTAAAGGGCTTAAAACAACTAGTTACATTTATCTGAATCCTTCTGTTGCCAAAGAGTTAGAAGGAAGAAAAATTGGCCTAATAGAGTTAAATAATTTATTTCCTCAGAATATTTACCAAACAAACGTAGAAGAGAGGTACAAAGACAGATTATATCTTTAGTTTCTTATCAGTGTTTTCAACATGCTAATGTTTCTGTAATATCATATATGTAGTTTCAGATAATGTCTACAATTGGTCAACATACTAAAAAGAGCATCACAATTTCACTGAGACCTAAGGCTCTGATTCTTTTCTTTTTGTTTTTTTCCACTGCTCCTTCCACTCTTAAGAACTACCCAAATACACAGACAGAAAGATAGTCACATACTCAATACAGGACTCAGCATGTTAAATCAACTAATTTCATTATCATGCCATATCATCTTACAGGTTTTTTTCTTCTTAAGTGGACAGATATGTGCCTTTTCATCAATGGTTCCTTATGAGTTCATGCAGACTTATAAACTGGTTTTCAGAGAAATGTTGGTGAGCAAAACTAAGCATGCTTAAAATTATGTTTTCTCTTTCCTTCTATTGTTTTTAAACCATAAGAGTCTTTTTAGTCATGAATTATATCTGTAATGATAGAAATATGAAGTATCCACTGGGAGTGACTTATTTAGAATAACCATAACAAAGAATGGAGAAGAGAAAAGTAAAGTTTACTTATATATAAAACCTTCCCTAATATTAGGAGTTAACCTTTAGAGTTGGAGTTAAGGTTAAGCCAATTTATTATGGATTTTCCTTAAGAAAATTTAGTCAGATTTATAGACTAGAAGAGTCAAAATACCTGAAACATATAGTCTACGTTTTAAATTAGTAACCTGGGATCCTCTAAGCCTACTTTAAAAGAAAAAAAATCAAAGGGATTCCAATATGGTTTTCTCATTCAACCCCTGGGAGGTTCTGAGAAAAGTTTGATCTGATTCTCACAAGAAATCTGGATTCCTCCTGCCTTCTGAAGACCTGCCAAGTTTCTAGAAGTAGGCTCAGGTAAGATTTTTTATAACCAACTCTCTCCCACTGACTTGCTCTCCATTCTGGGCTTTTATTTCAATTACTGTTAAACATATCTGTTCCCCTCTAGGTAATTGAGAGCAATCCAGTATTTCATCTATCCTTGTATTCTCAATAGAGCTTTGGCATTTAGGAAGACAGGGATGCACAGGGTTCCATGAGTATTTTGGGTAATATAATTGGATAATATTCTTTTTATTTAAGTTATATTCTGTTCTTCATACTTCTGCTGAAAATGTTTTTCATTAAACAAAGTAGTTATATGCTTTACATTTCCATTCAGCAGCATATAGAATAATGATGATTGCTATTTCCAAAAAGTATTTTAGTTACTCACCTTATGTTAATAACAGTAGTAAATCTGACCCTCCCTGCATATTCTCACTGTTTTTTTTCAAGTCTTGAGTGTGGCAAAAAACATGATGTAGTAAAAATAACTGGGGCAATTTTAGACCACGTTTTGCCAAAATCCAGCCCTAGTTCTTAACATCTACTGACACCTCAAAAATGTTTTCTCCTAAAGGAAAAATAAAATTTCACAAGA
>NW_012149742.1:168500-169345 GCF_000956105.1 Propithecus coquereli | reverse complement strand
AGATGAAGTACTGAAATTTACAAAGAAAAGTTAGAACCCTAACGGGCTAGTTTGGTTGTACGAATTATTTTCCATACCCCTAATAATTTGAGTGTCTTTAATGAGAAATTCATATTCTTACTAGAAAATCATTGGTAATAATTTCTTTGACAACATTTTCCTGCTTCTTGTAGCATCAAATAACATTTCAACAGAGAGGGAGCATCACCAGCCTGTTTGTGCAAACATCCATTAAAGTATCGCCACCGCAGCTAACAAAAGAAGACTCACACCAGGACATGAGGTGTAGCACACTTAGCCTCAACTCCAAAGAGAGTGAGCACCCACATGGGAGTCTCATCCATTAAACGGTGCCAGGACATTGAATAAAAAATTACCACAGGAAGAATAACCATAGCCACTTTTTCCTTCATCTGTGCCTCCATTCTTGATTTTTATCATAGAACAATCACACTGATGCTGCCTGTTTAGTCCTACAAAATTTTTGCGAAGAGAGAAGATTAAGTGAACAAGCTCAGCTATAAGTTTAAGAGGTTACGTTGTGGCAGTTAATCCAGATCAGCATACTCTTCCACGCAGCCAGCCAGATGGCCCCTTGGCACTTTTCCAATGACTCAATTACCAGAAGCTGCATAAGGTGTACTGGAGAATTTTAATCTTTCTGCTTCCATCATAGCTTATTCTATGTGGAGTGTTGCAGGGGTTTTAATTTGAAATTGTCTAGCATTATGTCTACCAAGTGATCCATAGCTTTTTATTATTCATTAGGTGCCATAAATATACAAAACTAGGCATTTATTTTTAATGAAAGATAATGTTTTGAAAGGTAATAATAGGCCTAGACA
>NW_012149742.1:156070-156798 GCF_000956105.1 Propithecus coquereli | reverse complement strand
TCTTTAAACTAATGTTAATCATAATTTATCTTTAGTCCTGACCATATTTTTGTGCTAAGGACTCATAGATAACCCATTGCCTCCCGGATATCCGAACTTATTCACTATTGGTTGCGTCATCTTCCCACACTTAAATCAGTTCCTTCCTCCATGATATTTAGAGTCCACAAATGAGACACTTGTAATTCAATTATGATTACTCTCTCTCTTTTCTTACAACTAGTCAATCTTTATGTCATGCTTAATCGTGTCTTAAATATATCTTGAAATTTATCATTATTTGTGTTTAAAATTATTATCATTGTCATTTTGTTCTGTTTAGTCCCCTCATACAACATGCCACTCCATGTCTCCATGAATTTGTTGTGGCTACTGCCTCTACCTTAAATGCTATTCCCAACTTTCTTCACCTGATTGTTAAAGAACACAGGTTTGAAGTCCAAGCTAATTCCAACTCTGTCACTAATTTATTGTATGTCGTTAGAAATTTTGTTCATCCTTTTTTAGCCTAGTAGCCAGATCTGTCAATTGGGTATTTTTCAAAAAGTAGATAGATAAGTAGATATATATTTCATGGAAGCTTTATGAGGATCAAATTAGTACATATAGCAAAATAATCAACATATGGTATGCAATCAGAGAGTTTATTATTATTAACATTATTAACGAAACTTAGGTATTATCTCCACTATGGAGCCTTCCATGAATTCTCAGGGTTATCACATTGC
>NW_012149742.1:152088-155885 GCF_000956105.1 Propithecus coquereli | reverse complement strand
AGAGAAAAAAAAAAAAACTTTGAGGAAGGACAATGGAAGCAATATTTAAAAATTTACAGAGTAATGAGGTAGAAGGTAAAATAGGGAGAAATTCCCCAGAAAGTTTAGTTATAGCATTTATTAGATACTAACACAGTATTGAAATTAAACTTAAGCTCTCCTAACTATTTTTAGAGAAATACTGTTTTAGTAAAACCTAACAGTCTATCCTAATAATGTACATTGTAATCTCTAAACCTTACCACTTAACATTATTATAAAGATGTGACTTTAAATTTTTTTACAATCGTCAAAGGACTCTCACTAGAAAAAAAAGAAATTCTGAATATTACAGAGCCATATGTTCACATAGAGTTATTATATATAAAGTTGAATATAGGGACTACTTATGTATAAAAATGTGGAAATATACCCTTTTTTGACTGTGTCCATATAAACAAGACTCTTTCATTGTAGGATCACTAATTTTAAAATAATCAATGCATTTTCCACAAAGAAAACATTTTCAAATGTGACATTGAGCAGGTACCTCATGTCTTAAAAATAACAAGATGTATCTCTATTTTGTAACATTCAAGCATATCCTCAAATTTTCCATGAGTCTCCCCACTGCCAAACTATGCACTCTAGTTTTTCAGTTGAGGCTCAGTGAAAACAAACTACAAGTAAACAGCCATCCAACTCAATTGATGAACTCAAAAAGGATCTCTGGGAATCATATTGCCTAAAATATTTACATTAGTCAGCTGTTCACAGAATCTTAATTGCGATTTCCGTTCTTTAATTTTTAATTTTACAATTTTATGGTTTGCTAAAAGGAATTTAAACTAAAACAAATTGAGGATATTCTTTTTGTTTTCTCTTTTCAATGTTAATTTGGCAGTTACTATCTTTCCTACAGGCTCTGACTAGAAGAGAGTATTGCTACCCTCGCCTTTGGGATCTTTCTACTTGTAGACAGTTCAGGGCTCAGAGTTCTTTAGGCAATGTCTTTACGACCAGGAGATCCTAAACATGGAGAAAAGATAAGAAACAGAATTTGTTGACCAAAATGAGAATTAAAACCATTGAGACTTTTTTTAAGAAGTTAAAAAGGCTAAGTAAGGAATCAGCTTGATCTGCAAAGTCTTAAATTAGAAATAAAGTAAAATTTGATGTATCTGGATGCTAAAGAAATGCTTTTCCTTATATATTTAGTGGGCTACATGTCATGTAGATTATTGGAAATCTGTTGATCTGCATATGTGAACAAGAAGGTTAAAGTCCAAAAAACTATGTTCTAGTTATACACCAGTGAATTTCACAAGAATGGTTTATGTGCAATTATAGAGGGCAAACTCCTTCCTCTGCTGAAAAAGATATCATAATAAATACATATCAACATGATAAAGAGATAAAACAAACTCTATTAACTGCTCAGGGAAAAGACAGAATGTGATATATAAAACTATACTAGCTGGCTAGCTTACTAACATCCCTCCAATCTATAACCTTATCCTTCATTAGCCATAAACTTGTCTTTGCATTTCTACTAAAGAAATTCTACGCTTACATGTGATAACCCTTTATGTATTCTTTCCTTTTCTGGAGTGGGGATGAGTTGGTGGGGAGTGGAGGGAACACATTCATATAACGCTAGCTAGCTCTAAATACCAATAGGCATCAGACACAAATAGGGAATTATTATTAATGTGCATTGTTGGTTGTCATTCTTACATTTCTATTATCTATATTAAACACAGAAAATAGAATTAAATAAAGCTTATTACAAATGCTGTGTGTTGTTTACCATTAAGAGACTTTGAAAACTTCCATACCTTATTTCCTAACAGATAGTCAAGGCTTTTGGAGCCAAAGATAGAATGTAATAGCTATTAAATGATTAGCTTTTTCCACTAGATGGCCAAGCTTTGTTAATTTACAACAAAATATAGCTATTTATCTTCCCACTCACAAATAATCACATATTCTGGTTTCTTCTTTTTTCTAGAAGTAGCTAAAACGTTGAGATAGAACATTCATATTTTGGGGATAAACAACTTACCTCTCAACTTGGCATTTTGCCACAGAGATCACAGTGAGATGATTCCACATAAATTAATCTCCCTGACCTCTACTTTTAGAATTGTATTCCACTAATTATGAACCTCAGTGGGGCCTTTGTTGGCAGAAAGATTTTAAGAAATCATAAAAAAAAAAAGGAAAATGTTAAAGGAAGAATAGCTTTGAAGCTAAAGTATCATTTTTTTTTCAAAAGTCAAATTATCCTCCAATTATTGCCATTCATGATTTGACCCATCACAATTTACTGTAATGTAGTCAGGCTATTGAATGGACAAAAATCAAAGCTGTAAATAAGTTATATTCCATAGATTATTTGCTTACAATTAAAATATACAAGTAGTTTTGGGCTCTATTAAGAGCGAAGAAAATAATTTGTGTCATTGTTAAAAGTGTTTCCAGGTTAAAATACTTAATACTGTCAGTAGACACATTCCTGATTTTATATCTTTTATAAATGCACACTTAACATGTTTTCAGTAAGGTAGCAATTGGTGTTTGCTGGGCACATAGCTTTGTACTTACCATACTACATCGGCAGCCAACCTCATATCTGAAATATTAATCTCTCAGAAAAGTGGCTTATTCCTGCTGTTGAGGTCTTCATTTTTATATATTCTTTTTAATAACCTCATGAGTAGCGTCACTTGGCCTTTGCTTAATATCTCTCTAACCTGGTTATGGTATTGTTTCTCTTATGTACTAATGGAATAACCTTCTTTTTTTCCCATTCCCTGTGTACAAAACATGAAAACTAACAGAAAAAATGAAAGAAGCTAAAAATTTTGAGTGCACTAAGAGAAATCATACATTGTCAATCATGCATTTGAAACATACAAAGCTCCAGTGAATACATGTATATTTGAACTATTTATTCAGAAAATTTTGCTTCAAGAATTCAAAAATTAATGGAAAAGAAAAAATTGATGACACAGATTCCCTTTCCTGGTACTTTTAGTCATGGATTTCTCTTGCCCTAGCATTGCTGAAGTCTTGAACACAGGATTCCATGACTTGTCCTCATTGCCTTCTCTGATCTCTGTTGAAGTAATGTATAGATCTCATCCAAGATTAATAGTTATACATCTGTTCATTTAACAGTGAAGTAGGTTTTTGATCAATAGATCTGTATTGTGTCTGAAATAATCTGTAAAGCCAAATGAAGCTAACCGTATTATTACACAAAATAAGTCTTTTTTACAAGTCATCTGTGTCACTGTGTTAAAACAATGTTGACTACTATAATGCAGTATTGAGATTGTTCCAGAATGAATGCAATGGAAAAATCAAACCTGTCTGATTAGACACGTGATCTCCCATAACCTTTAAACTATCAAAGCTGGGAGATGTAGTCTTGTTAAAAAAAACCGCATCCTTATTATTAACTATTCTAATAAGGGACTGTGTTTTTAGAAACAGTCCAAATTTCCTTTAGCTTCCAGATATTATCTTCAGATACTTGTAAGTTAAAAATTACAAAATGTTGTAAGGGACTTATAAATGAGAATACCAATGTGATTAGAGAAATTTGGGTACAACTGATCAAAAAAACAAAAAGTTGTCAATTACCTTCCCAAAGGACACCTCTAATTTAAACCCCCAGCCAAAGGAAAAAAAAAATACACGGAGGCTCATCTAAAGAGTGTTCTTAGGAGCATAGTCTCATTGAGTACACATGTTAATTTAACTAACTTTCAATCGAATATTTCCTTAACTTTCTTTAGCTACAGATTCTA
>NW_012149742.1:146482-147941 GCF_000956105.1 Propithecus coquereli | reverse complement strand
CAAGGATAATATAGCACTTAATTTCTAGGGTTATTGAGAAGATTAAATGACAATGATTTTAAAGTGCTTCCTGGTATGTCATGTGTTGTATAATTCCCAGATTTACTGGACTAGTAATCTCTTTAACAAGCTCTGCAGGTGACTCTCATAATGCTAAATATAGAGAAGCGCTAACAGAAGGTACAGGGCCTATGAATCAGCCAAAATTCAAATCCCTGGATTACCGCCTCTTAAATATTTGACCTTGGGTAATTGACTTGACTATTCTGTACTTCAGCTTCCTGTATTATTCAAGGATAATATAGCACTTAATTTCTAGGGTTATTGAGAAGATTAAATGACAATGATTTTAAAGTGCTTCCTGGTATGTCATGTGTTGTATAATTTCTAGCTATATTTATTATTATTAGTTATTATAACCATCCATGTGTAGCTTTATAAATTCACTGATAACGTATTCAAGTATATGCAAATTATTTGCAAGGAAAATAGATATCGTTTTGTATAGTTACTAATTCTGATTGGTAATTAGCCACAGTTTGGTTTAGATAGTCATTTAAACAAATGCTAATAACAATAAGTGAAAAATAAAAAGTAAATTATCTTGACCTAAGACTACCATCCACCTTAAGTAATGTAGATTAATGCGGCTCAAATTACCCCTGGTGAAGAACCAGTTTTTATTCATTTTTTTTCCTAGTCCGTCTTGGACCAATGTAAGTAAGCAGCTCAAGTTACAGGTGACTCACATAGAAGTTAAACAAAACAGAAACTGGCATGTTCCCTGTTCAATTGCACGAGTTCACTCATCTTAGGTTTGTATGTCAAATTGCCCTGAAAGTTTCTAAACTCTCACACTCAATTTTTCTAACTATTTCATCAGAAATTAGAAACAAACAGTTCATAGATCACAATTTGAGTTGCACTGAAATAGAAAATAAAGATAGCTGACCTCAGACAACAAAGTTTTCTCCCTTTTTCATGTTGCCAGCTAATCCACACACACTGAGCTTTAATTCAAACTTACATCAAAATGAATGAATCTTCAAAATTATCAATAATATTACATTACTCTTCAATAATGAGTATTTTTATGCCAAAATTAACAATTAAGATGAATTATTTCTAGATCTCTGAACATAATAAGTATGCCACCCCTAGTATGAAGTATTAAGTTTAGTTTATTAAGTGAGATACTTGCTTCAGGATGCTTGCAATCCAATGCAACAAGTAAATTGCACGGTATTGAATACAGGTATTTCATGGCTTTAAGCAGCGACATTTTACTAAACTAAAGGCAAGTTCTCACTACCTTCATTTCTTAGCCACCCGTGGCTTTGACAATTAAACTTTTGAAGTATTCATTCTTTAAAAAGTTACTTTTTTCTAATTGGTTATCTAAATATATCTTGAACATTTGAATGTATGAATGGTAAAATCAGTTTCAAATGGGAATGTA
>NW_012149742.1:144975-146377 GCF_000956105.1 Propithecus coquereli | reverse complement strand
AGATGTTTTACATGAGGTTTTACACAGTCAAACCTATAAGGAAAACTAGAACAAATTAGTGATGTTAGTCATTTATTAACCTTAACTACATGGTACACAGAATTTGTATGGCATTGTTAATATTTTAATAAGTATTTAACTGTCCAGTAATGAGCTAATTCATTCATAATTCTCAGTGTCTAACTTTAAGAAGAGTAATAATAGCACAAACCAGAAAAATGAAGATAAATTTTTCTCTTTTTATGTATATATATATACATTCACATATATACACATGTATGTGTTGTGTTTATATACATATACAGACATGGACATACGTAATTATTCTGTGTAAGTACATTGCTGATTATGTTGGTAATAAATGGGAGAATTAGATGTTTACAAATTATGAATCATAGATATAGAAATGTGCTATACATGAATAAGAGTTTCTGGAAGAGCCTCCCTTTACCCACATCTGCTAAAGATATTCATGTATCTTTCTTTCATTTTTACTATTCCATCCTCAGGAATCCTACTTTGTTTCAGAAACTCTACCATATTTACAATTTCAGCAACCATGTGTTGAGTGAACACTCCAAGCACACCAGCAACAGGTGGATGAAGACATTTAAATTGATATCTTGTTATACAATTTGCTAAGTATTCCCTTAGACTTGTTTATCAACTACATTTGCAAAAAATGGAAACACTGGCATGAAGAAGATTGTGGTCGAGTTTGGTGGTAGTAGATCTGTGTACCAGGTTTGCTGGTAAAAATAAAGAAATTCCACATATATAGAAAAACACTGATTGTTTTCTGTAGCCATAGTAACAAATAGCCACTAACTAAACTTATACAGATGATGTCAACCCACTTGCACTTCTGAATATTTACCACTCCTGACCTCCATGCTTCCCTAAAACTCCAAATGAGATCTGTCCTCTGCTCTTCTCTGAGGCTGTGCCAGACCAGTACAGCCCTCAGACAGTAAATTCAACTTTGTGCTTTTTATTTCAGGTATTGTGTGATGTTCTCTTCATCCTTTGACAGTGGATGGCATAACACCTGAGAAAGGAATCGTAACTGCTCAGTGTCTTCCCGCCACAGGCTCCTGTAATGATCAAGTGTATGATCACTACATCAAGCATCTCCTGGGAGCTTGTTAGAAATGCAAATTCTTGAGTCATTCCCAGATTTACTGGACTAGTAATCTCTTTAACAAGCTCTGCAGGTGACTCTCATAATGCTAAATATAGAGAAGTGCTAATAGAAGGTACAGGGCCTATGAATCAGCCAAAATTCAAATCCCTGGATTACCGCCTCCTAAATATTTGACCTTGGGTAATTGACTTGACTATTCTGTACTTCAGCTTCCTGTATTATTCAAGGATAATATAGCACTTAATTTCTAGGGTTATT
>NW_012149742.1:142337-144925 GCF_000956105.1 Propithecus coquereli | reverse complement strand
AATAATAAGGTATGTCTTTTTTTAAACTCTTTTCTGCTTTGAAAATACAGGATGCCAACTATTCCATGTGCTCCCCTACATTTTTCAGTCTCTTTGTAGTTAAGCAAGTCCATTTGACTAACTATGTTCATGAAATGTGAGCAGAAGTAAAATCTGTCCCTCCAACCAATGACAGTGCAAAGCCCCAGTAAAATTCTTTAATTGCTCTTTTTCTCTTGCTGGAACAACCAATCGACATTTTGCTCAGGTAGTAGAGTGGTGGAGTGGTCGGGGTCAACGAGTCACTGGGGACGATGGCTGCCCACTGGAGTCATCCAGACCCACAAAGAACTCACAAGAGTTAGCCATCAATTCTTGTTGCCTTAAGTCTCTGAGACTTAAAGATTGCATATTATAAAGAAGACCTTTTTTTCCTGTTGTGACTAAAATGGCCATGCAGGTAATATACATAATAACAACTGGCAAAAAAAGAGTAACTAAAAACACTTTCTTGTTTCTCAAAAATAGGTATGATAGTATACAATTTACAAGTTGTTTTCCCAAACATCTTTTGCTTTTCCCAAGAAGAATTTAATACCTTTAATATTAACAAAGCACGTAACAAGCAGCTGATACCCAGATCAAATATTTACTTTACTAATTACCATACAATTTTTTAACTACCATATAAAGTTTATTCAACTATATGATGATCTGTGATAATATTAATAACCCAGGCCTATTTTATGGTTGGTATGATTAATTATATTAAAATATTAGGACATACTGGCAGGGGAAAAATGAGAAAGTACCATGAAATAGAGGCCCATATACAAGAAGAAAACCCTAAATTTTAAAAAGTCTAATCGCTGTATTAGGATTAAGTTTTCATTGGTTCATATTTTAAGTAACATGATCACAAAAAGAACACCAATGTCAATTTCTATTCCCAAATCTTTAGTTATCAATGTGGTGAGAATCTAAACATTGTATTTAATCCAATGTCAATGGATCTTATTCAGTTCTGTGAGAATGCTTGATAGGTCTATATATAAGTAACTGTTAACTTTAAGGTTAATTGGGCTAGGCCAATAACATGTTTGTCTTTCCACACAAGTGATTCTTTTATATGAAAAGTGAGGAGCAAAATTCACAAAGTCACCCGATCAACCAGTTTGGTTAAGCGGCAGCCTTTATACCTGCCATTCAAGTGACTTCAACAAACACCATTGTAATTCCTAGTATGAACTTAACCTTGAAAAAGAAACAGCTTGAGGAGTATCTTGTGTATTGTTCAATAAACTCTGTATGATCAAGCCACCCAGACTTTAAAAGCACCAGGATGTTATAGCGTTGTTTTCAAAGCCTGTTTTTTAGTATGATCAAACATTTCACAGAGCCAAACTCAGAGATTTCTCTTTCTTTGGCACATTACATCCCAAGAATGATTACTTCATTCCAGAGGACTATGTTTTATAGTTCTTATCTGTTCCATAAGTTTGGAATGGGTTATAGTTCTGCCAACACAAAACATTTTACTTTCTTTACACTCATACAAAAGAAATGTTGGCCAGCTCTGCCAACTTTATACACTCTCTAAAAACTTCCTAAATAGGAAAGTCTTATTTAAAGAGATAAAGAAAAAAAGACACAGAAAAACTAAGCTTTTTACTTTGGGGAAGAAAGACTGAGGGAGGACCTAAAGTATAAACCAACCATATTTGTTTAAAACAGAGTGGTCCTTTCACTGAGCTCACCTGAGGAAATTCACATGCTCCAGTAGTAACAGTCAATTAAGTGAACTGACAGCTGCTGCAGTCTATTTCCCAGTCAGGACTAAGACCCCTTTGTTAAAAGAAAGAACACACTTTCTTCATTACTTTATAAACACATCGAGACTACAAAGTTCTACCAAGTAAAATTTACAAAGAGCTCTGAACAATCACATTGCATTGTACTTTATTTACTTTAATGTCCCCAGCATAAAATTTATTTTCCATTTTTGATCATGTAATTAGTTCCCAGTATTACCTTGCAAGGAGTGAAGACCAGTTTATTGCAGAAGTGACTAAACCATCACTATTCAAATTGTGACTGGGATTCCAGCAACATTGGCATCAGCTGAGAATTGATTAGAAATGCAGACTCTCAGGCCTGGCTCCAGACTTAATGAATTAGAAACTGCATAGTAATAAGATCACCAGGTGATTTAGAAATCACATTAAAGTTTGAGAAGCACAGAAATAAACAACTTCATGCTGATTTCTCCATAGCAAACCTGCCTCTGTGTTCATTGGACCAACAGCTTAGGTTCTCACAGAAAACTACTCCTAAATACATTAATTAACTGAATCAAGAAATGAATACTTACCAAATGCCAGACACTCTTCCAGGCTCTGCCCAAAGCAGACAAAAATCCTTGCTTTAGTAGAGTCAAAGAACTTAAGTGCTAGTGTCCTTAAGAAAATAAAGCACATGATTTCTACAGAAAATTTCGATGCTTCATCCTTGTTAATTCTTTGGTGAAGCAGTATAATTTAAACAAATAGTGGATCCTTGCTTTCAATAATTACTTATTGATATTCTATATATTACATTAAATCTTTGCT
>NW_012149742.1:140307-142287 GCF_000956105.1 Propithecus coquereli | reverse complement strand
ATGTATGTTGATAAATAATATCATATTTCAAAAAATATTTTAATGGGAGAGGTTCAAATAGCTGGCCTCAAAGCCACTTCCACTATGAAAATACTCTTTAATTCTTGATTCTTATAGATAATTCAGACTTTGAAAACAAACAAAAAACTATACACAAATATATCACACATGTGCTCCTAACAAAATCTAAGATAACAATATCATCGATTTTTTCAATAAAATGAGCCTATATGTACATTTTTTGGCCATGATCTAGCTTTTGATGGTTTCTTTACATAACTCTCCCCTTTTTCATGTCTGAAAAGTCAGTTCATTGATAGCTCTTCCCTTTTAAAAAAATATTTCCCTGCTTGGATTGGCTACTTATTTTCATGTTATAGATGCCACAGAGTTTAAAAACTAAACTTCTCGACCCCTTTGCAGATTATGGGCAGGAAACTCATCCAGTTCTCCCTAGAAGAAGAACCTACACAGATGACCTGAAAGCAATAGGAATCTTGGGGAGCTTTTCTAGCTCCAAAGGGGATTGACTCTCTGGCAAATAAAGCGAGGGAGTCTCATTTGGTTCTTCTGGGGTTTCTTTAATGGACTGTAATGGAGTCAAATCATAAGTGTCACATGGCAGGTAGTGAAGACAATATATCCTCAAAGCAGTGCTACTTAATGTGCACATCTCAGACAAGAACAAGAGCTTACACCCAAATATAAACACATTGCTTCTTTAATTAAGAGGTCTCCTTATGAAAATATTTTCAGCTAAACTAAATGGTGTGCCTAATAACATAGTTGGTTTGTAATCTGACACAATCACTTTTTCTCATCTCAGACCAGAATCAGTATGCACATCAGCAGTTGGCCAACGAACCACACTTGAATTACACTACCCCAGAATAACTCCATGATGTAGTTGAATATTTTTGCTATTTGTGTTTTTCCTGTGTGATTTTTAGCTGCGTGGTATATAAACTTTTGACTCTCTTAAAGATTCTATAAACTATGTAGTACCTCTTAATAAAACCCTTTTTATTTTATGTTAGCGCTACAATGGAGACCGTTCTGCCACTAATATAGTCCTTACATGGGAATTTGTTTCTGATAATATTATTCTATGGCCGTTGAGACAAGCAGACTTTAATCCACACTATTATTATAAATGCAAGCTTTGGCCTGCATTTTGCATGCAATTTTAGGCCTCAACTTGCTTTCAAACAAATCTTACACTTCCTTCTGTGATTACCTCAGCTTAGTACTTTTTTGCTCATGCAGATAATCCTTTGAAGAGTACTGAGTTATTGAATTTCCTTCACAAATCTTTACCTTCGGCCTATACTATCTTGTCAGACTATTGACTTTTTTTTTAAAGCTTAGGGTAGCAATTGTTTCATAATTATATTATACCTAAAATAACTATGGTTATGTAGCTTTGTTAAGGATTACATTCGTATGACACTATTCATATCTAAAGAATTCAAAATATGTGTCTAAAAGAATAAAAAATTATATACCTTCAAAGTGAGCTAGGGAAACAAAAGCCCAGATAAGGTCAGACACTCCTAAATTAGCTAACCAAAGACAAATTGGCATTTCCCTGAAGCCATGTGTTGTGGAAATTTAGCGAACAGTCTTCTCTTTCCTACTGTGAATACTGAAAGCCTGTGACTTTCTAGGGCTTTATCCAACTTACACAATTTTATATTCTGACTTTCTCAATCACATTAAACATAAAATGTATCTGAAGTTTTTATCATTGAAAACATTCTCCCATGGAGATTTAATATCTCTCTGTGATGAAACTCCATTGGGATTCATGGAGGACTTACCAGACAGACTTTAAAACAACCTCTGCTTATTTTATTCAGGACTTAAGAGCAAATCAGATATTGAGAGTCATCGGTATACAGAAACAAAGCTCAGAACTTTTTAGTCATAGAAAAAAAAATTATAGCATTACAAAATTTTAAGTAAGAAAGAAAACTAAAA
>NW_012149742.1:126701-128338 GCF_000956105.1 Propithecus coquereli | reverse complement strand
TCGTAACACTACAATATATCAATCTGTAATATTTTGTTCTTAGATGTTCACAGGACTTATTTACCAACACATAGTGAAGAGTAAAATCAATTGTATCATTAAACAATATGATTTTCTGGACATATCTTGTAATTTTTCATGGTCACCTTAATTCTTAAAATAGAATGTATAAAGATGAGTTTTATTTTCCTGTAACTGAATGAACTTTGTTCCTTAGTCTCCATTTCTGCTGATTTTGAGAAACTTATTTTGCTAACTCATGAATAGAGCTGCATCTAGTTTAACATTCTGTCTCTAGTCACTTTAAATGTGCTTGCTCTCAGATTCTTCCCTTTTCTTCTTCCCTTATCCGTTGAAGTGATTTAACTTGCCAGGAATTTGCTTCTGTCCTGGCATTAGGAGACAATAGTCTTGTCTGAGAGCCACATGTTATGTCTTGTCTTGCATGGAGATGGCTGGTTTAGTCAACTACAATAGGTGAGGTGGTACTGCCAGACCAAAATTTCAGCACTTAAAATCACAAAATTTTATTTCTTTTCTATGCTATGCTATCAAAATGGGTCAATAGGTGACTTTGCCCTAGATGTCTTATCACTAGCTTTATACCTCAGTTGATAGAGGCTCCATCACTTTGCGATGGTGACATTTAAACACATTTACACAATTGCCATGACTGGGAAAAGAGAAATAGCAATAAATGCTGTCCCACAAGAGACACATATCACCAACTGTCACATTTTACTTGCCAAAGAGAACTAATTGCCACATCTAACTTTCCTATCAAAGGGACAGGAAAGTACAATCTTTCTCAGTGGTCCAAAGGAGTAGAGAACCAAATATCAGTCAACAGTGGTAATTTCCGGCACAAGAGTCCTGCCTGACTTTTAGGAGTCAGCTCATGCTCTTGTCATAACCTTTGCTGTTCTTGAGGACTCTGCTGTTATCCCTTCACCCATCTTCTTGGACTCCTCCCCCAATCTCTGTTGCTCTATCACTCATTCACCATGTTGGACTTGCCTTCCTTTGAGACTGGCAGTAATCTTTTTGTATGCATGAAAGCCAGGCACCAGTTCTTTCTGTCCTAAAGCCACCCAGATTTCATGAGGGTTTCTGTGAAATTTCAATGAACATCAGTGGAATTACAACCACTGGAGGGAGAAGGATACAAAGTCCTTCCGCAGGTAGCCACCAGGATCTGTGTTGTATTCTATGACTCACATTCTTCTCACCTTTGCTAATTGAAACTGTATCTCCTTTTGGATAGAAACCAAGGCTCTAATATCATTACACAGTCCTAATAATTATAACGTTTACAGTTTAAATTTCATATTCTCAGTTCTCTAGAATTTAGAATTTATCATTTACATTAGGGTTTTAGAGGAAATCAAAAACAAAAAGGAAAATAAACCCTTTACTTTTTTAACCACCTGATTATTAAAATAGGATAGAAAGAGTGAGAGAAAATATTGTTTTCAGCACTATTGTTTCATCATATATACAAAGATTATGCTTCAATAAAATGCTTTAGAAAACCCATTTGGGCATTCAGTGATGTATTCTTCCTGGATTCCTGCTTACTCTCCCAGGATGATATTGCCTATGGAAGACCTTCTGAGGTACCTGAACAGGAAAAGGAG
>NW_012149742.1:119407-123991 GCF_000956105.1 Propithecus coquereli | reverse complement strand
CTTTTAATTTCTGGACTCAAATCCTTTCTCGGTTCAGGAAAATTTATTTCTAAAAGTTGTTTAGTAATTACCTCCAACCCATTTACTATTTTTTTCTTCCTTTAAATCACCTTTTAGTGTTCTTTTTCTTGGAGCTATTCTCACAGCTTCTTTTTTCTTCATGATTTCTCTTTTTCTTTGTTTCTGTGCTTTGAGATATTTCTTGTACTTAAATCATTCAGTCATAAATTCTGGTTTCAACAGTAACTGTTCTCCCCTCTAAAACATCTATTTAATTTGCCTAGTTTTAAGATCAAGAACTTGGTGTGTGTGTGTGTGGCATTTGGATATCTTTAGGTATATTTTTTTTCCTTCCTTCCAGTTTTTAAAAATTCAGTTATTTGCTCACATGTCACTTGGCATGCATCCAGAATTGCAATCCTTCTCTCTCTGGCTGCTATGGCCACTTATATAGGTAGTTATTTTCTCAACCAGCACGCTAGAACTCAGCTCTGGCGGCTGGAATTTATTTAGGGCAGGGATTCTCTAGAGGATGAAAGGCAAAAGGGTTATCTCACCCTGCCCTCCTGTCTTTAATGGTAGGCTATCAACCTCTTCCTGAAATACCCAAAAAGGATCATTCTATTTTCTAGTTTTCCTCCATTCTCATAGTCTGAAAATCATGGAAGACTCAGTCAAAACTTTAGTTCTGTTCTGGTGTTTGGCAGGTCAAGTTCACTAGCGTCACTTAAAAGGAGTGGTCATGTATCTTCTTTTGTGAAAGAGTCCATACATCAAATACCAAAATACCAAACACTAAGATCTTCCCAGGATCCACTACTCACCTGATCCATTCCTCTGATCTTTGATGCCACTTTTAATTAATTGAATAGCCCACATGGAGGGACTTAAACAGACTCAGGGATTTCATCCACCCATCCACCCCTGGTCACCTAGAAGTCTCAGCAGCTACCAGGCTCAAAAGCAACAAATAGCTTGTCTTTGAGAGCAGGGTGATGGGGGAGTCTTTAGGTTGCTTCTTTTTTCTTGTTGTTGTTTAACTTAGAAAGATGTGGACTCGTTAAAAAATGCCATTTAAAGTAAGCCAAAGTGTATTAAATGTATAATAAACTAGGATATTAGAGTTTATAAGAGCATAGTACATACAAGGCAGCATAAGATAGAATGGTAGACAAAGTGTGTTGCCTATTCAAGAAACACCACTCTCCTCTCCCTCTTGGTGCCAAAGCCCTATTTTTGTCAAAGGATCACTCTTTTTCCATGCTCAGGGTAGAAGACCCCTCCTTCTCCCATAGTGAATCATGTCCAATATAGGTTAGTCAAGGTGATGTCAATTCTCTTGCCGGTGTCTGATTGAGGCTTACAAGCGTGACCCCAGTTCAAAAATCTGGTGATTTCTGGAAAACATCTCCTTATTGATAAAAATAGGTATGTAATGGGAAGTGCCCCTATTATTCATTGGATATCATTGTGTCGTCTGCAACTGCATCTTGAATTGACTGATGTTGATTCCATTCTTCTTTTGTGAACTACCTAACTCATTCTTTGAAAATTGTAGGTCTTCTGTTACATGCAGCTAAAATCATTCTGATACATGTTGTAAAAAAGAGTATGGACTTTGGAGTCAGACCCAAATTTGAATGAGAACTCCACAATTTACTTGGTCACATGAAGCACACTCTTTCATCAGTGGTTTACCTATATCCTTGGATTTTGATGAATATTACATTTGATAGTTTATGTGATATTTCTATAGATGTCTGCATGTATTTGGAACTATTTTGAGGTTGTCCCACAGAGGTGGGAGGATCAACTTCTTACCCAAAATTTTGTTTCAGTATTAGGAACAGATGACACCACACATGCACCAAGAGGGTATAAAAAAGTTTATTACACAATGAGGTCTTATGGAAAGGGCTTATGGAAACAACAGAGTACTGCCACACAAGTCTGAAAATACATTGAGAGAGCAAGGAGGAACAATTCACTTGGGGATTGTGTTTAGTGGGTGAGTCCAGTGTGAAGGATCTTGAGCACAAGCAGGGCTTGGTGGTTTGGACTTCCCACTGGCACAAGGCAAGGAGCATGAGAGACTTCTTATGGATTTTCCCAGAAGTGGGGCAAGAAACAAAGAGGCAGGAGTGGGTCTTGAAAGCTGTCAATAGCCAAACGCTAAAAAAGGAGTCACATTCCATTACAGGTACTGATTTAATGTCCTCTTTATACCAGTTTGTCATTTTCAATGATGCATCATGAAAAAACGATTAAGGATAGCTTTTAGAGTAATAGAGGAAAATGTGTTATTGATAGAAAAAATAATCCACATCCCCATTATTTTCCCTCTTTCTTGCAAAAGACATAAAACATATGAACTCATTTTGCATGCCTCTTAATACTGATTTTAGACTTCTATCAGATCTCACTTTAGAATAATTTCTAATATGTGGATCATCAGATACAAAGTATATAAATAAATAAAAGAATGGAATGAGTGAATCCCTTCCTGTTAGTACCATGTAGCTTCCATGTTTAATTTCTATCAGTTTAAAATTTTTGTTTGGCAGTCACTAAAAGGGAATTTCTTTTTATGGTGTCTTTCCTTTGGGATCTGTTTAGGCCTTCTCCATATTGACAGTTAACCAAAATTATTTGCAAACTTAAAACCAAAGTAAAACAGCGTATTAAGAGCACTGGTGTTTCTCTCTTCTGTCTGCACATTTATTTGGTTATATGCCAGCCAGCGTTTGCAGGCACAGCTAACAACACTGCCCAGCAGGAGCCACGCATTTGCTGCCTGAGTTCTCACAGAGGCAAGGGGAGGCAGCTCTATTTTGCACATTCCTCTCCATTTGCTATAAAGATCAAAAAGAAGCAGGTAACAATATTGTATATTAATGGCACAAAGATGAGTTAATTATGAGCATTTGGCTTTCTATTGCCTTTGAGAACATGCACCTAAAATATTGAATGTTTACAACATTGGCGACTTGGTCAGCCCTCCTTCACTCAGTTCAAAAAGAGATGAATACTCCCTTACAACCATATTCTCCAAAATTGACTACAAAAGTGTGCAAAAATTTTACCATGTACTTTATTCCAAACTATCACACAACCTTGTCAGTGTAATTTTTTTTACATGTTCTCTTTGCTCTCTATCTTAAAAAAAATTAATCTTTTCAGTTCACTGCCATGAGCTTTTGGAACACAAAAGCATGTAGAACAAGCTATTTGACTTGCTATGCTCTTGATCTCAGGCAGACCTTTACTGCCAACATACTCTCTGCTCTCAACAATGCCTTGCCTTGGCTACCTCAAAAACAGGTTTAAACACCTGCTCGCCAGTTATGAACAACACACAGGCCCACTACAGAGCTATTTACACAACACACAGCAGTCTGTTTCTTATTTCATTAGGGATGAATAAGCATCATCCCTTTCCCAACCAATCTGTAGTCACTCAATCAGTTACTGATTTTCCATGTTTAGCTTTGCAAGCTACAGTCCAAACATTCTTCAGGTTATAGTGAATGTATAGTGAACTGTAGGACTCAAACACTGGGCTGGAGGTTTGCCCTCAGCAATAATAAAAATAGGCAAAGCTCAGGTTTGTGTGAGCAGTTTAAAAGCCTGGAGATGTTTTAAACGGTGTGACCTCTCCTCTCCCTCACACATCAATTAGAAGAAAGACAATATGATTTAGGGAGAAAGGATTAGAAGCAGGAGCTGCAAGAAGGAGATCCAGTTCCATATTGGCCACTAATTAGTTACTTGTGTGAATATCTTTAAGTTACTTAAAGGCTCTGGGCCTTTATTTCTTTCATTATAGAATGAGGGTATCAGATTTCTAAAGTCCCTTTCAGCTCCAACCTTCAAACAAAGTCACAGCATCTTCTGTCTCCATTTCTCCAGGTTGCCTCTTGAGCTTTGGAGTCTTCTTTTGTCCTTTCCTTGATTCAAGGTTGCTGTTAACTTGGTATCTCCTGCAAATAAATGTGGGAGAGATTGAGAAAGGGAAACAGAATCTCCAGAGAAACAGCCCTGTCTCCACACCAATGTACCAAACACTACTGTGAAACACAAAGGAATGTCTTTGCCTTTGAGATTTCCCTATTGAAAAATAGGAGAAAAAAAATAAACACAAATACACATAAAGGCTTTCACCTTGGCTCTAGAGTACTCTAATATTTTTCACAGATTTAGAGAGACTAGCAAGATTTATAACAGGTTTAAATATTTTCTTCGGAAAAAAACCTAATAAAATCCTAAAGCCAATTTTTTTTTCTCAGCAAGCTTTCATAAAACAGGGTCAATACCTCACATGAATACACATACATAAATCAGGGAAGAAACTGCAAGTTTACATAGATATCTGGTGATTTCCTTGTTTTGCTTAGGTGTTTGCTTTACTTAAACTACACCATGTGATCATTGGGTTTTGTTTGACTTTATGGTTATTGCAACTCTAAAAACCGGATACAAACACTTATGACAAAAATCCTCACTCTCTGTGACCAATGTCAAAAAATTTTCCCCATTTTTTTTGGTCTAAATATAGCTGTAAAGGCCTCTACTCTAATAGTTACA
>NW_012149742.1:118356-119357 GCF_000956105.1 Propithecus coquereli | reverse complement strand
ATAAAGAATAATATATACATTTTACATATTCCCACTATTTTGACTGAGTTGATGAATTTGCTGTACATTCCCAAATTAGAGTTTCTACTCTAGTTCTTTACTCAGTGATTTTATTCCTTTTCTCTTCTGTCATAATCAAGCCATAAATATGTGCTATTAGTTGTTTAAGACTTAATTCTTTCTTCCCTAACATCCATAGTTCCTCTTTTTTTCCCACTTACCCTCCCTAACCTTCAATAGGGTAAGACCCTTAGAAGACATTTTCTCCTCTTTCTTTTTTCTCCTCCTTTTTCTTGTCCCCAGCGAGACCATTAGAACATTTTCAACCTCTCTATTCTCCCGCACACTTACCCCCAACTCCTAGGTTTTGTTGGGATAGCTTAGTGATTATTTGAATAAGTTTTGCATTAAGTCCCTTAGCTTTCAAAACTCCTCATATCTGCATTTACTGAATTTACATATATTAAATGTCATTGCTCACCACTATTTCCTTTTCCTAAACCTTGTAATCTCTCTAATGGTTAATTTGTCTTTGTTTATGGTCTTTCCACAAGTATTTCCTTAGATAGTATGGCAAACCATTTGAGTTCGTGTAAGTCTGTCTATATATTTTTGTTTCTTTTTTTTTAAGGTATCAATACTTTTGACTTTAACAAGAAAATGACAGAGTATCAGATTCTTTTCAAGCTGTTTGTTTTTCTCAAGAGCATTAAATGATCTATCGTCTATTAGCTTCCAATGTCAAATAATAAAGCCTATGCGAGTGTGGCCATTTTTCCTTTCTTGGTAACTTGTTTTTTTCAAGCTGGAAACATAAATTTTTCTCTTTATCCTTGGAGTTCACATGTTTCAAGGATTTACTTGGCAGTGTATATCTTCATATTAAATCAGCCTGGAACTTAGTCAGCCCTTTTAATTTCTGGACTCAAATCCTTTCTCAGTTCAGGAAAATTTATTTCTAAAAGTTGTTTAGTAATTACCTCCAACCCATTTACTATTTT
>NW_012149742.1:106549-108572 GCF_000956105.1 Propithecus coquereli | reverse complement strand
GTAAATGTGCTATGAATTTGGAAAAATTAAAGATCAATAATCAGCCTTTAATGATCTTTTCAATGATCCTAAGGGATCCAAACTTTTGGTAGAGAAAAATTGCAATGCAGTTAGTTGAGTTGTGTGTATTATTTAATGGTAAATATTACTACCTGTCTGATTTACTTATCTAGGTCATTTGAAATAGAATATTCAGATTCTATATTTGTCCTTTACAGATCAACTTCTTTTCTCTTTTCCTCTCCTCTTCCTCTCCTATTCCCTTTCTCTTTCTCTTTTTCTCTCTTCCTCAGCTGACAGAGGTTTGTCTAAGAATAGTTTAGTGACCTGTGCTAAATTGGATCATCAGGGTAGCACATACTTTTGGAAAAATAATTTTAAAAACTTAAATGCTTAACTTTTTCATATAAAGATCAATTTTTACTTCATTTACTTAAGGCTTTAGTATCACATAGGGCTCTCTCTCTCTCTCTCTCTCTCTCTCTCTCTCTCTCCCTCTCTCTCTCTCTTCCTCTCCCTCTTCCTCATTATTCATAGCAAAGCATTTCAAGGCATCACTACCATGAGGTCCATGTGTGAAATGTGAACCACGCAGCTCAGTTCGAATAGCGGGATATCTGAGAATAGAAAGGAAGAAGAAAAGATATCAGAAAGGAAAAGCCAGTTTTAGATAAGAGGAGAGGAGAGAGAAGATGGTGATTTAGAGTAGAAGTGGTATAGGAAAGCAATCTTTTACAACCTAGAAAAAATAAGAGTAATCTTCTACATTGTACAAATTGAGACTTTAGAACTCCTTTAAGCTTAATTCATTTTATCATATTTGTTCTCCATTCTTGCAAAAAAAATCATTATCACCAGCAACAAGGCATATTATTATGTTTTCATTTGTTTATTTTATATTTTGTTTGTGTTTTGTTTTATTTTTATTCTCAGAGGGAATGATATCTACCAGGACTCTGACATAGAGCAGTTGGCTAAGAGCTCTGTTACATAAAGTCACTAAAAGTGTTTTGTAAAGCGAGAGAAGAGTTGTATAGATTGAAATAAATAAACACACACTTATACTCCTTAATGCCTTAATGTCACTTAATTTCAAATCCTTGGACATCAAAGCTGAATGAGGCAGCAGATACTGTTATTACTAAAATGAAAGTAATACTGAATTTTTGTTCACACCATGACTTACTCATGCCATAAAATGAAGAGTGCTTTTGCTCTTCTCTTTGAAAACTTCATTCCATGTACAGAGAAGCTAACAATTTGGCAGCCCTGCTTAATTATTGCTGTGCATTTATTTTAAGAGTAATGAGTTATAGTACCATAGACTTGAATACCAGTAGAACCAGGTAAAATGTCATCGTGGGAGTCTATTTGCACCTGGAAAATTTGAAATTGATATCCAAAAAACATTATGTTAAATGAGAGAGAAATAAAATAAAAACAAAACCTTCCATTTCAAAGGGGGTGTGCCTACTTATAAATGTAGAGCAAACAATGACGTGTATCGCTTGGCTGGTGACTCAATATGTGTCTTCAAGATATATGCTATCAAATTATATCTCACCTAAAATTCAATTTTAAGTAGTTTCTGGCACGGCATGGCTTTACAAATCCAGATTTTTTTAAAATACTGTGATGTCTTAGAAAAAAGTATTAAGAAAGTTTTCAAAATTCACATTTAAAATACAGAAACAAGTCCTTTAAGAGAGGAAGCTTTCACATATGATGGAATAAGTCTTATGAGTATTTAATTTTCAAGTTAAAATACAGACACCTACCTAATATTTCCAGAGAAGAATCAAGGAGGCATTTGGGAAGCCACCTACATACATGCTTTACTATGAAATATGCCCGAAGGAAAAAGAATTGCAGAAGTTATAAAGTCAGATATTTTTCTTTTCCATCATTTCTGCCATTAGCAATAGCTTAGGGAGAAAGCCTCTAACTAGGATTAAAAATATCAAATGTTCTATTAGGTGACATAAAGTCGTAATGGAATCTCAAGGTTGAATTAATTTCGTAG
>NW_012149742.1:103604-104873 GCF_000956105.1 Propithecus coquereli | reverse complement strand
GGGCAACATACGTAACCTAAACATCTGTACCCCCATAATATGCTGAAATAAAAATAAAAAAAAAAATATCTGAAACAATGGACTTTAAGGCACTGGTGATCAAGCAACAAAGAACAGAGATCCCTGAGAGCCGGGAAACAAACAACGTTAGTCCTATCATTGCATCAGCTTTCTGCGTGAGTGAATTTTCAGGCTGTGGTTCAGGAAAGCGGACTCAGAAAGAACCTGGCAGATTCCCTGAGTTGGAGAGACAAAGCTGACATTCTTGAGAGACCAAGGTGCTAGAGCTCTGCACAGACAGAGAACACCGGAGACTTCAAGAAGGTACTTGATTATGCAACACAGTATAGCACACCTGAGTGTGAAAGCTACCCAATGCCATGGAAAGAACCATCCTAAAAAATTAGAAAGAACAGTTCCCAGTGCTTATTCATGGCTGGGAACAGTGCCTACTCCTGTCAGTCAAACTGGAAATGCTCATAATTCTTGGAGCATTAGGGTGCGGTGCTCAGAATGGTTTCATGGGGGAAAGTCAGACTTAGACTAAACGCACATCTGGTCCCTCCTCACAGAACTTGAAACCAAAACCTGAAAGAATTAGATTTTTCTAGTGTAAATTCATTGTGTTCCAGAACAAAACTCAATGATATTTATAAGAATACAAAAATATCCATAACTCGACAAAGGAAAGTTCACAATGTTTGGTGTTTAATCAAAAATTACCAGGAATGCAAAGAAACAGGAATAGAGAATGTATAATAAGAAGAAAAGTTAATCAATTGAAAACAACCCATAATTGAAACAGGTATTAGACTTAACAGATAAAGACATTAAAATAGCTTTTACAACTATAGACCATATATTCTAAAAGCTATATAGAAACATGGACAGTAAAAAACACTCATCAAATTCTAGATATAAAAACTATAATATCTAAGATCAGATTAACAGAAGATTAGACATTGCAGGAAAAAAATGATCTGAAGACACAGAAATAGGACCTATCCAAAATGAAACATGGAGACAACGCATACTTTTTAAAAAAAATGAATGAAAAATCAGCTTTGGACAACATTAAACAGCCAAATACATGTATACCTGAAAGAGAAAGATGGAGACAAAAAGATATAAAGAAATAATGAACAAAAATTTTCCAAATTTGATAGAAACTGTTAACCTACACACAAACACAAGCACAAGTAAGAGAAATAAAATTACACCAGGCCAGGCGCGGTGGCTCACGCCTGTAATCCTGGCACTCTGGCAGGC
>NW_012149742.1:100651-103554 GCF_000956105.1 Propithecus coquereli | reverse complement strand
GGCTTGTTTTAAAAATGCTTTCATATTTCCAAAGAAAATTGACTTCTCCATGACGTTGTTGGCCAATTTATGAACACAGTATAATTCTCTATTTATTCAGGTCTTCTATTATATCCTTTAACAGCATGTCAGATTAATTTCCAAATATATACTGCTTTTTTTATATTATATTACCTTTGGTTGTTGCTGGTATGGGAAGATACTGCTCACTTTTGGCTACCTTTTTCAATCTAACAATCTTACTGAAGTCTTTTTGTGTGTGTGTGTGGTTTTAAAAGCTTATTCCTCTTGTTTTCTAGGTAAATTACCAAATTATCTAAATAATAACAATATTATCTTTTCTATTCCATGCAGTTTATCATATTACTTTTGCCAGGACCTTCCATAATATGTCGTACAATACAGGCAACACCAAGAATTCACATCCTCTTCTAAACTTTAAACATAGTACTTCTAAAATTCCTCATACACTTGCTTTATGTTTTTGGAAGACAACTTTTATCAGGTTAAGGAATTTCTTATTTATTCCTACTTTCTATGAACTTTTATCATAAGTAAATGTTGAAATGACTTTTCTGCATATATCAAAAAGCCTGTGATTTTTTTTCCCATTAATGTGACAGAAATCATTGAGAGATATTCTGCTGTTTAACTATTCTTGCATTTCCAAGGTAAAATTTACTCAATTACGATGAATTATTTTGTTAATACTCTGCACTTTTTATCAGCTAATGTTAATTTAAAATTTTTGCATCTATATTTAATTAATATTTACGTATAATTTTATTTTCTTAGTTTAAGGATCAAAGTAATATACAGTTAAATGAATTGGATACTTTGCTCAATTTACTGTATTGATTAAATTTGCAGAAGTATGTTGGGAAGGAGAAATAGAATCTATTCCTTGACATTTTGATAATATTTACCTGTGATATTCTCTAGGCCTAGAACTATTTGAAGAGAATGCCTTTTTATTACATTCAAATTTCTTTATTGGTTATCAATCTATTTAAATTTGTTATGTCTTCTGCACCAATGTGGGCATTTTGTTATTTTCCCCAAATATACCCATATTTTCAAGTTTATTGACATGTAAAATGTACATTATACTCTTTATGATTTTATGTATCTATTTTACCTAAGTTTATTTCTCCTTTTTATTCAATATTTGCTCTATTAAGTCTGTTTTAATATGTACTTAGCATATTAAATCTGCTTCATGGGACATTCCATGGAATTTTTAATGTCTTTTTTATGGTATCTGCCCTCTTTGTGAGGCTGATGATTCTTGGTTATGGGCTAGTGTTACGAACAGTGTTATCCTATCCTGGCCTTTGGCCAACACATAAATGGCATGTTAAGGTTCAGGTTCAATTTTAGGGTACTAGAAATCCTTTGCTTTGGAAGCTTGTTCTTAGGAACACTGCAAAAGTGCTTTAATTTAGGTGCTTTACCTGCTATGAATAATAGCATCAATCTTGACTGGCATGGCTTGAGTTGTTATTTATCAAATAACCTTAGCTGGATCCACTGGCTTGTAGATGTGAGCAATTCCATCTCTTCTCTTTCTTTTAGTGGTTTTAATGGTTAAAATTTGGGGTGAGGTCCTTGTATTTAGTCAGGGAAAACTTCAAAAAAGCACAGTAGGACTTTAGCTGGACCCTGTCAAAACTGTTAGAAATCAACCTGAACCAGATTATGTTATATAGGCCTCTGGATTAAAATTTTTAACCTCAAAAGAATGGAGGCACCTTATTACTTTTTTTTTCTTTAATCAGCCTTCTGGTAAGTGTTTAGGACATTTTTTTTTTTTCCTGGAAAGTTCTTTTCTTTTTAATATGCTCATAAATCTCTTTTAAAGTGATAAACCATTCATTCATAATTGCTAAATTATAATTTATTTCATAAATCCATTCACTAAAACCGAGCTGCTCAGGTCATATTCCCATTAGGTGGAATGAATTTAGATATTTGCCTTTGCTGCAGCACTTCTACCGTGGCTTGCTAACTTTCAGATATCTTTTCTCTATGGCAGAAGTTTTATTTTCAGAATATAATCTCTATTGCCAAATTGTACATATATTTCCAAAGAACATCATTTTCATTATAGTATTAGCCTATGCCAAAAACTTAGCTCAGTAGAAAGCCTCAGATTGTGTGTCCAGGCAATAGGGATAAACATATTTCTCAGAACTCTGGCAATATTATCATGTAAAGTTCCAGAGTTTCAATTTTTTTATTTTTATTTTTATTTCAGGGTATTATGAGGGTACAAACATTTTGGTTACATTTTATGTCTTTGCCTCAGCCAAGCGAGGGTTAGAGGCATGCCCTTCACCTCTACAACACTCCCCGTGTCCTTTAGTTGTGAGTTTACCCCCACCTCCCATCCCCCTAATCCCTGGAGAATATTACTACTGTGTGAGCACCATAGTGTTAATCAGTTAGTACCAATTTGATGGCGAGTGCAAGTGGAACCCGTTTTTCCGATATTGTGATACCTCACTTCGGATAATGGGCTCAAGTTTGATCCAGGAAAATGTAAGAGGTGCTAGATCACTGTCGTTTCTTATAATTGAGTAATATTTCATGGTATACATATACCTAATTTTAATAATCCACTCATCAATTGACGGGCACTTGAGTCGTTTCCACCTCCTTGCAAGAGTGAATTGTGCTGACATAAACATTCGGGTGCAGATGTCTCTATTGTAGAATCTTTTGCTCTTTTGGGTAGATACCTAATAGTGCTATTGCTAGATAGAATGGTATTTCTATTTTTAGCTCTTTGAGGTATCTCTACATTCTTTTCCACACTGATAACAAGAATCTACCTAGAACTTAAAAAAAAAAAAAATCAACAGGAAAATATTAAACAACCCCATCAATAAATGGGCAAAGGA
>NW_012149742.1:99052-100601 GCF_000956105.1 Propithecus coquereli | reverse complement strand
TTTTAATAAGTATTATAAGGAATTGTCCTTATCCTGAATTAAAAAAGTCATTATTTATGTAATAGTTGAAACATATAAATCATATAATGAGGTTGTTTGAATGGTGGTATATGATTATTTGCCTTGAAAACTTCCTTCTTGTCAGATCCCAAGTAAGAGTTTCAGTGTATAGTGTCACAGAGTTTAATTACCTTGTTTTTAGTGAACAACTGAAATGTCATAAATGTATGCTTTTTTTAGGCACACACTGTCAAACCTCCTGTCCTGTAAGAGACTATGCCCCAATGTTCCAAAGTGTCTGAAGAGCCAAAGAGTCACCGTAGGGAGAGGCCAGATATCTGATGCAGGAGCCCAGCAGCCATAGACTGAATGTTTCTCCTCTCAAATTCATAGGTTGAAATCTAATCCCCAATGCAGTAGCATTAAAAAGTGAAGGCTTTGTGACATGGTTAGGTCATGAGAGCTCCACTCCCATGAGTGGTATTAGTACCCTCATAAAAGAGGCGCAAGGGAGCTTGTTCTCAGCCATGCGAGGACACATAAAAGGCGCCATCTATGAGCAGAGAGCCCTCACCACACGGCTAATCTGCTGGCAATTTAATCCTGGACTTCTCAGCACCCAGAACTGTGAGAAATCAATTTCTGTTGTTTATAAGCCACTCACTCTATAGTTTTCTATTACACCAACCAGAATAATATACCAGTGTCGTCTATGAAGGTGGAGAAAAATCCCAACTCTGTTCCAACATGGGAAGTATTTTGTTAAATGTACCTCGATCAGTGTAATGCTTCTGTTTTCTGTCTCACTGCTTAATTAGAGACCAATAAAATTATGTAGAAACAGGAATTGAAAACACACAGCCACATTCTAAGTTATGACTTCTTTTATTTTCTAAGACAAAGCCTTGAGCCAGGGATTCTTATAAAGCAAAAGAAGGGGTAAAAAAGTGAAAAAGAAGATTCAGCTTGGATTGTAACCAGCTTTTCATGTGTCACATCTGTAAGTGTCATGTTAGATCATCTATTTCAACTACCAGTCTTCTATGAATTTTTCTCTGTAGACCCACCCTACTACGTACTATCCAACATGAGCTTGAACACTTCCAGTAATGTGTAGCTTTCAACCAATAGAGCAAGTCTGTCTCTCTTTGGATACTACTGATGAAAGTTTTTCATAATTTTTTCTGTAACTTTCATTTATTAGGACTTATGTTTCCATAAGATTCACAATCTAATCTTCTATCTAACATCTCTGACTGTTTGAAATTATAAAGCACACCCACATGAGATTTCTTTGCTCAAGGCTAAATCATAGGCACGGTTTTGAACGTTTATACCAATTAAATCAGAAAGCTTAGATGGGAATCAGGCATTAGTAAATTTTAAAAATCTTCAGGTAATTTCAGTGTGTAGAAATGTTTGAGAATCAGCACCCAATAGCCTTGTCAACACATAATAACATCAGATTTTATAATTTTTGTTAATCTAATAGGTAGAAAATGGTATTCCATGGGTATTTTTAAATTAATAACTCTAATTTAATATTAAT
>NW_012149742.1:97424-99002 GCF_000956105.1 Propithecus coquereli | reverse complement strand
GAGACCTCATCCTTTCCAAAGCTTAAAACCTGAGTGATATTATTGATAAAAAGTAAATCAAAACACATATCTAGGTATGAGTTTAATTTGCCTGTTTGAAAGTACAGTCTAACCTTGCATTTCAAATTTTCATTATACTATGCTAATAAGCACATGAGAATTTTATGAGCTTGGTAGTTACTCATTTAGGAATGTTTCATATCACCAAAAAGTAATACATTTAACTACTAGTCAAACAACCTCATAAAATTCTCAGAGATAAGATTTCATAAAACTTGGACAGCAGAAGGGATGAAAAAAATTTATCTTAATGAAATTCCAAGACAGGCATCATATTTCCATGGGAAATAATTTCACATAGAAGATACTTCATATTGAAGAATCTAAATTAGGATGAGTACATCTTGGAGTAGGAGCCCACCATTGAGGCGGGCTTTAACAAATTCTCTTTTCAAGACCAGCCCTCTATGAAAATAAAAATATTTACACATCTATTTAGTCAGTGACAAACAGAGAGGAAACCATCTGGCCATTTGAATCAGTGTAAATTGCCCTACCACTGTTGTGAAAAAAGAAAGCTAGTCAAATTAAATGCTTATTTTATTTTGGAGCTAAACAATTGTCCTAAACTGTAATCATAAAATCCACATTTGCAGTATCAAATAAACAAAAGCAAATCAGTGAAGAAAACTTGTTTTTGTGTAGTAATTGGCAGGAGGATTAGCATTTCAGTGGATCCGATTTCCTAAACCTCCTCATCCCTGATAACAGCTTCAGCAGTGAGGTGACACACCAAAAAGCATAAATTATCTAAAGCTGGAGATAAGCAGAGGCCATTTGGGGGTTCCGAGTGCAATATAAATAGATGCAAAACAGTAGGTGAACCAGCCCATTCAAAACCTCCAAAGGATTAGCTGTGTGAGCTCTAACTCCTTTGCCATTGTTAGCTGTGATTTATCATCAGACAGTAAGGGAAACTCAGCCTTATCTGTGATAATTCAATGGCTTAATGGCAGTACCTTTATCTGGAGGTCATAATTAAGCTTGTTTGATCAGGCTCAGAACAAGCACCTATGCTGTGCTTTAGCCCTAACTATTGCTTTTGGTGTCAGGGGTATAACATAATAAGAACATCATTGGAAATGGCATTAATAACTTTGCTCAGGTGCTGTAGCAAGTTATTACTTATCTATAAAACAGAATCCCCCAAATGGTAGCAAGAACAACATGTTCCAAATTTAGAAAGTTCTGTATAATGTAGAGTTTAAGAATACTAGTTAGCTTTGGTCTCAGGTGCTTGAACTTGAAACCAATTTGAATATAAAACTGAAAATGAAGAAATCTTGTAATATTACTTTCCACTAATAAAAACACATGATATTAAGAGAAACATGAATATTTATTGTATCCTACAATTGAAGCATCTTAACAAACACCAGCATCTCTTCAAAAGTCATAAAAATTATAGGCATTGATTGAAATAGCTATAATAAAACCTCCTTAATCTGGAACTACTGGATGGAAGTATTACTTGATTTAGGGAAATATCTACTATTACATATTTTAAATGAACTATAT
>NW_012149742.1:83241-85209 GCF_000956105.1 Propithecus coquereli | reverse complement strand
AAATTTTTGTAGCTATATCTGTGCTCACTACAATATTTGAAAATCCATAATTACTTCTGGAAATTTACAGTTATCTCTGCACAGTGTTGGAATGATAATTGGACATCAGCATAGACACACAGTCAAGGAGTATTGTTAGAAAACCCCAAGCAAGGTCTGACATGCAACAGGTAGGTTCTCAGTCCACAGTTACAGGTATACACCAGAAGAGATGTGCCATGAGGCCAAATTTTTTTGATTGATTTTCCTTCAACTCTATTTCCAACACCTAGAACAGTACAGAGGACACAGTAGATATTTAACAAACATTTTTTGATTGAATAAAGTATCCCTTTATTTTCTTCCATCTAAACTCTGATTTCAAATGAGACGGTTGAAAATTTAACCTCAATCATGCTTAGCACTTCTCTCTCTTGGGTTTGTGTGAAGTGGCTGGGATATATGCAGAGCCAAAGCATGTTTTTTGCTGTTGTCATTGTTTTGTTTTTTTCCTGAAGTAATGTTTTAAAACATGCATGTAGTCATAATGGAATTCAACTAAACCTAAATATTTGTCAAGTTCAAATCTTGATAGTATCTTGCTCCTCTCTATTTTTGGAGTAATGAGAAGAGGATTGCAAGCAGACAAGGAACACTGGTGGAGTCTGGGACAAATGGGATGTTGAAACTGGAGAACGCTTGTTCCTGTATCTGGTGAGTGGAACAGTGAGGCCCTCTCCATGTAGAGTGATATGAATGGCGACACAATTACTGTAACAGGAATGTGCTTATCACACAGACAGTGACATCTTTTTATTTTTTTTTCTTTTTAACTATTTGTCTATTTCTTTATAATAGGCAGGACAAAGAAACCTATGTGGTAGTTAACTGTTTCTTGAAGTTGAAAGATACAGTCTTGACCCAGTGAAAGTCAAAGAAGGTGATTTATGACAGCTCTTTTTTTTCATTGCAAAATTTAGAAAGGAAGAAGAACAAAGTGCTCTGGCACCTCTGAGAGAATAAAACATCTGCAATTTACAAAATAAGTGCTTCAAATGACCTATGACCAAACTGACAGCCTCTTTAAAAGAAGATATAACTTGCTAAGATAGACAGAAAAGTTATGACCTGTTCAGAAGGATACGGGTCTCTTTAGCAGGAGATGACATTTTTGACACCAGCAACATCAAAGACATTGCTCTAAGAAAAGACCAGTTATTTCTCTGGAACATATCTAAATTCAAGTGAAATAATTGATTGTCATCAGACCTTTTATTTTATTCCCAGCAGTGCTGATATTTTATGGATCAAAATGGAAAAAGTCAAAGGTGGGAATATATGGTTGAGGTATTTCTGGGGATACTGAATCCAAGGGTTGTCTCTCCGAAGACTGACTTGATAAGAATGTTTAAAATTTTTTTCATTGATGATGATTCAGTTCGTATGAGCAACAGGTAAATCCGTTCTACATATTCTCATTTGGTAGGATATTCATGTTCAATGAATAAAAGAAGTGCCGTTTGAAGAAGGAGGATGAGCAGGAAGAGGAGAAGGAAGAGGAGGAATGTGAAAAGAGGAGGTATAGGAGGTGGCAAAGGAGAATACCACGATCACGATCAACTGTCAGACCTGAATTCCTTTCGTAAACATCAGAAGTAGAAGATGAGCTCTTACCCTGTTTTGAGGATCAATGGAGACAAATTAATTAAAATGACAATATAAAATAAAATTAATAATCTTCCTCTTTCAAATTGTTGGTTTAGATCTTTTTTTGTGAAATGGTTGCAAAAAAGAAATTATGGTAATTATATTTGCTCTTATTGTTTAAGGAAGACTAATTGCAAATGTCAAAATTGCTTTCTTTGTATAGGCAAATTAGACTTTTGAAGAAAATTTTAATCACAGCAATGTTATTTCATTATTCTTTTTAAACAATTAATTCAGTTTGGATTGAAGTCTTTGATTTTTCTTCCAGTAGCCACATGCTCT
>NW_012149742.1:79572-82421 GCF_000956105.1 Propithecus coquereli | reverse complement strand
TTTATAAAATAAATGAAGAGTAATTCTAGATCATTTTTTAAACTAATAGAACACCAGATATTGCCCAAGTTCAAATTATAATATGTGTTAAGCATCCCTAATTCAAAAACCCCAAATCCAAGATGCTCGAAAATCCAAAACTTTTTTTTCACTTGATGCCACTAGTGGAAAATTCCACCCCATCTCATGTGACAAGTGCACAAATTATTAAAGATGTTATATAAAATTACCTTCAGGCTATGTGTACAAGGTGTATATGAAACATAAATGAGTTTCATGTTTACACTTGGGTTCCATCCGGAAGATATCTCATTATGTAAATGCAAATATTCTGAAATCTGAAAAATATTTGAAATATGAAACTTTTCTGGTCCCAAGCATTTCACATAAGGGATATTAAATCTGTATGCATATATTTTGTCTTGGTAATAGTGATATTTAAGCATATATTCAAGAACAGGCTGAAAAGTAAATATTATATCTTGAGTCAAGGAGTGAAAGATCAGAGTGATATTTATGAAGTTCCTGTTATGTGACAAGCACACGAACTCTTAATCCTCAAATAAACTCTATGAGGTAGATGTTTTTATTCTCCTTCATACTTGTGCCTACGTTTAGCTACTAAGTATTCTTTTTATTTTTTTTTATTTTTTTTTAGGGTCAAGAGTCGCTGTTAGATGAAAATAAGACATATTTATATCAGCTAAAAATTTTAAATCTCTTTCCAACTTGGCTTCAATCCATTTAACCTAGATTCTTAGGCAGTGTTTATTCAGCCAGTTTATCACCTTCTAATTGATCTTCAAAGTGATATGGAAATATTATAAAATGCCTTGCTGAAATCAAGGTGTACTTTGCACATAGAATTCTCCTGATTTACCTGTTTCATAATTCAATGATAAAATGAAGCAAAAGCTGTTAATATGATTAATCTAATTGGGCACGTGCTAAGTAGTCCCTGTTTTTTGTTTTAAGGATTAAAATTTTTTCTCCAATTTTATCCATCGTTGTCATTGAGGTTGTAGAGTTTCTGAATTCTGCTGCTGCCATTTCCCTTTCAATTTTACGAAGGAAATTGACATCTCTAGTTATCTGGCAGTTTCCTATTCCCCATGACATTTCAAAGAGTAAAGATAATGCTTTTGCAATCACAATTACAAATAAAAGCACTTTGAGGGTAGGATCTTTATTTGTTTTACTCCCTACTGTATGAATAAACATTTAGAACAGTACAGGTCCTTGGTAGGCACTCAATAAATATTTACTGAATCAATGAATAAATTGTTACACTAAACTGGGATTTAATTTGTTTCTGCCTACAGACATGAATTTAAAATATTTAAGTGCTGTCTTATCATCATGCATAATGTTTTCTTTCTTTCCTAGTCTGAATTTAAATTCACTTTTAACACTGTTTTACTATTTTAGTTTGAAGATTCTCTTTTGTAGGAAAGACATGGCACAGATATTATAACAAAATGAAATCATGTAAGGGAGCTTTAAGGAAGACAGCTCTGTTTGCCTTCTCAGGCAAAGGTTTCTCAGCTCCATAGCCACATGTGACTGGTTATTCTGAGCAGACTTTATCCATGCTTAGTTCACTACAAGAGATCAGACCAGGGCCATTTATTTCAGACCGTCAGAAAGGTGCGAAGTTAATCTTTTCCCAGTAGACTCCCCCTAACCTTTAAACTAGAGTGGGATGGTGTCCCTGAATGCAGGTGTTACCTCTCCCACGTAAGGTGATCCTTGGGGAAAACATGCAGAAGGGTCTCTGCCTTCTCATCATGACACACAGAACACTTCCTATCAGTCCAAGTCTTTAGTCCTCTAAAAATGCCTTTAGAACCACACAGAGGATTGAAAATCGCACAGCCCAAAAGGACTTTTAGATGTTTAAGACTGGAGAATATCTTAATAATCAGGAAAGCAGGGCCCTTTTTGTTGCAAAAGGCCTGTTCACCATTCTTTGGGAACATATCATCTTGCTCTTACTCTATAAACCTATATCTTGCTCTTGCTCTGTAAACCCATCTTGCCCTCTCCCAATAAACTGTTTCACGCTTGCCTTGCTAAATGAATGAATGAATGAATAAATAAATAAATAAATCAGGAAATCAGGACCTGACAGATATGTTATTTGTGTAATTATGAGGATGATTAATTAAGCCTATTATTCTTCTAGGGTGAAGGTAGTGATAAACATAAAAGAAAAATTAGAATATATGTATATATTCATAACCCTATCTCTCACACAAACACATGAACACACACAGCACTTTATTGGGACATTTCCATTTTTACAATTTTTAAGGGCAGAACTTTTTAGTCTAAACCTATGAGTTTGGTAGAGAGGAAATTTGAAAGAAGACTAGAAAATTTGTATTAATTTCCATTAAAAAGGCAGATATGTCAAACTATATAGCTTGAAGAAAGAGATAAAAAGGTGGGGAGAAAGAGAGACACTTCTACTCATGCTGGGTCTGGGGATAGTTCCAAGGGCAGAGTGAACACTCGGTGGCTGGTGACTTGGGGACATGAGTGAGTTATGAATGGACTTCCTCTCTGGCACTTCCTATGTCTCTGTTAAATCTTCAGAATGGCTTCAAATTCTCTTTTAAACACTGGATAGCTTTTAGGGTTATATTTGTTTGTTATATTTGTTCTCTTCATTGAAAACCAATAAATGACACTCTGCCTAGACTGGCTAGAGGGGGATACTGTTTTCTAACTTATAAATGAAAAAGCCAAGACTTCCACTTCAAGTCAAAATGGAATAACAGGGAACAAATTTGTATTTCTACTGAAGCCAAAAAGAAAAGGAAGAAAAAACGGATGTCGGGCAGGGG
>NW_012149742.1:78866-79522 GCF_000956105.1 Propithecus coquereli | reverse complement strand
TTTTTTGTAACATATTTGATCAATATAGAAGTAACGAGAACAAAATATAAATGTCCCATTCACTTCTACCATACCGATTCCCTCTTCTGACATCAGTAATCACTATCAAAAGATTAAGTACCGTCTTCTAGCCCCTATTGCTATGCATTTGCACATGCACACACACGTACATGCACACACACATGTACATATATACTTTGTCCTTTTGATTTTTTACACTATTTGAAGTACACCGTAGTGTCCTGAGACTTTTTGTTTTAGTTTTCTTGAGATCTCTCCATGTCAATATTTATAGGTTCACCTCCTTAATATTTATTTACTGTTGCATACAATTCCATTGCATAGATGAAGTATATATTACATAACCACTCTTTTCAAATCACAGTGTTTTTTCTGGATTTCAAACAATGCTGAAGAGAGCATCCTTGCATACATATCTTTATGAGAACATCATTCAGCTATTAATATTCACAGAAAAGAGAAACCAAGGATGTATTAATTAATACATCCTATTAATACAAGGGTGTATTAATAGATTATGATGAGAACATGGTTAAGTATGCTTTCCATTTTCATTTTATGAGAAAATGTAGACATTTAAAAAAATAAATTCATTATATATTTTGAACTGTCATTAGTAAGAATAAATGCTACTT
>NW_012149742.1:61828-66596 GCF_000956105.1 Propithecus coquereli | reverse complement strand
AAAAAGTTAACTGAAAATGAATCATTGACCATAAAGGAAATGCCTAAACTATAAAACTTCTAGAGAAAAATCTTTGTGTCTTTAGATTAAGAAATTATTTTTTAGATACAATATTAAAAAGTGTATTTAAAGAAAAGTTAATAACTTGGATTTCATCTTCTGCCTTTCAAAAGACACTGTTAAGAGAGTGATAAAACAAGCTACAGACTGGGAGAAAATATTTGCAAAGCATATAGCTGCTGAAGGGCTTTTATCCAAAACATATAAGAACTTTCAAAACTCAACAATAAAGATAGTCACCAATAGACCAGTCACAAAGTTACACATAGGAAGAATAAGTTCTAGTGTTCTACCTCACAATAGGGTGACTATAGCAAATATAATGTGTTTGTATAACAATGTAGTATATATTTCAAGACAGCTACAAGAGAAAATTTTGAATGCTATCGCCACAAAAAAAATGATAAATTTTTAAAAAGATGGATATGGTAATTACTCTGATTTGATCATTATACAATGTATATATTTATTGAAATATCACACTGTACCCAATAAATGTGTATAATTTTTATCAATTTGAATTAAAAATCAATTTTAAAAAAGAATATTCTCAATAAGTAAAATAGGCCAAACATTTGAATAAATGCTTCATCTAAAAAGACTTATGGATGTCAAATACATACATCAAAAGACATTCAGCATCATTAGTCCCTGGGGAGAACCAAGTAAGCTACTATTATAATACACATGTTAGAATATCTAATATTAAAAAGTCTGGTCACATTACATGTTGGTGCAAATGTGAAGTAGCTAGAATCCTAATACATTGCTGATGGGAATGTGAAATGTTGCAAACAAACACTTTGAAAGACAATTTGACCCTTTCTCAAAGAGTTAAACATACTCTGACCATATGATCCATCAATTCCACTCCTGATACTTACCCAAGAGAAATGAAGACATATGTTCATACAAATATTCATATGCAATTATGCATAGCAGCTCTATTTGTAATAGCCAAAACCTGGGCAACTCAAATATTCTTGAACAGGTGTATGGATAAACAAATTGTAGTATATCCATATAACGAAATGCTACTTATTAGTAAAAGGTAATGAACTACTGATACGCCCAATATTATACATAAAAATCAAAATAATTTATGCTGAGTGATAGAAGCCAGACAAAAAAGAGTACATCCTGAATGTTTCTATTCTTATGAAATGCTAGAGAATGTGATTCATCTATAGTGACAGCAGATAAATGGTTGCCTGGGGATGGGAGGATGGGTGAGGTTTCAGAGAGGTTACAAAGGTATGTGAGAAAACCTTTTGGAGTGATGCAATACTCATTATTTTTACTATGGTGATGGTTTCATGAACATGTCATGTGTCACATGTCAAAAGTCATCAAATTTTTTACTTTAAATAGCTGTAATTTCTTGTATGCAAATATACTTTAATACATCTGTTTTTAAAGAAATATTTAAAAACTCAAAAAGCCTTCAAAAAAAGTTAAAAGAAGAAAGAGGAGGAAGAGGAGGAGAAGGAAAGCCTATAAAAGTAATACTCCTAACTCAATTAGATAATGGTAGAATTTCTGACCTTGTGTTTTCCAAGTCCCAGGAATCCTCTACTTACACCTATATACATAACTATCCAATCTCTTATTCCCATGTTGGTAGTAGGCCCTGTAAGCTGCTGAATCCAGTGTGAGGTTTTACTCCCTAGAATTACCATAGCCTGGCATTTTACTGGACTAAGGTAAAATTAGGTTTACTTCTAGACGGTATACATATCAGTCTAACATACTTACATATAAAATATTCTTCATTGTTCTTATTGATGAACGCCATGGTAGAGAAGAAAATCCCAATCAGTGCATCTTACACATTCTGATTTTCATTAGATAACATCAAAAATGCAGTTTTCTGAAGAAAGTGGCCAAAAATAATTTTATATTATAGGAGTAGCTAGTATAAAATAAAGAAAATAGTATATGCTATTTAGACATTGGAACAAGTATGAATGAATTTTGACCAATGGGATTAAAAGACAAAAGCTTAAAACAGATTTTCTCTCATTCTTTGGTTGCTATAAAATGTTACCAAAATATTATAGTTTAAACAGAAAGAAGTGTTAACTGATATTCGTCCACTTGGTAGTAAGATCCTCTCTAAACCCCAAATTGTGTTTTGTTTCTATGGTAAATTTATATCATTGTTTAAATAAATTATTCTTAAAATCACAAGTTGAAAAAAATTAAAAGTCACGATTTGAAGTTACAATAATATATGTAGATATATGCTGAATACTGTGCATTTCACAGATTACTTGGCAATCTCCTGATTGTTAAAGTTTCTTTAGAAATAAATGCAGATGGCCAAATTGTATCTAAAAACTATTGAATTTCTCTTTTTATACAAAGGCTTGTAAATACTGTTTTACATCTCAGGATAGCATGGTATTCATCTTATAAGGATCAAGGAAAGGCTTGAGCTCATCTCATACAATCTTTGTGCTCTCCTAATGTTTCATCATATTTGAGAGGAATTACAGATGACCAGATTTTTGATGTAGCATAGAGCCTACTTTTAACATCTAAATTTTGTTCTTAAAAGTATCAATATAACAAGGTCTCCATTTTTCATTAAATGCTAATTTTATGTTAATTGGGATAAGATATCAACTTTTAGTTATGCTGAATGAGGTGGATGGGTAGTAGGGATACTGTTATGAGGCACTATAAAGTGAAGATTTTGGCGAGAACACCAGAGAGAGTGGCAGACGTCACTTTTCAGAGGCTCACAACTCTATCTCCTTACCTACTTTCTCTTCCACAATGACACTTTGGCTTCTCCCATCAAAAAACTGCAGTCTGTTTCATTGATGATGGTGGAGTCTGTGACTTCTTTCACTAATAGAAGGCAGCAGATAATGCTGTGCCAATTCTGGACATTGATTTTATCTGGTCTGGGGGGGCTTCTGCTTCCTTCCTCTTGGAAGGTAAATGCCATATAATAAATTGTGCTACCTGAGAGCACCATGCTATAAAAAGCCTAAGGCATGAAGCAAGGCCCTGGAGGATGAGGCACCACGTGGAAAGAAAGAAAGAGGCCAAGGAGCATTGAGACACCAGACATAGGGAGTGAAAAGGCCGTCTTAGAAGTGCATCTTCTAATGCAGCTTCTGCAGATGATATCACATAAATCTGTGACAAAACTCCCAACAAAGTTCTTCTGAAGTTCCAGACATGCAAAGCTGTGAGCAAAGTAAACTGGGTGTTACAGGCCACTAAGCTTTCAAGTAATTTGTTTTCAGCAATAAATAACTAAATTATGAAATTATGTCTTGAAATGTGGTCCTGCTATAATAAAAATCTGAAACAAATAGCATTTGATTTGGAACTAGAAGGCAAGCAAAAAGCAGAAGAGCCTTGAGAAGACTTAGTGAACAATGAAGGACACTGTTATCAGAGCTGTAGAAGAGTCAGGCTCTGTTACGTAATGGAGGAAAGTTTGGCAACACATTTTTATCTATGATTACATGGAAAATAAAATATACCTACCTGGTGTGCTTTGCTAAAGAGATTTATATGCAGAATGATGAAAATGACAACTTTTCTTTTTAGAAGCAAATAATGAGAGAGAGAAAGGAGTTTAAAATAAAATTGTAGAGGGCCTAGGATAGTCTTTCCAGCCAGCGAAAGTTTCTCAGAGCAAGAAATGGCTTCATGATAAAGAAAAAGTCAAGTGGTACAGCTCTAAGATCCTTTATTGACAACTCAGAAAGATTTAAGGATATCTTTAAAGACCCTCTGACAAATAAACAATTAGACTTCTAAGAATCTTGAGGATATGGTTTATGTGCCTTTTATTTTTAATTTTTATGGATGCATAATAGCCATACATATTTATGGGGTACCTGTGATATTTTGATACAAGCGTATATTGTGTAATGATCAAATCAGGGCAACTGGGCTACCTGTCATTTTAAACGTTTATCATTTCTTTGTTTTAGGAACATTCCAATTCCACTCTGCTAGTTATTTTGAAATATACAATAAATTGTTGTTAACTATAATTTCCCTATTGTGCTACTGAGTACTAGATCTTATTCCTTCTATCTAACTGTATTTTTGTACCAACTAGCCAACCCTCCTTTTTCCCTACCTTCTTGCTACCCCTCTCAGCCTCTGGTAACCATCATCCTCCTCTTTATCTCCATGAGATCAATTTCCTTTAGCTTCCACCTATGAGTGAAAACATGTGATCTTTGTCTTTCTGTGCTTGGCTTATTTCGCTTAGCATAATGTCCTCCGATTCCACCTATGTTGTTGCTAGTGACAGGATTTCATTCTTTTTTATGGTTGAATAATATTTCATTGTGTACACTTTACCACATTTTCTTAATCCATTCATCCAATGATGGATACTTATTTGATTCCATATCTTGGTTATTATGAATAGTGCTGCAATAAACATGAGAGTGTAGGTATTCCTTCTTTATAATGATTTCCTTTCTTTCAGATATATTCCCAGCAGCAGGGTTGCTGAACTATGTGATATTACTATCTTTAGATTTTTGAGCAAATTCCAGACTATTTTCCATAGTGGCTGTACTGATTTACATTCCCCAAAACAATGTGTGAGTGTTCCCCTTTCTCCACATCCTCAACAATATCCATTACTTTTTGTCCTTTTGATAAAAGCCATTTTAACTGGGGTGGGATTATATCTCATTGTGGATTTAATTTGCATTTTATGGTA
>NW_012149742.1:50167-61443 GCF_000956105.1 Propithecus coquereli | reverse complement strand
AACTCCTGAGCTCAAACAATCCACCTGCCTCGGTCTCCCAGAGTGCTAGGATTACAGGCGTGAGCCACCGCGCCTGGCCCTATTCAGATCTTTGCCCATTTTTATTTGGATTATTTGTATTTTTGCTATTCAGTTGTTTGTGTTCCTTATATATGCTGGTTATTAATTACTTGTCAGTTGAATAATTTGAAAATATACTTTCCTCTTTCGTAGGTTGTCTCTTTACTTTGTTTATTATTTCCTTTGCTGTGCAGAAGCTTTCTAGCTTGATGTGATCACATTTGTCCATATTTGTGTTGGTTCCCTGTAATTTTGAGGTCTGAATCAAGAAATCCTTGCACAGACCAATGTCCTGGAGCATTTCCCCAATATTTTCTACTAGTAGTTTCATGTTCTCAGGTCTTACACTTAAGTCTTTAATCCATTGTGATTTTATTTTTGTATATTGCTAAATTCCTAGATACATACAACCAGGCTAATAAAATTGAACCATAACCAAGTAAAAAACTGTATAAATCAATAACAAGTAATGAAATAAAATGTAATAAAAATTCTCCCATCAAAGAAGAACCCAGGACCTGATGGCTTCACTGCTGAATTCTACCAAACATTTAAAGAAGAACTGGGCCAGGCACAGTGGCTCATGCCTGTAATCCTAGCACTCTGGGAGGCCGAGGCAGGAGGATTGCTTGAGCTCAGGAGTTTGAGACAAGCCTGAGCAAGAATGAGACCCCATCTCTACTAAAAATAGAAAAAAGTAGCCTGGCGTGGTGGTGCATGTCTGTAATCCCAGCTATTTGGGAGGCTGACACAGGAAGATCGCTTGAGCCCAGGAGCTTGAGGTTGCTGTGAGCTGGGCTGATGCCATGGTACTCTAACCCAGGCAGCAGAGCAACATTCTGTCTCAAAAAAAAAATAAAGAAAGAAAAAAAGAAGGAAGAATGAATGCTAATCTTACTCAACTATTCTAAATAATTGAGGAAGAAGAAATACTTTCAAATTCATTTTATGAGGCTGGAATGGCCCTGATACCAAAATCAGACAAACAAAAAAAGAAAACCATAGGTCAATATTTCTGATGAACAAAAATCCTCAGCAAAATACTAGAAAACCAAATGCAACAACACATTAAAAAGATCATTTATCATAACGAAGTGGGATTCATCCCAGAGATGCAAGAATGGTTCAACATAAACAATTCAGAGAACATAGTATATCACATCAACAGGATGAAGAGCAAAAACCATATGATAATTTCAATGGATATAAAAAAAACTATTCAATAAAATTCAGCATCCCTTCATGATAGAAATTCTCAACGAAATGGGTATAGAAGGAAGATACCTGAACAGGATAAAGAACATATATGACAAACACACAGCAAGTATTATACTGAACAGGGAAAAATTGAAAGTCTTTTCTCTATGATCTGAACAAAACAAGGAAGCCCACTTTTACCATTTCTATTCGACACAACACTGGAAGTCCGAGCCATAGCAATTAGACAAGAGAAAGAAATAAAGGTCAGCTGAATTGGAAAGGCAGAAGTCAAATTATCTTTGTTTGCAGAAAATATGATTTACAGATACCATGTAATCCCCATTGAAGTACCAATGTCATTTTTCACGTATCTAGAAAAAAATAATTCTATGTTTCATGCGGAACCAGAAAAGATCCTGCATACTCAAAACAACCTTAAGCAAAAAGCACTACTTGGAAGGCATCACTCTACCAGACTTCAAGCTATACTAAAAGGCTATAGTAACCAAAACAGCATGATACTGGCACAAGAACAGAGACATAGACCAATGGATCAGAACAGAGAACACAGATATAAAACCATCATCATATTGTCAACTGAACTTTGACAAAACAGACAAAAACATACACTGGGGAAAAGAATTCCTTTGCAATAAATGGTGCTAGGAAAATTGGATAGCCACATCTAGAAGACTAGAATAGAATCCACACCTCTCACCACTACAAAAATCACCTCACGGTGGATAACAGACTTAAACCTAAGGCATGAAACTATAAGAATTCTGGAAGAAAATGTTGGAAAAACCCTTATAGACATTGGCCTAGGGAAAGAATTTATGAAGAAGATCCCAAAGGCAACCACAGTAACAACAAACATAAATAAATGGGACCTGATTAAATTAAAAAACTTCTTCACAGCCAAGGAGACAATCAATAGAGCAAATATACAACCTACAGAATGAGAGAAAATATTTTCATTCTACACATCCGATAAAGGGCTGATAACCAGAATCTAAAAAGAACTCAAGAGAATCAGTAAGGTAACATCAAACAACCCAATTAAAAAGTGTGCAAAGACATGAACAGAAGCTTCTCAAAAGAAAATAGACTAATGGCCAATAAGCATATGAAAAACTATTCAATACCTCTAATCATCAGGGAAATGCAAATCAAAACCACAATGAGATATCACCTACCTCCAGTGAGAATGGCTTTTATCAAAAAGTTCCAAAACAACAGATGCCGGCGTGGTTGTGGAGAGAAAAGAACACTTATACATTGTTGGTAATACTGCAAACTAGTACAACCTCTATGGAAAGTAGTGTGGAGATACCCCAAAGAACTGAAAGTAGACCTATCATTTGATCTAGCAATCCCACTACTGGTTTTTTCTCTAAAGAAAAAAAGACATTTTATAAAAAAGACACTTGCATTCAAATGTTTATAGCAGTGCAATTCACAGTTGCAAAGATGTGGAAACAACCCAAGTGTCCATCGATACATGAGTGGATTAATAAAATGTGGTATATGTATACCAGGGAGTATTACTCAGACTTAAAAAATGTGGTCAACTAATGCCTTTTGTAAAAACCTAGATGAAACTGAAGACCATCCTTTTAAGTGAATTATCACAAGAATAGAAAAACAAAAACAACATGAAATCACTACTAAGTTGGAACTAATAGATAAACACTCATGTGCACATATCATAGTAAAACTCAATGGCAATCAAGCAGATTGGAGGAGGGAGGAGGGATGGGTGAGTTCACACCTAATGCGTACAATGCACATTATCTGGGTGATGAACACACTTATAACTTTGACTCAATCTATATAAAAGCAATTCATGTAACCAAAAAGTTTTTACCCCCACAATATTCTGAAATTAGAAAAAAATAAACATAAAAAAATCAGTAACATTTCTTCATGCCAACAGCGAACAATCTGAAAAAGAAACCAAGGAAATAACCCCATTTATGATAGTTACAAATAAAATAAAATATGTAGGAATAAACTTAAACAACGAAGTTAAAGGTTTCTACGAGGAACACTATAAAACATTGATGAAAGAAATTGAAGAGGACACAAAATATGCAGACATTCGATGTTCATGGATTGGAAGAATTTTCCCCAGAACAAGCATTCTAAGAGTCTCTAGCAGAACTGAAAGATTTCTTGTAATCCAGTCTTCAAAGTCCCGAAATGTCATTTTTATTATTCTATTAGTCTAGTAAGTTCCTAAGATAGTCCATATTCACAGAGAAGTGCATTAGACTCCACATCTTGATATGAGAAGCAACATATATGCATGGAGCAGGGCACCTACCAGCTGTCCTCTGACTTTTACAGTTCCTATCTCTCCCACATGCAAAACTCATCCCCATTTAAAGATCCACATATTCTCATTCCAATATGGTATTATCTCAAAAGTCTAGGAAATCTAAATCAGGTTCGAGAGTGAAAGAGGTTTCTTAAGTGTAATTATTCTTAATAAGACTCATGAACTAAAAAGACAAGTTATCAATCTCCCTCACACTCACCATACAATGTTCATGCAAGAATAGGATAAATGCAATAAACCGTCTAGTGTAAAAAGTGGGAGAGTATGGAATGGGAAGTATATAGCAGTTACTAGTCTAAAGCATTTCTGAAATCCAGCCAGGCACATGGTAACTTTTCTTTGAATTAGGCCAGGTTTCTGTTCTCTGAAGTGATATGCCGTGTTCTAGGCTCTGCCCTTTGGAATTTTGATCCGTATTTGTAACTTTCTCGGCTGGCTTCTTTTCCTAGAAGAGTTCTTCAGCTTTAATTGTTTCTATCTTTTTTAATCCAAGCTAGCAAATAAAATTCCTTTACAAATTTTCCTTTCTTTAAAATCACTTTGTGTGTTAGTCTATTAGACATAAGCCAGATTTGTTAACTTCTTTTTTGTTTGTTTGTTTGTTTTTACAAATATTACATGATCATTTATTTTCCTCAAGGGAATATAGTTAATAGTTTTTAACTGATTGGAATTAGATAATCAAATTAGCCTGAGAATATTCCAGTAAATCCTTTAATTAGTGAGTTGTATTATTATAAAATGGCTTGACATTCCTAAAAAAAAGATAGGTGAATTACACATTATTAAATTGGAAGTTTTTTTAATATTTACTGGTATGTATGATTGGCATAGAATGTTAACCACTTATTTGTACTTTAGATGATTTCATTTTATTGTATTTTATTTATTTTTTTAATTTCTTAGATACAAGCTCCTGTTTACACTGAGAGGTCCTTAAGGTGCTGTGGGACAACATCCCTAGGATTCTAAAAAAACCTTTTGTCTAGGAGAGTATCTAATGGGCATATCCTTACTCTGCATATGGAGATCCAGTTTCTCCAGTACCATTTATTGAAATGACTGCCCTTTCCCTAATATATGTTCTTGGCACCTTGACCAAAAATGAGTTGATTGTAAATGTGTGGATTTGTGTCTGGGTTCTCTATTTTGTTCAAGTCGTCTATGTATCTGTTTTTATCCCAGTACCATGCTGTTTTGGTTACTATAGCTTTATAGTATAATTTGAAGTCAGGTAATGTGATGCCTCCAGATTTATTCTTTTTGCTCACAATTGTTTTTAGCCATTCTAGGTCTTTTGTAGTTTTATGTAAATTTTAGGATTTTTTTTCTATTTCTGTGAAGAATGTCATTGGTATTTTGATAGGAATTGTATTGATCTATAGATAACTTTGGGTAGGATGCACATTTTAATAACATTGATTCTTTCAATCCGTGAACATGTAATATCTACATTTTTTGTGTCCCTTCAATTTCTTTCATCAGCGTTTTCTAAGTTTCATTGTAGAGATCTTTCACTTCTCTGTTTAAGTTTATTCCCAGATATTTTACTTGTAACTATCATAAACAGGGTTACTTTCTTGGTTTCTTTTAGAAATGCTAACTGATTTTTGTATGTCAATTTTGTATATTGAAACTTTACTGAATTTTTTATAATTTCTAATAATTTTTGTTGGATTATTTAGGCTTTTCTGAATATAAGATCATATTGTCTACAAACAAGGATAATTTGATTTCTTTCCTTCCAGTTTGGATGACCTTTATTTTTTTCTCGCGTCTAATTAAAATCAAGGAACCGTGTTGTCTATAGCCCAAAGGTACATGCAAAGTCCACATATATATGTTTTACTCAACAGTCTTAGAGGAACTCTCAACCTACAGCCAGACTACACTGCCAGCCATGCGAGTGAGCCGTTTTGGATATTTAAGCCAGTCAAGGCTTTATATGACTCTAGCCTCAGCCACCATCTGTCTGCAACATGAGAGATGCTGAGTGAGAACTGTTCAGTGAATCTGTGAATCATGAGAAATAAGAAAGCATTGTTCCTTTAAGCCACTAAAACTTAAGACTGTTTGCTGCATAACAGTAGATAACCTATACAAAAGTTTTATGTTTTGTCAGAGGAAAGGAATTATAACTTCAGAGATGTGACAGCTGAAACATGTCCACATCTCAAATTGTAACCCAATGTTCCCCCACTTTCTTTGCTAAATATCATTGACTAAGGAGCCAATTTTTTTGCAGTATGGAAGATAACACTCTCTTCAGTTGAAAAAAAAAAAAAAGATAAATTATTAACTATTTACATGATCTGTGGTCTGGGTTGTACAAATGTTTGCATATTTAATACTCCTAAAAATAACAAAGATAATATATTTTAAGATCACCTTCCTTGATTTTTATTTTAAAGTGAGATAGGCATGGAAAACACATGAGGAAAAAATATTTGCAGTATAAGTTGTTGGAAGGGCAAATATTTAAATGCATACATTTTAAAAGAAACACCTTTCATTATCTCTTTTTGAAATATGATAGATAAAAGGTTTTAGAATCTGTCCCACTGGCTGTTTCCAGCATATGAAAACTCTCCCAAGATGATTGCAGTTCTTTAGGAGTGAAACCAAACCAGCCTGAGGTAAAACATTTATTTTTGGTCTTTGGGAATCTTAGCAATCCTCTTGCTCCTGCTATATTGGCAGTGTTCGCATACACTTTCTATCCTGTTATCTTTCCCTGTATTAGTTGTGTATGCCCAGCTGCACTACTCTTCCTGCAGGCCACTGAACGGTGAGGAACCTGCTTCTTTGTATTCCTCGCAGAGCCTGGCTCAGTGATACACTCAAAATAGCTGCTCAGATGGCTGCTGAACGACAACATTTCTTCAAAGTACAGAGGATGGAAAGCCACACTGCATTTTATTTCTACCTTGCATGAGGGTTCTTTAGTTGTGCTATGCCTGTCAGTCTCTGTTCCCAGAGAAGCATTTCACATTAGCAAGCATCATTACTTTCGAAGAAAATCCCCAGCGTTCATGACATAGTTCCACTGAAAGAACACAAATGAAGGTTAGGGAAGGAGAAGTGACAGGAAGATGGTTGTTTGAAAGAAAGATTGGTTTGGTCACTGAGCTTAAAAGTCACAGAAATAGAAAGGCTTGGGGGGCCCTGGGAAGCAAAAATCCTGGAAGCAGAGATCTGAGTGTTAAGAAACAGGTAGGAATGAGAGGTTAGAGAAATCAAGGAGCCAGATCCTGGAGAATAAGCCAGAGGCAGAGAAGATGTAAATAGTGACAGAGAGAACCAGTTATAGGTGGACAAGGAAGAATTTGCAGGAGACTAGTTAAGATGGGTAGCTCAAAATCATTTTATACTGTGTGTATATTTATGTAACATATTAATATTATAGTGTAAAATATGCATGTGTGTATATATACACACTATATATATACTATGTGTATATTATGTATTATATGTATATATTATTATATATTATATATGTATATATATTTTGTATATATAAAACAACATTATTGTGTTCTGGGATCTGAGCTATGACCGTACCACTGCACTCCAGCCTGGATAATTTTTCAAAACAAAAATTAAATAAAAACTAAAAAAAAAAAGCCACAAAACAAACAAAAACAAAAACCAAGCCAGAGATAAGAAGCTTTATGGAGATTCGTAGGAACTTAATGACAGGTCTTGAGATAATGTACCATGTGGGTAATGCCAATCCACCAACCAACAAAAATTAAAAAACCTTTCCTTCAGCCCATCTGTTCATATAAATACATATTTATCAACTACTTATGATGAACTCAATGCCAGATTTCTGGGAATATGAGCATATTTAGACAGATCCAGTTATTGCTTTTACGTAGCTTACATTCTAGAAGAGAAGTAGAGTTGAGTGTGTACCACTGGCCTCACAGAGGTAACACAGTTCCTCAAGGGTGGCCAAAGAGGGTTCTTCTAGGGAAGTAACTTATTTACTTCCAGATCAGGGGGCTATTCCACCTACATTTGTTCTGTGCAGAAATGATTGCCTAGTACATTTTCAAACTGTGGATTTGTAACCTCATTCATTGTGGCAGGAGCGAAACTGAGGAGCCAGTGGAAGCCAAATAAAGACCCTTGCTCCATGAGAGCTCACGCTGCACAACGTTGGGAGGTCACACACGTGTTAGTACAAGAAGATCTGCACAGCTGGCAGGCAGCACCCACCAATGGCAGCAGAGCTAGATATAGATGGCTGCTCTCAGTAGCGTCTCCTAGCATAACTTTCCCCAGGGATTTTTGAACATGGAGTAGGAACAGGAACATGGCGATGCTAAGTAATTTTGTCAAGAATGAAAAAGGCAGAGTCTGTTGCCCTCTGAAAGATCAACTACGCCTCTGCCTGATTCAGAGGCTCATTCTGTGGACCTGGTGTGCTCCCTAAATCTCCTTTAAGCTCGCCACTTTGATTTCAATGCACTCAGACAGACACGACTATTGCTCTCAACAAGTTACCAGGCAGGCAGAGTGTGCTTCTAAATGATTCCCTTGTTGGAAGGAAGGAAGGAAGGAAAAACCAAAGGAAGGAAGGGAGGGAGGAAGGAAGGAAGCAAGCAATCCTATGAGCAACAAGCATCACTGATACTTGCCATATACTCAGTTTATAATGACAGCCTTGCCTCCTTCACGTGCATCATTCGGTAGCTTCCTCTCATTGTTGCCTGAATACTAACAAGAACCTGCTCTCAAGATCACAGCAATAAAGAGAGAGTTTTGAAATAGAAATATGGCATAGAAAAGGTAGCTTCCCATAGCAAACCAGATGTAAAATAATGAGATTGAAAAAAAATCACTAAACAGATACAAATATACACATCCTCTTCCTATTTTTTGTAACTTAATGTTTTAGCAAGCCATTTAAGTTCTCATTCTGAGAAATAATTAGAATATATGAGCATATAAAATTTGGAATCAGACCTGGATTTGAAGCTCAGCTCTGCCGCATGCCAGTTGTATCATTTTGAACAAAATATTTAATCTCTTTTTATGTATGTCTCAATTTTACCATGTAAAAAATGGAAGAACTAATATTACTATGATTAGGGAGAAAAATAATTATATATAAGAATCCTTTGACATATATTAAGGCTTCAGTAAATGGTCATTAAATTGCTATCTTAAGAGCCACCTGAGTTGGAACTAAAGGTAGCACTGCCTGAATTGAAAGTATTCCACCCAATATCAGCTGTTGGCAGATGCGGTGAACAAAATCCCTCATAGAATCCTGTCTTCGAAAGGCCTTCAGACCTGTTTTGCTCTTATGCATCTCCTCATTACATGTTATAATTACCGCACTGCAAATAGGCAATAAAGGAAATGTTGGAGTTTCTAGTTGCATGGGTTTGTGTCTTAATAAATAAAACAGAAATAAAGAAATTCGATTATGTTAGTATTAATAGAGAGTTGAACTGACACTGGGTTGTCCCACCCACTAGGATCATGGAGGGGCTACACAGAATTTGAGAAAAGGTCAGGAGGTAGGATGGAGCACCCTCACTGCTGTGTTTATTGTTAGCAATTTGTAGTGTTTGTAGTTTATCTGTGGTCAATTACATGGATTTTTGATTTATACAATTTACCTTTAACAAAATCGACACTCACAAAATAGACAGGGCTCATAAAAAGATTTCTACAAAACAAGTATGATTGTTGATAAAACCATTAACACCAGCACGAGAGAACAAGAATGGCGGAGGTGGTCCTCTGATATGAATCCCCTGGAAGGCCACCCAGTTTGACATCGCAGCTGTTTCCTCTTCTATGCCTGTGGCAGCCATGGAGGTGAACCTTTCTGATCTTCCTTCAAAAAGGAGCTTGCTGTCAAGCTGCAAGTAGCACCATTAGCTGACAGCCTCTGGGTATCCATCCTGCATCATCTGCCTCTGCTCTACCCTGACAGCCCCCAGTAAACGACTGATCACCATGGGAGTCCAAGGGCAGCAGCTCAAGGGCCTGGCCATTTCTGCCCAATGTGAGCATCCTCTAAGGGCGGTATTTTCTCTGGAGCTCCCTGTTGGATTGGCGGAGACATTTTCAGATCTGCAACTCAGCATGAGGAGCTCTCTCCCCAATCCTGTTTCTCCCCACCTCCACCCTCTGCCTTCCCTTTCATACTCGTCAGCATTGCAAGCAGTGTGGTGCATTCAGGTCTAAAGGCCTTTTTCTTTTTTTTCTTTTTTTCTTTCTTTCTTTCTTTCTTTCTTTCTTTCTTTCTTTCTTTCTTTCTTTCTTTCTTTCTTTCTTTCTTTCTTTCTTCTTTCTTTTTTCTTTTCCTGCTTTCTTTCTTCATTCTGTTTTTATCATTCATGGATGTTATCCTCCAGTAAACTCTTGAAATCCTAACCCATCTCAGCATCTGCTTCCCAGAGAGCCCAAACAAATAGCGAATCTCTGAAAAATGTTTCAGGGCTGAAGCTTGGGACCTGGAAGTTGGGTTTCCACAGAAGCTGAATTATTATGGAATGATTTCCCTTTCCTTTTGCTTATTTAGTTGCCTGCTTTTGTTTCCTTGTATCTTTAATAATCAACATTCCACTGATACTGTTTACATTTGTTGGACTTGTTTTCACATCATTGTTCACAAAGAATCTTTGGCAGATTTATTATTAAAATATATTTGCACGTTGCATTTTTACAATTCTTTCCTAACTTATCACCAAACTAATTTTTCAGAAGGTAAATATAATACTTTTTAAAGATTATTTAATCGAAAATTTATTGAATTTTTACCTTGTAGCAGACACTTCTAAGGTACTGTGGTACTTGCAGTTAGCCTGGTACCTGAGATTCCCTGTATTTGTGGTACTTATGTCCTCCTGAGACAGCCAGACACACAACGACGAACCGACTACCTGCCTCATCAAACCTTCCCAAGGCTTTGTCCCTCACTTTATTTTGGTCTCTGCTGCAGTGTCTCTGACTTTCCATCTCAAATAGCTCTTCCCTGTTATATTGTTGGATGTTTCTTTCTTGTACTTAGTGCATAAAAATTGATATTTATTTGTTTATTCTTTATCCATATCCCCCACTAGAATTTAAGCATCGTGAAGACAGCAACAACTTTTTCTGAGTCCTAGAAAGGATTCAGAAAGTGCTAGTGCAGTATCTTTCACCTAGTGCAGAGCTCTTCTCCAGCATGTTATAAGGTAAAAACAATGACAATTTAATTAGAAGTTGTCTCCCTTCTAAAATTAAATAAGTAATATAAAATTGTATTTATTTTTGATTGGCTAGGCCTTTTCTTAAGTGCAGGTTGCATCTTGAGAAACTAGATAACAATAATATAAAGCCATGACAAAGAGAAAATGTTTAATATATTTCATCTGTATTCCATTCTTTGAACTGTACACATTTGTGTTTCAGATATCTCAACTTATAAATAAATAAATGTGCATGTGTGTGTTAAAAAGAATTTTTTGATAGGTTATACAAATACATTCAAGGACCCCTGGCTCTAGGCTTTATTATTTATTTACTTATTTATTGGATATTGACAAATTATGATTGTATATATTTATGGAGTACAAAGTAATGCTATAATATATGTATATAATGTAGAATGACTGAATCAAGCCAATTAACACATCCATCATCTCAAATACTTACCATTTTTTCTTCC
>NW_012149742.1:41871-49192 GCF_000956105.1 Propithecus coquereli | reverse complement strand
AATTACTGTAAGTGGAAAAATTTAATGCTTAAATGGAACATTTCAGGAAAAAAGTAAATATTCTTCCTTAAATTGCAGGGTTTGTTTTGTGTGTGTTATCAAAATCCATCTGCTTGTACTAAAGTTAAAACCAAGTATATTTCTAGGAACATGTTGCTCAGAATAAATAGCTGACCTTTGTTTGTCTGCCTGGTGATACACTGGAATCAGGATTATGAATGTGTGTTATCAAATATGCTCAACAATGGCTCAGTCTCAGCCATGACCCAATATCAGACATCTTTTAGATGCTATTGAAATACTGGTGTTGCCAAATGAAACTGATATCCAGAAACAAAGAAAAAGATTGGATTTTGTTCTACTTTCTATGACAAACCAGTAACGAAAGCTGTAAAACAATACAACTCCAGAACTGATGGATTCTGGCCAAGATTTAATAAAAAATATATATACATATGGTTAGGAATGCTCCAACTAAATTATTTGCAAATTCCTAGGTGAAAAGCAATTTACTACAGACATTGAGATGAGCCAAGTTAGCACTAATACTAAAGAAAAATAAACCAGCTTAGGAATGTTCTTACCCACCAATATTCTTAGGACCCAGTCCAAGGTATTGTTTTAACATTTTGGCTCACATATTAGAAAGTTATTTAATGGTGTGAATCCAAAAGTAGATTCTCATTCAAAAGGATAACATTATTAATAATTTTATTGCATGCCATACATCTCAATCATTGCAGTGGACAAAAAGGCACAGATGTTTCATTAGATGTTAAGAAAGAATTTATTAAATTAATTGCCACATACGTTTTACATTTAGTAAAATGTCTAATAGAAAGTAAATCTTTCCAAAAGATTAAGATATAAATTTCAAGGAGGAAGCCTAACATCAATACTCACTATCTCCAGTTTCTCTCCTCCCATTCTTCCCTGAATCTGTTCCAATAAATATTTCATCTCACTCTTCTGCAATAGCTGCTGCTGTCAGGGGCCCATTGACTGATTCTCAGTCCTCATCTTATTTGACTTATCAGTGCCGCAGTTGATCCCTTCTTCCTACATGAAGTCTCCTTTTTCTTTGTCTTCTAGGACAGCACTCTCTTCCGGTTTTCTTCCTACCTCAGTAGCTGTCCCTCCTTATTCTCCTTTGGTGACTCCTTTTTCTCTCCCTGGACTCAGGAGTATCCCAGGTTTGTCCTTGTCCCTTTTCTCTATCTACATCATTCTTGATCATCTAATCAAGTTCATACCTTTACTTGCCTTCTATTTGCTGATACCTTTCTGAACTTATATTCCAGCCTCCATCTCTTCTCTAAATCCCAGTCCCACTTACCAAACTATTACTTGCTACCTGCACTTGGATATCTATTAGCCCCACAAAGTTAACTTCTCCAAACACAAACAGATTTCTACCTAGCCCCGAACTGACTCCTCTTCTAGCCTTCCCCATCTGTTAATAGGATCTTTCTTTTTTCAGTTGCTCGGTCCTTGTGGCCACTCTTTACTGTTCTGCCTCTTTAACTCAGACTCTACTTCCAAACAATAGAAATTGTTGTCTCTACCTTCAAAAAATATATCCATAATCTAATTTTCTTTACCAACTCCACCACTACAACCCACTCCGACCTACTTTATCTCCCTCTTAGATCATACTTGTTTTATCGAGTGGTAAGGCTGTGCTGCAGTATAGATTATAAGTGTGACCAATGTCAAAAGGTAGATAAGTACTATGCAGACTAATGCATAATTTGAGGTTGCTGAGAGCAGACTACATGCACAATAGGCCTAAGTCGTGCAGTGTTTACTTACAGCAAAAGGAGAGAGTACACAAGATCCAGCAATGAGTTGGTCCTGCACGGTTAGCAGATGCCTTGCATAGCCAATGTGGGCACTGTGGCTGAATTCATCCGACTTCATGCTGCAATAAAAGGGCCCCAACACTTGTCTAGTGAAGTGTAAAATGCAGGAAGTTGGGGATGTACTTGAGAGCCACAAATAAGCAGTTTTAAGGAAGGTTTGCATGTGCCCTGCACAGAGGGAACAGAGACATATTCGCTGTGCTGTGAGTCCACTGCATGCACTGTAATGGTCAGCACATCCAATACGGAGCGCAAGATTCTTTTTTAATTGCGGAGTGGGGAGTGCTGGGCTGTGTGAGGATCCTTCCCTCATGAAACTCTTGACTCGCTCTTGTCCTTGTGTCTTTTCCCCACAGAGTAGCCCAGTAATCCTAAAACAGTACATAAGATCACAACGCTTTTCCTGCTCAAGCTCTCCAGTGCTTTACCATCTCACTCAAGATGAAAGCTGTTACAATACCCAGAAGGTTCTACTTAACCCCATGACTTTTCAGATTTCCTATTACCTACTCCTTACTGTTCCTCAAATTTATCAAGCTTACTCCCACCTCAGAGCTCTGCATTTGCTCTTTTTGGAATGCCTCTGTCCAGAATGCTCTTTTTCTTTTACCTCCAAGAATAGTTTGCTTAAATACCACCTTCTCACTGGTGTCTTCTCCAACTACCCTACTTAAAATTGACACTCATATACCCTGGCCCTATGAAAGAACCTATAGTCTTCTGCCCCTTTTCTGCTGTATTTTTCTTCACAGAATTTATTAATAGCTAACAAAGAATATATTTTACTTAATCATTTTGTTAGCTTTCGGCATTCCCCTACCAAAATGTAACATATATGTTTGTGTGGCCTTTTATTCACTGCTATGGCCCAGGTTATAACAGTGTCTTCTTGCACATAGTCAGCTTTCAATAAACAGTTGATACATAAATGCAAATGGAAGTGTCTTTAGAATATATGACTGAAACTACTATTATATCCAGTTCTGCCGGATGGAAACACGGGTTATATCAGAAAGCCTTCATAATAATTGTTTAAAGGGAAACATTAATAGTTAAATTTGTTGATCCCTAAAAATTTTCCAAGCATATATATGTAATTTAACTCATTTTATCTTTAAAAAACCCCATGGAGGTAGGTACCCTTATTATTCCATTTTATAAATGAGGAAACCAGGGGACAGATAAACTGAGTGCATAAAGTCTCAGGACTAGTAGGTGACATATATTTGATATGAATACAAATAGTCTAGTTTTAAGTATAAAACTTAAAATACTGAGATATATTATTTCTCCATGGTGGGGGATTAAACTCTTTGTTAAAGACATAGGAAACAATTACAATTTTTAGTAGAAATTGGCAGAAATCTAAGTCAAATTAGTTTATAAACCAAAAAGAATTTATGGCCACATTTAACAGATACAGAAATGCCCCCAGTGATGAAAGGGACTCAAATTCTATCTTCAGGACTTTCCTCTTCCCTCTACAGTCTCTGCTTTTCTGAGCAGGTTTGTCTATTTTTTCCGTGGGCAGACTTTCTTCACAAGGCAGCAGCAGGTGGAGGGGGGTGGTCTGCAACAGCTTAAGGGACATAAAATTCCTGTTTAGCAACTCCTGAGGAAGGAGACAGTTACTATTAGTTACTATTCATCTCTCAGCATCAGTGTGTAACATACTGTACATTTTTGGTAAGTTGACCATCCTTGGTCCACTCACAAAGGACAGTAGCTGGTTTGCCATGATTGCCATGTCATATGACTGTGATCGCCCATGAGCCGAAACCCATCCCTATGGCTGCCTGCACTGGGTGTTTGAACTGGCAGACCACCAGAATCACAACATGAGCAAGGGTCAGTTCCCCAAAGGAAGGGCTCTGGGTAGTAAGAAAACAAAAGCTGTTTGTACACTACCACATGTTTTATCAAGTGGACAGAGTGTAATACCTATATTAATTTGACCTTTGGTAAAATCAGTATGAGAAATAATGACCAACATAATAAGATATTCATTTAGGACTTTGAGATGTTGGGTCCATGGGTTCTTATTAAGATATTAAACTAACTAAATATATAAAAGTAGGCCATTCTTGGACCAATGAAGCAAATACATCCAAAAGCCAAGGATCATGAGTAATCCAAACCTGCATATCTAAGGTTCAAACAACAAAATTAAATTTAAAAGCCTAAGTAAAGAAGGTCTTACTCTTAGGGTTGGACTGCATGTGCAGCAGAAGTGGATACTTGTCTGAAAATAAGAGGATTTAACCAGGAAGACGAGACAATGAATGGTAGGTAGGAAATTGATAAATGCCATGACAGGATATCACTAAGGTTCCTCAGTAAGGAAATGGAACCATTTATGGACAAAATGTGGAGTTGGCTCCACTTGGCCTTCCCTTGCTATGCTCTAGTATTCCCTTTCCCAAGCCTAGGTATACGCTGAGTCACCATGCTTTCACCCTCTGCCATTTCTCTCTGCAAAGCTGCTCAGGAGAAGGCTCTGTATAATGAGCCACACGTACATTTGTGCCTGTTAACTCAATGTCTTACCTTCCACAGAGGGCTTTGAATTATACACATTATTTGAAGTGGTAGAATGTATGTCTTCACACTCCGATGTAAGAATATACACAAAAATATGGGAGGGGAAAATTTTCAGTTATGAATTTTTTCCTAGCATAGTAAAACTCATAAAAAGCACATGGATGTACACATGCCCACACATAGCTAGATTTACCTTTGATATATATTATTGACTAAAATGTATAGTGATTACCTAAATATTCTAGTCCAGACATTAAGGGGAATTTACAAAGAGTTTTAAATATGAAGATTCACTCTCCTGATTCTCTACTCTCTTTAGTATAAATGTGCTCTACGATAACAATTACAATCAAGCCTCACTATGTTTTTACTAATATGATGATAATTTAATGGAAGCATACCCTGACACAAAATAAGAGTGGAACTGTCATTACTCCTGGTTCTTTGCTATTCTTCCCACCATACACAGGTCAAAAATCTGTTGATAACTGAGGGACATTTAAAGACCTATGAGTTTCCCTATCTCAAACTCTATCCTAATGTTTCAAATCAGCAAACAATTCTTAGTTATGTTTTTCATTATTTATTATACCATTATATATAATAAGGAGTTCTACTAACTGCCTAGAAATAGAACACTTTATTAAATATTTCAAAGGCTAGATGAAAAACCATAATACCAAACCTTAACAATCAAAGTCCAAAGCAGTACCCAGGAGCAAGAGTAGAGTACTGGAATGTCAAATCAAGTGGGAGGACAACATAAAGACTGTGGCTGGGTGAATAAGGCTTTCTTAACTCCTTGACTTCCTTGGAAGGTAGCATAAATTACCACCTCATCCTGCTGGCTGAGCTAGCCCAGTATGTAAAACCAGCCCAGTAAAAGTCTCAAACCTGCCTTAGCATATTAGGAAATTAAAAAAAAAAAAAAAGACTCTCATCCTGATGAAAAAATGTCTTAAATTATTCCTGTGTTCCCCATATTGGGAAGACATAGTCTAAATTCAGGCACCAATAATTTGTGTGGATTTATTATAAAAGGGGGGAAAAGGGATGTAACATTTTCGCAGCAACCTGCACATGTGGAAAGACTAATTTTGGTCTGCCACAAGGAAACTGACCATAGCCTTCTGAGCCCCATAGCTGCTGCGAGAGAATAACCCTTTCATATATAAGTCTGCCCTTGGATTCCTCCTCTGGCTCTTTGCTGACAATTACTTGCTAAGTATAGCAGCAAGAGCTGGGTGACAGGAGAGTGCCTGAGATATCAGGCAACTATATAACCTTGTCCCAGCCTCATGACTGCTAAAGAGCTCTTGTTGAACTTGTCTCTTTGAAAGGAAAAAAAAAGCATTATGGAACTGATATGTATACCCAGAACTCATATCAAAACTGACACATCAGATACACATTCAAACTACTATGCTGGGCTGTGATAATAATTATTCTGACTGTTGGTATCATTGTGTTCACACTATTGCCCAGAAAAATTGCACCTTGAGATTGTTGTGTTGATTCAGATTTGAATCTATTCGTGTCTAGAGCTCAGAGAGATACCAAAATGATTTCAAAATCCTTCCTCAGTAGAAGGTACAATATCAGGCACAGCTCTAAAGAGAGATTGAGCTAAAGCATAATTTAGTGACCCAGGGTAAAACAATTTGAGTTAAACTTAGAGATTTTTCCCTACTAAGATTTGAGGAAGTTATTTAATTACTCTGTCTGTGTTTCTATTAATGTTAATAACAAGAACATTAGGCAAAAGACAATAGGTTAGGTGTTGATTTTATTCCTAAAAAGATATTAGAAAAGACTAAATAAAGCCTCTCTATGAGAGTCTTTAGACTCTATGATTATAAGGATATGTTTATAATAGTATTTGTATAAAACAGATTGGAAACGTCAGTATTAGGTGTAGTGTTGGAAGAAAGATTGGGGAAATATTTTGAAATCTTTGCATGGAAAAATTAGAATGTTACACATAATAGTGACCTTAGAGGTCATCTAATTCAGTAGTTCTCAAGATGTAGTCCCTAGATCAGCAACACAACACTTGGGAACTTGTTAGACATATAAATTACCACACCTAGCCTCAAACCCAGTGAAGCAGAAACTCTGAGTGTGGAGTCTAGCAGTCTGTGCTTTAACAAGACCGCCTGGTGATTGTGAAGCCCACTAGAATTTGAAATACCCTGACCGCATTCAAGGTCTTCACTTGACAGATGAGGAAACTAACCTCAGGGAGGTTACCAGATTCATTATCTGGGGACTGAGGTAAGATTAGGAACCAACTCTATTTTGTTACTGCTATTTATCCTTTTGCCACAAAGCATTTCCTTGAACTCTCAACTTAGTCATGATTTAAGTAATCATTTCTTTAAAAACTAGCAGTGAGAACTTGGAGGTATGACAGGTCTGCAGGGTTGAAGAAGAGAGGTGGAAGCACAGCTTCAAAATCATGCGTTTTTTGATGACTTCAGTCTTGGATCATTATCAGACAACCCTCCAGACCTAGGTATTACTTTACAACTTTAGAGCACTATTAAAATAAATTTTAGGTTTTTGTAATTCAGGACTGTGAAATTACTATAGTCTTTTCTAATTTCCAAAGTTTTTTTTTTTTTTTTAAGTTTCATGGAATTTTTCTCATATTTTATACCATTTATACCCATTTTCAAAACAGTATAAAATGTCATGCCTCCCAGCACCTGAAAACTAGGTTCAGAAGAATTTTATAACATAGATTAAGAAGACAGTTATTTTTATTCATTATTCACCATTCCAAATGCTTTCATGTTGCCTGTTGAATTTTATTGAAGTATTTATTTCAACATTTTACAACTATTCTTTTAATTTGGAAACAGCAAGATATTAATAACATTCTTTATTTTATAACTGAAAGCTATTTTAAAAAATTA
>NW_012149742.1:27727-37541 GCF_000956105.1 Propithecus coquereli | reverse complement strand
GTATTGATTTTGTAGCCTGAGACTTTGCTGAATTCATTTATCAGTTCTAGGAGTCTCTTAGATGAGTCTTTGGGGTTTTCTAGATATAATATCATACCATCGGCAAAGAGCGAGAGTTTGATCTCGTCTGTCCCCATTTGGACACCCTTAATATCCCTCTCTTGCCTAATTGCTGTGGCGAGGATTTCGAGCACTATGTTGAATAGAACTAATTTATATTCAGATAGTAATTCAAATAGAGTCTTTAGTTTTTAAAATATTTATGTGTTTATTCTGAAAAACTATTTTGGATTTTGTTAGTTGTCAATACAGATTATATAAAAACAAAGATTGCAAGTGACACCTAGTATTTGGTTAACAATAAAAAAACCCAATATGCATTCATGTCACTAAATATCTGGATAGCATATTACATTGTCCAATAAAGAGTGGGCAATAAATGTTTAAAAACTTTTCTTCAGGATGTTTAGATGTTACACACCTCGCTAAGATCTGGTGTTAATTTTATTACATTGTATTGAATGTGGATTCTGAAAATAATCGCCCTTAATTTGAATCATGGTTCTCACAGTTTATTCTCTGTGTATTCTGGGCAAATCATTTAACCTCTCTAATCTCATATCTAGAAATGGAGATAACAAAACTCCTCACCTTATTGAATTTTATAAGACACAATTGAGATAATCCACATACAATATTTAGCATATTTCTGGAAAAATGTGATTCTGTTTATGTTTATAAATAATATTATTACTATCAGAACATTAAATATTATTGTTTTAATTATTGTATATTTAAATATATTTGAAAATAATTTTTAGTTAATACTAGTTAAGGAAAGAAGGACAACATAAAATCTAGTAGTGCTGCTGACATAGTCAACAAATTGAATTTACACTATTGATTATATATCCATATATATCTATAGGTATACATCAAAGGAAGACTTCTAATATTTAAACATCTAACATTAAATATGTAAAACGTTATCTAAAATCAATTTCACTACTATGAAATCTCTGGAAATAGCTAAATCTTTTGTCTTATTTTTAGACCATGTAAAATGGACCTATACATATTTATTAATCTCACACATGTCCAATAAAAATCAATCAAACCTAATATTCATTTTCTATATTTTTTCTTGTAAAGATGTTACAAAGCACTATTATTATATGTCAGAAAATCATAATCTATTTGAAAGTGTCGCTGAAGAGACATAACCAAGAATATTTTCCAAAAGGCAAAATCATGATGACTATTAAAGAGTTAAGTTGGTGCACTCGTATAGACTCACTTAGAATTCTGAAATAATAACATTTAGAAAAATAAAAAAAGTCTTAGCCTTTAGTAATCTACATAGTATAATGTGAGCCATAGGGGAGCATAGTGTTATTTGACGAATCTTTTACAAACCTGAAGGATATATTTAGATTACCCAAAAATAATTTTATGGCAATGGTAAACATATCTCTGTTGATCCACAGGGATGATCTCAAGGTACCATTTCTTGGCTAAGGAGGATTAACATAATTAACAGAAATAGTCTTCCCTGAACATTCCTCCATTGTAGATACGTCTAAACTTTTACAAAAAATCATAAGACAGAAGCAACTGTTTCATTTTTCCGGAGGGTTATGAGGGATGGGAGTAGAAAAGAGATTTGCAAGCAATCACCATTTATAAAATTTCCTGTAAGTGAAGCAGGAGAGGGAAGAGTATTATTCAGTCCTGTTCCAAAGCCTACAAACCATAGTCCAAGTCAGTGTTTTCCAAACTTTTCTGCACAATCAAATCACCCTAATTTTAAAAAATCTTGATGTGTAGGTTGTACCCCAGACCAATTACATCAAAGTATTCAAGGTGGGAACAAGGCATCTTTTTAAAGACCCACAGTTAATTCTAATGTGCATCAAATTTGAGAATCAGTAGCTTGTTAGCTTAGAGACCTCAGCCCTAGACTCAGCTCTCTCTCTTCTTGTGTATAATATTAATATCAATGTACAAACTAAAGATTTTTTTATCATCAAATTGGTATTAACTGACTTAACTGATCAACACTTAAGTGCACATAAAGTAGTAACATTCATTGAGTGTTGGGCAGGTGGGAGCGGGGAGGAGGGATGGGTATATTCACACCAAAGGGGTGCAGTGCGCACCGTCTGGGGGATGGACACACCTGAAGCTCTGACTCGGGTGGGGCAAAGTCAATATATGTAACCTAAACATTTGTATACTGTAATATGCTGAAATAAAAAAATAAAAAATAAAATAAAATTTAAAAAAACTGAAGATTTTCACACTAAAGAAAACACTTAGGTGAAATCATTCGTGTTTGGCTGCTTTCTATGATGTTGTCTTTTAAAGAAGTAATCACTAAGGAAAATGGGAAATAATAATAATTTAAAAATATACTAATATTTGACAAGATTTCAAATTTGTTGAGCACCATGATCAGGGCTAACACAGAGGGTGCTAGTAATTATAGGGCTGGCAAGAAAATTATAATGAGTGAGTTTAGATTACTCCTGGGAAAAGTGGGCCTTACAGTGATATATAAAATATTTTAACTTATAACTTACTAAGCAGTGAAAACTTTGTTTTGAAATATAACTAAGAATGCTATTCGTTTATTTAGATTTCGTCGAAGTGAAACTATTCCTTGTTTTAAATTCCAGCGTCCCTCAAGGTTTTTTGACAAGTGATTTCCAATCTGCTGATGGTGTGAGAAAGTACTAATTCTCATAGGAGTTTTGATCAAATGTGCTTCTATTTGTTTGTAAAGATTAAAAAACAATTTGCAAATTCTTCTTCATAGTGTTATCAAAATTATGTAAGTAAAAATGGAAATTGTACTTCTCTTGAGATGGTCGTAGGTTATCTAGTACTATGCTATTTGCTTATGTGATTTTTGTATTTATTTTAAAACAAGGCCAACCTTTCTTCCTTTTTCATCTTTAAGATCTTTACAAATATATTAGTGTGAATTTTCCCTAAGTAATAGGTAAGGCATTAAAAGTTTAAAACAATTAATTATTTCAAGCAAGCCTTACCTACTATTCTCCAAATGAAAGAAATAAATTAGAAAACATTCAGCACAGAAATCTTGACAAATCAGTGAAAATACTTCCTAATAAGTAAGAACTCATCATGGGAAGTCTACAATATAGAAGTCATAAAAAACACTTGGTTTTAAATTCTTTAGTAAAAGCAGGAAAGTCCAGCTACTGGAAGCTGAAAGGCAACTTTTTAAACTTTTCATAGTATTTCAAATGTGGATTTTGCCCACTATGACATTGTCCTGGAGAGGATTGTAATTTCAATGACTATCTGCTATCTAACTAGATGTTTGCATGCTCCTATTTTAAAACATTCACATCAGGGTGTATATACTTTCTTGACTTGGGTTTTGTTGTTTAGCTGAAGCTCTTTGCCTAGTTATTCAAATAGTTGCCTTTTATATGCTGAACTGTGCATGAAGGCAAGATATTATTTTTCCTACTGGTGACACAATATGGAATGCATATCAAGATAAAGTAGAGGAAGAGTGCTTTTCTATAATTTTCATGATTCTCCCTACAGCTATTTAGAAAATAGAAAAGAAATTGGTTGTAAACCTATGCAGTTTTATAAAGCCAGGTTGTTGCTATACTTTCTAGAAAATGAACTTCCAATAGGTCATGGTAGGGAAAGGAAAGGGTGTTCGGGGCAAAATGGGAAATTAATTTATAAAAATAATAATTAGGCATTTCACCTTCTTTGGCTTATAAATTCCCTATTAAATTATATCAAGTTTTGAGATACAGTTAAACTATTGTCTCACCCATATTATCTGTGGCATTGAATTGCATTGTGATTACAAATTCCAGGGTATCTTACACTCTCACAAACACCCCATTCAATGAACTTATTTCCTGTGAGTGTCTGTATTGCATTAACTCTTAGCTCATTTTTATTGTTCTACCAATTACACCCCTGCCTCTACAACTAAGTGATTTTTTATCTCTTTTACCTTGACTTTTTTAATTCTACTTAGATTCTGTACATTTATGATGGCAGCTGAGTTTTAGAATATACTGTTAATTCTGAGTATTGCATCTTTAAACGTTTGCATCCTAATTGTATCCTGGGTTTGGGGGACATTGGTGGAGACTGAATGCTTTGTGTCCTAGATGTGGTAAAATAAGGGACACTGGCTTTGTCAAATCCTAGGATGATTCTTACTAGTAAGGAAATTTTGGGTGCATACGGGCTGAAAAAATCTCTTTAAGCTTCCTTGGGAAAAAGAGACTAGCTGGGGTTTACATGTACACTGTGAAAATGTGATCACTACTACATTTGTCTCGACTGCCAGCATTTCTATCTCTGGGGACAGATCCTGCTAGACCAAAAAAAAAAAAAAAAAATGTTGTACTCTATACCTCTGTGTGTCCTGTCAATCTCTTAGTTTGATTAAGGGAAAGAAAGTAATCATTTTTTTAATATTAAAGACAGTGTGCTATATCTTTTTTTCTTTCTTTCTTTTTCAAAGAAGCTCTTTGAAGCAAGTGTTTTGGTCCCACTTGGCTAGGGAGGAAGCAGGTTCAAAAGTTTGAGAGATTTCCTCAAAGTCACATTTGTTGAATGGTCGTCTTCACTGTAGGCAAGTTGTGCCCTATTCCAATATAAGTGCAGTGATTTTATTGTCTCTGATTAGGAGGGAGTTTTAAAAATCCACAGTTCACATCTGTGCCCTACAACAGTGGGTAAGCAGGTTTTCTTCCCTTCCTTCTAGAATCCATGCTTCACTCTGGAAATCTGCATATTCAGGTATTATATAGCCTTCTTTCAAAAGTTCTCCAAAAGCTGTTTTTCTAGGTTCTCTATATTTTCTATCATTGCTCTTCCATAATTATAGGGCTCTGAAGCCTAGAAGAATGCTTGATATTAAGTTGCTCTCAGTGAATCTTTTTGAATGTTTACAATGAAATATTCTTAGATAGGCTCCTGCCCTGTTAACTTATAAATACTAAGGGATCTTTAGTCACAGAGTATAATGATTAAAATAATAACAGCCAGGCACTATTCTAAGAGCTTTACATGTATGAATTTATTTATTTCTAACAGCAACTTTATGAAACTGGTACTATTTACCATTTTCATTTTACAAAGGGGAAAATGAGGCAAAACATGATTATGTAACTAGTCTAAGATCACACCACTAATGATTGGTAGAACTGGGATTTCAAAGTAGAAACAGAGGAGTTTCCCACTTTCTTTACACATGGAGATTAGTAACCTTTTCTTCCAACCAAGCTCAAGTGTGTGTGGATGGCTAGCTTGCTCAAACTTGGTATCATCTGACTGAGAACAAAAGAGACTTAATTGTTACATGTTGGAATCCCTCGAAGGTAATGATTTCATACATCTACTTCTGAAATGAAACAGGGACTGTCCTTACTTTTTGCCACCAGATTTTGTAAAGTTAAATTGAAAAAAGTGCTGCTAACTCAATAACAAAATGTGAGAGGTTTGGGAACCAGAATTTCAGGCTCTTTAGGAAATAGCAAATTGCAAATTAAGATGCAATATGTCATATATTATCAGAAATTATATGGACCTACACATGATAGTAGTTATACTTTTCTAGTCAAACATGGAGAATTACCAAGTAAGTCAAAGAGTTTTCTTTCCAATAATTCTTTAAAATATATTTCTCTAATCTCAATATTTTATTTATTCATTCACAATAATCTTGAAGTGGTTAGTTTTAAAGCATTACTATGTATACACATGCAAATCTTTTTTCTATATGTCTGAAATACATTAAAATCAAAAAGTGGTAGTGCAGTCTATTTTATTTTAAACAGAGTAAGCCATTTGAAAATCCAAAAAGTAGGCCCCACAAAAAGTCTCAAAAATGCCAATCTTATGTGATTTTCAAATAATCTAAGACCTGCTGAGAGAGTCAGAAAAGGCCTGCAATGGTAGAGTCTGATGTGATTATTTACTTCCAAGTTATAAATCTCTAAAATTATACAGAACCTAAAAGCAATATTGACCGAACCTTAGTCATGTTGTTTCAACTCTAGATGTTCTGCTCCAGTCCTATGCTGACATTTTAAGATCAACGAACCATCAATAATAATGCTACCTAACACTCTCCATACAGTGCTAAAGAGAACAAGCACAATCATGTATATGTATAAACAAGATTAAAATAGAGAAATCAAAATTTGCTACACCCTGGAGCACTGCTGAATAAGCAAACATCATTTATTCATGCAGAAGTTACAGTTGTTAAATTCAGGCAGCTCACACAAGTGCTGAGTAACACCTGCCTTCCATAACCTCGGGGTCAATACACAGAATTCATGATGGCCAAGAAACTCCCGGTAGGCTGTAAGGGCAGATAAATGGTATGCAGTCTGGGGAGTAAAGAACATGAGTTAGGGTTCCTGGGGATAGGAGACCTTACAGGTTATATGCTACAAGATTGCTGGTAGCTTTGAGCTAAAAAGAAAAACCTTGACCTTTAGCCTGTGCTAGACTAGAAGCCACTGAAGGGAAAGCAAAGCAGGGGCCACAAAGGACTTCTTGGACGACATAACATGCAAATTGTGAAGCTTGAGAAGCCACAACAAAGTTAGAAAATACCAACTTAGATAATGAAGAAAATATACCAAAATCATTAATAACCAAGAAAGCATATTTTTTCCTGCATGCATATATTGGAATTTAGCAGGTAAATCGAATACGTATGAGAAGGCAACAGGCAAAAAGATTTGTTCTTTTCAAAGAGATAAAATCATCATCATGTTATTTTAAGTTTTGTTTACATTACTTAAGGCTCATTTGTCTATTTAATTTCATGTAATCTTCATACAGTCACTGAAGAAAAAAAAAGCAAGGCGGATATCTTCAATCTGATGGATGAAGAAACTGACTTTCATAGAGTTAAATTGTTCTGTTAAATATCAAGGAATGTGTAAATGGTGAAACCAGGAATAACACTTCTACTAGTAAGGTCTTCTAATACTGAGAGTTTCTAACTTTTTTCTCTGTCTTGTTTGTTTGTATCCCCTCTAAGGGTGACTTTTTCCTTTGATATCAAATTTATATAAATGTATACATGATAGTTATAACTTAAAAGTCAAAACTGAGATACTACCAAGTAAGTGAAAGATTGTACTTCAGTTAAAATTGAAATGTATTTATTTGGCCTCAAAGGCAGCTACATAATTTTTCATTCACTCCAAATTATTATGTACCTACCACGTGCAAGGCATTGTTTATTTGGCCTGTGTACAGTGCCGGATGAGTATATGGAACTGAAGATCCCTTGTAATAATTCCATGGCCACAGCTTATGCAGAGAGACTCTTTTCACTATTATAATGGAAAGTTAAATCTTTATATATAAAAAGAAAGAAACATGGTGATGTATTTACTCCTGAATAATGGCAAAAGCATGTCATTTAATGCATGTTTCTAGTAGTGGATTTTAGTTCTTATTATTAGCACATTGAGTATATGAAGGCAGTAGTTGCAAACCTCTTTGGCCACATTCCCAGACACATTGCTGAAGCAGATAACAGGGTCTGTTGCTGCTTTGGGAACAGAGAATAGAGGTAGAATGAGAATCATAGCAGCCCAAGTTGTAGCCTATTTAACTCAGCATACATAAATAAATGAATGATAAACCATATAGGTGTCCATTTTAAGAACATTAAACTCAAGAAAACAGAGTAAATACTGAGTGTGATATTTTCTTCTATTAAGCCATCCAGACCTCTTGCTAAAGGAGCAAAATAACTACAGGACTAGGAAAATACATGAATGTTTAGCTTGATTATTTGGAAAAGGATGGGGAGAAGACTATACAGATGATATGCTAGTGGCCATATTTCAACTAGTGTTGGTATTTTGGAATGATGAAGTTGTAATTACATATTTGTTTCCTAAGCAAAAAGTTTGTAAGCAGTTAATTGAATATAATTATGATGTTTTTATCCAATCAGAAATTGAGACGTGACCCTGGATTGCTGACACCACTTGGATTATGTATTCCTATGAGGTGTGTTGATCATTGTGATGTTGTGGTCTTGAGGTTTCAGATAGGGTTATGCCTATCTCTCAGGTCAATGAGAATGAGAGGTAAGTGAAGAATGGCACAGTGTAATATCTGGGAATCTTCTGTGACATTGAAAAGAGACACACATCAGGAGTATGAGAGTGATTAAAAGGTTCAGGACTGGAGAATAATCTTCGTGTACTAGGTTAGGACCTACTACTAGAGTATCAGGGAGTCCCTGGCTTAGAGGATCATGTGTCTCTCAATCATTCAGTGCACACCTATTAGGAATCTGCAAGGCACCAGGCATTGTGCCAGGCTTTGGAACATAAATGTGATTTAAATAAAAATTACACTCCTTATCTGTGAGGCACCATATTGATAGATAAAGAAAACAATGTAAAATATTATATAGCATAATTGAGTAATGGGAAATTAGACAAGGTTTCCTAACTTCTTGAAAAGATGGCAGAATAAAAGTCATGCATAAATCTCCCCACCACTGCTCCAACAAATAGCAATGAAAGATAAAACTTAAAACATATATTCAGATGAAAGAAAATATAAATTAGCATGCTATAGATTTTCCATTAGAACTCAAAACTCAATATTTATTCACAAAATAATCTGTTTTGTCCAGAGGTGTATTCAAGTTTACTGAAGGAGATGGATGCAAAGAAAGTGAAGAAAACTGCTATTGTGAAATAAATTATAAATAGAGGAGGAATTGTGTGTTTTTCCTCAAATTTAACTTTTTTTTCAATAGAATATTCCTAATATAAACTTATTTTAAAGATAATTACATATTCTTGCTTTGAGCTATAGGAATAGAAGCCATTCAGCCTTTAACTCTGTTTTGGCAATACATTGGGCTCAGTTTATGCTAAGAAAAATAAAATATATTTGCTTATTCTCCTCAGAGAACTCGTAATGAATGACAAGGGAGTGTGAGAGAACTTTGTATGCTTCAGGATATGCAAGTAGTTCAGTCCCGCAGGAGCATCGGTAAGGGGGAGAATGGTTGAATCACATATGGGTGGGGGCCCAATTGTTGATTCTATATTACATAATTGAGTGTGATTCTCTGATCAGTGAGGAGCCATCAAAATCTTTTGAACTGGGGACTAGCACGATCAGATATGTGTTAGAGAAATTACTCAGGAAGTCATAAGTAAATAGGATTACAGGCAGAGAAACAGGATTGGAGGATGTGGCATTAATCTAGGTGAGAGATGATGAAAACCTAATTTAGGTCAGTGGCTATGGGAATACTGGTAGATTCAAGGAAGCTGAAGAGCTAAAATGAGCGGGATGTGGTAAACAATTCTTTACGGCCAGATGAATGAAGTTTGACTCTTTGGATACTGATTTGAGAGACGTGATATATGATCTAAAAATAAATAAAAAATAAATTGAAAAACAACAACAAAAAACACTGAGTAAAGAGTAAGGATGAGGTTTAGGACTAAGAAATAATTTAATTCCAAAATTCATTTGTGAGTTAGATGTTCAGAAGTCACAATAGTGTGTTTATAAGTGTTTGTTAAGTAGAAAGAAATGCAGACAAAATATTATAATTCCCAAAGAAATAGTAAGAACTAACATGTATTTCAGCACTCACTATTGTTACAAGTACTTTCTGAGTATCCATTAATAAATTTAACAACTCTGAAAGTAGGTAATATTTTTGCCCATTTTATAGCTAACGAAGAAGGATATAGAGAAGTTAACACATTTCTCCTGGGTTACACATGTAGTAATA
>NW_012149742.1:24413-26141 GCF_000956105.1 Propithecus coquereli | reverse complement strand
TCTGACTTTCAAGATTTCCTGTAATTCATCTCTGCCTTTTATATACAATTTTTGATACAATATTATTTGCTCCTCTTCAAATATGAAGGATAGTATTATTTTATGTTTACTGATTTTGTTTGTAAGTAGATCAGAGGAGATTTAATTGTATCTTATTCTGCTAGCTCCACACTGAACATAACCTATAAAGTACTCCTTTATTGTCAGAGGAGCTGTCAAAGCAGCAGCAGTAACTCATATGTTAACTCAGCGGTCCCCAACCTTTTGGCACCAGGGACTGTTTTCATGGAAGACAATTTTTTCAAAGATTGGGGGGAGGGTGGTTTTGGGATGAGTCAAGTACATTACACTTATTGTACACTGTATTTCCGTTATTATTACATTGTTATATATAATGAAGAAACTATACAACTCATCATAGGTTGGGGACCCCTGCCATGAACCCATGTTCATTTCTCAGGTAAAACTAAGCATGACTGTTTGTAGTGTCAGGTTCTCGTAGTTTCAGTTAAGTTGGGTTCTGGTGAATACATGCTCAATGTGCAACTGCTGAGGATATAAGTGAAAATACAGAATTACAATAATGTCTGGCTAACAGATCTCCAGCCCAGCAGATTCCTGAAATCAGTCTTGCAAATGTCAGGGCTGAAGAAATCCGGGAGTTTCTTTCATCTGGAAAGAATACATTTAGCCTCATATTCTGTCTGGTTTTTAATGTAAACAGTGCATATCTCTAGCAAATTGACAGAGGAGTATCAGGTTAAACTTAGAATTTTCTGTTGTAATTTGCTCTGGAGTCTATGCTTTCAGTGTAACAAGTATCTGCAAATTCATGTTACACTTTAAAGGTGTTCTTAAGTTGTTTGCCTCATTTCTATGAATTGTGAAATATTTTTAAAATCATACAATTTACATCAACATTAGTTCTGCATATGTAGTTTAATTTTCTCTGTTTGTTTTTCTAAAGTTTGTTGTCTAGTCATTCATTTTATTTAGTTTTGGTTACATGAAATGATGAGACTTGAACAGTATGTTTGTCTTTTGGTAAACTAGAACCAACATTACCTAAAACAAATTTGCTCATTTTTTTCCTCTGAGCATCTGCGAGTAAGATCTATGATTAACTACACATTGGAAAACATATTGTGCATTTTCCCTTATATATAACATTTACAAATATACCTAATCACATGTCATGAATTTCAAAGGAGAGACAAAAATAATCTTCAGCAGTAGATATCTGGGACATTTCATTATTTCATTTTAAATAATGAAATACAAGGTGTAGGTTATATCTAATGGAGCTTTATTTGCTATTCTTGGAGTTTTAAATAGACAACACCTCACTTATTACTATTGCCCAATTATCAAATTTAGGAATTCCTACTGCTGTTACAGACCTACAAAACACTAGACTAGCACATCACTACTTACAAAACTTTGTTCAATAGGTCCAACTACATCGGATCAATTAATTACATTTGTTTTAACCTCAAGGTCAATCAGAAGAGGTCTTTCATTGTTTAATTACAGATTTAATTACATTCAATCACTGAACTTGGAAAAAAGCACCCCCTTACCACACTTAACTCTAATGAGGCTCACAGAAGCATTCCCACTGAAATATTTTATTCTCTTGCCCACATTCTTCAAGCTATGCGGAGATGCATTAGACAGAGAGTAAGAACAGCTGGTGGTGTGTGTGTGTGTGTGTGTGTGTGTGTGTGT
>NW_012149742.1:23271-24019 GCF_000956105.1 Propithecus coquereli | reverse complement strand
CCCAGTCCCCTAGGGCATTCCCACTGCCCCAGTCCATCACAGAAGCATCCATCCATGATCTGAAATTACTTTTCTCCCTCAACACCCGTTTTACCACCACTGTAACTGCACCTCGTTCATCCTTCAGAGCACCTGATCCTCACTACCTTTTAAGAAAAAAAAAAAAAAAACAATTTGAACTAATTTACACTTCAAGGATTCTAAAATATTTATAGAGTGTCTACTGAGTGCGAGAAACTGCTAAGTCCCAAAGGACATAAAACAAAGATTTCCATTTGGCTTCTGCCCTCCAACAGCACTTGATCTAGTGGGAGAGACACACACAAATAATCTGACAGAACAAGGTAGGATAATCACAGCACCAGCACTGTAAGCAAAGCACAGAAGAGAGAATTAATTCTGGGTCCTGGGTGTCAGTGAAAACTTGGAGGAAATGATTTCTGAGTCATGTCTTGGAGAAGGGGCTTTCCCCCCTATTTAGAACCGCGAGAGGGACTGTGAAGGTGAGGTGCGAAAGTGTGGAAGCACAGGAGTACACACAGTCCCCGATGTGCAGTAATTTCACGTAGAATTTGTCCACTCTACGACGGTGTGAAAGTGACATGCATTCAGTAGAAACCAAAACCCCAGAGTAAGTGGCAAGGAGCTCCTCCGCTTACAGTGGGGTTAAGTCCTGATAAACGCACCATAAAGTTGAAAAACCAAGCCTTGGACTATCTGCCGTGTTGCCAGCTTTAAATGCACTTTC
>NW_012149742.1:10763-11221 GCF_000956105.1 Propithecus coquereli | reverse complement strand
ATATATGTCAACTATTACTCCTAAATTTCCTAATGTCACAAGACTGAAAAAATCTCGATGTGCTCCGATTAAGCTTTAGGTAACACTGGATAGTTCTTGCTTTCAGAGACTTGTCTTCACCAACATTCTTTAGATGAAGTGCCTCATCTACTTTTTTACATAGTCATAAACCTAAATTTTGAGGTTTTTTTTTTTAAATTCTGCCTAGTAAAATCACTCTATAAACAATCTGTTAAAAGTGCCTTATAGTATTTATGGATCATTATTGCTTGTTCATTGAAAAGATAGTGTGTTGTCTGATCTTTACAAAAAAATTTCTTTTTAAAAAATATCAGAGCTCTTGGCAACTTGCATTTTCTTGACTACCTGCCAATTAGCAAACAATATCAAAACAGCACTGATTAAACAAAATAAAATGGCACAAAAAGGATACCAATGTTCTGACAGAGATATATCTT
>NW_012149742.1:8208-10713 GCF_000956105.1 Propithecus coquereli | reverse complement strand
TGTGTGTGTGTTTGGGGGTGGGGGTTCTGGAGGGTCATCCACATAAAACTAAGAAGATTTAGTTCTTAGATTCTTAGTTCTTCTTTAGATTCTTCACTTCAGAGCAGCTTGAAAATTTGCCAGTCACCATGCACACTGTCTTTTATCACTTCACTAACTGTAGCTATGGGTTTTGCATTTAGGAATTTGATCATGTGTCTGACTTATGTTTTCCTTTCAGGAGTTTTCTTCAAAATTGATATTGAGTTTTCCTTGCAGCTAACAATATAAAACAAAGTGTAAAGGTAAGAGATAAGTGCATCAACAAAAATTGTAACTGATGGCTAACATAAACATTAAAATATAATTTTTACTTAGTGATGGAACATGTGTATCTTTCATCGTGGCTTCTGATAGGATACTGTATTTTTGTACCACTTATAAATCTAGTACTTTAAGAGATAATTTGATAATTTGAGGGATCTCCTTTAGTGTTTCCAGCTATGTAATTATCATTGTGTGAACTTAACAAGAGTGTTGCTTCATGCCTTGTATCTTTGACCAACATGTTATTTGTTAGCATGTATATCAGGAATGGGCAGGGCCAGGCCAAGATTTTAGGATTATCTTTGAATTTCAGTTCAGCCTAGCGTGAGCCTCAGCACTACAAGTATGAGAGCTAGTGACAAGCACCTTATCTGGCATTTGCCTATTATTCTCCCTTTCTTGAAACATGTTTGAATATTTGTTAAGAGTTTGTAGAGCTTAAGAAAGTGACGTTTTAGATATATGGAGTGCTTAGTTTTCTTCATTTCAGGTGCAAGTTAGAATAATCACTGGGTCAGTATCAATATTAAGCAACTCAATCAGACAACCAGATTTAACACTTTGCCCATTTGTTTTGGATTCTATGTTTGCATTGTCCAGGAGCCTAAATGCAAAAACTCTCCATGTAGACCTATTATATCAAATGTCTAAAATATGTCAGGTTCCAATGACAAAATATCTCCTTTTTCATGCAAATATTCTTGTAAGTACTATGTAGTAGTAGTTTCAGGAAGTAACAAAGAAGTTTTAATGAAAATATTTGACAGTGTGTCTCTTCGAAGGCATAGTCTTGTTATTCTGCAATAATTAGAGTGGAATTAAGTCAGTGTGTCAGAAGACAAGGGGAAGCAAGGGATATTACTTTTTCTTCATATTCTGATTGGTCCACTGAACTATTTCAATAAAACTTTATCTCTTCTCATAATATTATGTAAGAAAATAAAAAGTGTGTAAGGGACATAAAGGAATCCGCCAATGATTGGAGACAGGATTTTCTTTACATTGTCTAATAGACTTGTTTATTATTTTAAGCTGGTAAAAAGAGACTTATGATTCGTGTTGAAGAAAGAGTTATTTGTGCTTGATACATTGAAGACACTGTTCAAAAGCAGTTTGTCCTTATAAAAGGATGACCCCTGTAGTAATTCTTAGGCAAGGAGGGACAAATTCAACCAAGAAAAAGCACATCTCACCCCAAGTTACCCATGATTTCTCCACATATAGCAAAAAAATACACATCAGTAATTTATTTGAACATGCACATCAGTGAGTAGCATAGTTCTAGGCTACTCAGGAAACCAAAGGGAGAATATCAGCATTACCTAAATAAAAAAGAGAGGTGAGTTACACCATTTTAGTTGTCTTAAAAACACGGATAAGAAGAGCAATTAAAATATAGTCCTAAACAGTACTAGCTAATGTAGATTACATAAGTATACAATATGATTCAACTAATAGTGCTCTGACAAGCATAAACCACCAGTTCTAGTAAACAAGGCCCAGATCAATTGCTGAGAAAATGTTAGATTCAGATGTAATACAAGTTACTTTTATTTCAGTACTGAATGCAAAACACAGGTCAAGTGTGAAGAACAGTGTTCTAAAAAAGGTGGCTCTATTAAAGCAAGGAGGCCATTTCCTTTTGCATTTTTATAATTTTGGAATTCTATTTCTGCCGTTCACCTTCTCTACTTTTCCTCCCCTGAGCACTAATTTATCAAAAAATGATTTCAAGGTGCAAGTTGTACATTCTTATCATTATACCATCTCATCTCTTTCTGGAAGAGAGTATTACAATCAGTATTACAATGTTAATTCTTTTTTCTCTTAATATTTGTTTCACATACATGTATTTCAAAATCATAATGTTGTTTGTGAAAAGAAACCTACAAACGAGAGAGTGATGTAATCATACACTTCCTATTGTGCTGTGTGTCTTTCCCATCCATTCTCCCCTTTCCCTGTAAAGAGCTGTAAAAAATTTAAGGCAGATGAGGTATATTGCTGAAGGAAAAAGTTATTTTTGAAAAAAACTCAAAAAAACTTTTATTCTGCCCTTCTACTCAAGAAAGACTACTCAACTATAAATCTAGTGCTAGAAAAAAGCAGGAAAGACACCGTTTGCGTATACCATACTATGTCTTCTATTTCTAGAATGGCTTTTTGTTAATTTAATTTTAATAGAAAAAATAAGCACCT
>NW_012149742.1:5729-6148 GCF_000956105.1 Propithecus coquereli | reverse complement strand
TCAAATTCTTTTAATTTCGAGTTCACAGCAATTTCAAATATTGTTTTATCAGGTCATTTGTCAGGTTAAAAAAAAATAGAATCAATCAATCATATATCCTCCAAAAAGTAAGTTAAACTCTTAGCTATAGTTAATTGAATTTTTTGAGCTCTTCAGAAAGCAGTCATCTTGGATATCCTAATGCATTTTGGTATTGAGAATGAAATTTTGAGATTTTTTTAAAGTCTAACACAAACATGGTAGAACAAATCCTTCTTTGAAATGAAGAAAGTTTCCCCAGTGAATAGGAACCTAAATAATACAGTGGTTAAAGAAAGAGGAAGCCTCAAACTGGATGGTGGTTAGAACACTGGCTATGGATCCATATTAGCTGTCACTTACTGGTTGAGTTAGCTTGGGAAAAATATTTAAATGCAACT
>NW_012149742.1:4038-4945 GCF_000956105.1 Propithecus coquereli | reverse complement strand
TTTTCCTGGCCACCAGTGGTGGATCCTAAATTCCCTTTTTATATATTCTGGTGGCACTTAGGAATTCAAGTCTATAGGTGCTTCTAAAATCTTCTATTCACTGTAGGAAGGACCCAGGACATCGACTGTCTCCTAGCAGCATTCTATGCATATACCGAAGGCCAGTACTGGTCTCTCGCAGTCCATAATCTCCCTTACAAGGGAGAAATGCTTATCACACTTGAATGCCCGTTCCATGTAAATGTAGCATTTGTGCTCTCATAGTCTGAATGCTGCTCATGATTTTCTTTTGATGGCCAACCAGTGTGATCCCTAAACTCATCACATCCCTGAAAAAGACAAATGCATTTTTTATTAGGTACCTTACAAAGAATTATATGGTTCTAAACTGTCATCAACTGTTTAATTGCATAATCTCTTTATTTTAGGCAGCCAGATCTTATCATAGTGTTCTTGGGTATCATGATCATATTCCTGCAGTGGGTCAGATGGGTAACTGGCATCGACATTCTCCTTTGTGAAAACCTAACTGCTCAGGCTCTCATTTGCCATGATAGTTATTTTTAAAAAGATTTGACATTTATATAAGAAATTATTAAGGTCTTAAAAGTATTATTAACTTAAGGAAAGGTTAGGAAAAGTTATTTGAAGTTAGTTCTTGAAGCTAATTGGGGTTTAGAAGTTTTTAATTGGAAAATAGGATATAGTATGAATGGAAACATTTGTTGGAATCTAGTGAAAAGACTGGGAATCATCAATGATCACACAAAATTTTATACTGAGTTTAATTATCATGTGGTAATTCAGAGCATATTATTTGTTGTATACTTACTCCAGTTCAGTTCAATCATTTCACTACAGGTTAGGAAGAAAGTAATTTTTTTTAGTGCAATACCTATGTTTAATG
>NW_012149742.1:1114-1542 GCF_000956105.1 Propithecus coquereli | reverse complement strand
GTGATGACCACCAGGTTGCATCTTCCTTATGTTTTTAAAGTATAGCCAACAGCATTTGGAATCAGTAAATATTTGTTCATTTGCTTTTCCAAAAGTTACTAGGAGTAAAGGAAGCACATTTGCCTGTGTTCTCTTTTGTTCAGGCCACGAGGGTGCTATGGAGACATTAGGCATCTGTTGTACTGATGGCACCCTTGCGAATGCTTGAGGAGTTAGTAGGTGTACATAAATACCTCACTTGCTATCAGTACAAACTAGAGCATCAGGTTTACCTGGCAGCTGAGGCTGAATAAATACTAATATACATTACAATGGTGCAAGCCAAGTGCAAAGAATGAATGGACTCTTTTTAATGGGTATACCTCTGTAATCATGTATTGAATTTCTTTTGTAAACTTCGACTTCGTAAAATCATTTTATTAAATAAC
>NW_012149742.1:0-1064 GCF_000956105.1 Propithecus coquereli | reverse complement strand
TTGTATACACATATTTAATATGAATTTATATTTCAACACAGAAGTCAATTTGCCATTGGTGTGGGGTTGAGGAGATAAATGGTTTACGTGAATATATGAATTTCTTCCATATTCCATTAGATATTTCTTACCTACTACAAGTTCCCAGAGGTGTTTTCAGACTATTTGGGTTTCGAATCATTTTGTCTAGAATGCCGACTATCTGTTCAAACTTTGGCCTTTCAGCACGCTCCTTTTGCCAACAATCCAGCATTAGCTGGTGAAGACCAGCTGGGCAGTCCATGGGTGCTGGTAAGCGATAACCTTCTTCTATTGCTTTAATAACCTAATAGCCAAAAGGACATTACATATGTTACTGATTGAACTTCAGTTGGAATAAAATGAATTGCCTGGTGGGGAAAATGATTTATCCAGGTAAGAATGAGTCACATTGCTTTGCAAAAGGCTGACTTACTTTTTCCCAAAACTTCCGTGAATATTAAGCATGTTATTAATGGGTGCATGAAGTGCAGGATATGATGACATTTCCTAGTTAATTCAGCAATACAGAGCAGCAATTAAGTTTACACAGGGTGTAAGAGATGGAAACATTTTTAATGTCATCCCAGAGGTTTTCAAAAGGGAACATGTTATGGAACTATTTTACTTGTATAGAGTTGTGAGTGTACATATCTGCCCATAAATTGAAAGATTCTGCAAGTTGTAAAAGGAAATTCTAAGTGATCCAAAATGAGACAAAAAGGATTCACTTTTTGCTGAGTTCAGATGGCATTTTTAAACAGGATATCAAAATATGTGAATGTACTAAGACAGAAAATATTATTAGGTACATTATTAAATAATATGAAGCCTGGTGTTAGTGCTATAAGACACAGTGGTATGCTGGAGCCAGTTTGTACTGGATCAAGAGAGGTGATTGCATCCCTTCCCTGATCAGCCTGGGGAAGGGGAGGTGTCAGAAGAGTTACACCAGAAATTCGGAAATCCAGGCTTTCCCACTCGGAGCATTGGCTTTCACACTTTTATCAGCATGCCACTGCCTATTTATATCTAATAACAGCCTC
>NW_012149741.1:9343-10555 GCF_000956105.1 Propithecus coquereli | reverse complement strand
AAAGCATAATGGGAACAAGATCCCTATTTTGACAACTTTTGTAATGTGGGTGCTGCTCTCCATTTGACTTTTTTGTAAATCCAGATTTTATCTCTCAGTTACAATTGATGGATGGTGTACATCCCCCCTTTAAAAAGAATCCAAGAAATTTCTCATGACCGAATTCGTATTATTCTATAACTTTTAGAAAAAAAATCAAAGCCTTAAAAAAACTAAGTCTGTCAATGAAATGTAAATTAATTTCACATTATTTAAAATAAATGTAATGGAAATTATTGCTCAGATGTAGTTTTACTGATTTTTCTAAAGAGATGCAATTCACAAAAGACCTAACCATGTCAACTCTAATGGAAGAATTTATTAAATAAGTGGGGTTATAAAAGTGTAGTGAGCAGTATTTTAGCCAAAAAGATTGGATATATTAAAAATTTCAAGAATTAAAGGACAAGAGAATCTGATTTATCCAGATATTAACTCTCAGCATGTCTGAGTTAGTAGCTTGTATTTAATCCAAAGTTCTTGTTTTTAATATAAGTAAGATTTCCAGCACTTCTAGTGGGGAGCATGTGATTGCCAATGTAAACTCATGCCCACTGTTGCTATGAGAGCCAGGCAAGATGAAAGAATTGAGAAAAAGTGTGAACTCCTTCAACTCAACTTAATAGCTGGCTAAATCTCAGGTTTAATTAACGCATGTATTTATACTACCTTTTCACGAAATGGTAGCTGGAAATCTGTAGCTAAAACCTGTAAGTATTCTTCTTGCAAATCCATCTGGAGATTGTTAAATATAACTTACTGACTTTTTTACATGAACATTTCTTCTTGTTCTCCTGCTTCCTTGGAAATATAAACTTTTAAGCATGGTCGCTAGCACTCTCATCACCAGTCACCTCTCCCCTTCTGAAACTGATGTCCTATTGTAGTATTTCTTAAAACCTCACAAATTTAAAAGATGAAAAAAATCACCCAGCATAATACATTTGCTAGCTGTAAGCCTGATTAAAAAAAAAAAGTCATTTATGTGCTAGATGACATGTGGAAAAGATTTTAAAAGTAACTTTTATCTGTACTGAGTCTAAAGAAAAAATGCTTCACAAGTACAATAGTAATAGGACATATTAAAAAAACAGCTTTATTTTTGTCTATGTTTTTATTTTTACCTACATATTATTGCTATGAAATTTATTTCCTGAGCCTTTCTAGGCTCTT
>NW_012149741.1:5511-7558 GCF_000956105.1 Propithecus coquereli | reverse complement strand
CAACAAATTAATCACAGTTATTTTCAAGTCAATGTTGGATAATCTAATATATAATTCATTTTTGTTTCTATTTATATTGTTCATTTTCTTACTTGGTCCCGTTTTTAGGTATTTCTGGTAATTTTTTATTTAATACCTGATTTTTACGTTTGTGTGTGAAAAAATTATAGAAGCTCTAGATACTGTTATACTGAGAGGACTGATTTCAGTTTCTGTCAGATAGAATAATGGAAGATCATCTTTGTACAAAGATGGAACCAATTCAAGTCTGGGTTTAAGTCCTTACAAGGTCTCATGTATTTACAGTAGTCTTAAGCACTGCAGGCTTAAGATGTAGTCCTTCACAGATTGTAACGAAAATCCTGGAAAGTTTACCAGGATCCTACACACCTTTGGGAACTGACAGATGCTGCTAGAGGAAAAGAGTCCCTGGAGTCAGGTATTGTTATTCTCACCTCTTCAGAATTTTTTATTTCAAATTCTCCTGCCTTGGCAGCCTTGAGCTCCAATTTTTGTCTCCTCAGCATTGTGATACTGTGGCATGCTCTGTTTTTCTTCTCAGTTTTTTTGTCATTTTATTTAACACAAAATATCTTAAGGGAAAAACAGGTTAGAAGTTTAGAGTCACTTCTCTTTGTTGTCTTTCAAGTCCTGGTGGCCTTGGCATCTCCAAACATATATATATTTTGTTGATGCCTCCAAACACATATTTTTATACTTAATGCATCTTCTCTAGTTGTTTTTATGCGAGTGGGTTAGTGTGCCACAAGCTGGTTTATCACAGACAGAAGTCCTGTCTGAAATTGATTTTAAGTTACTCTTCTCTTGACTGTCCCTATTCCTCTCCATCAGCCCCAGCTGACTCTCCCATTGGCTGTGGACATGCTTCATGGTATTTCTCATCCTGCTTCTCCTCCCCTATTTTGCAAACCGACATTAAAAATATGGGGGGAGGGGAGATAAAAGGTACATGTAAATTTTTACTTGACATTGTCAGTGTAATAAGATGATTTTATTCTAAGTCTAGTAGGCATTTAAAACTGGTTCTTTCTCTGTGGCACTTTGAAAGGTTCTTCTGAGGACTTACTGAAAATGTTCATCTGCTGTTCTTGGCTCTTGGCCAGTGCATTCTTCTTCAACTGACCACTCTACCCTCATCCTCTGGTTTTCTGGTGGTTTCTTGTATGGTCTCTTTCTATTTGGATTCCTTTGCCTTTCCAGGCATTCATCTTTGACAGAACTCACAGTGGCTTCATACTGGCTCTTTCTTCCTTATATCCCACATTTGTTCATGAGAGATACTCGGCATCCTTACCTCTGCTGTCGGTGAAAGCGTAAATGATTTTTCATATATTCTGCTCTTTCTGCCCTGGCTGATAGTGATAGCCATTTGCTTTTAGACTCTTTAAGTGTTTTTATCTATTATACAGCAATCCATTGCGATCCCCCAGATTCCAGGAAATATATACCAAACCCCCTGACTGGTATCTTTGAAATCTCTCTACCTAGGGGGAAAAAGCAGACCTCACACCTCTCACTGATTCATGGCACACTAACAGCTCTCTTTAAAGAAATTTCTATCTCAAAAGACAAAAACAAAAATTAAAAACTCCCTTAAACTCCATCTCTTAAACTTTTTTTTTTTACTCTTGCCTTAATTTTGGGGGGCTGTCATAACAAAGTACCACAAACTGGGTGACTTAAGACAACATAAATTCATTGTCTCACAGTTCTGGAGGAGAGAAGTCCCAATTCAAGGCGTTTGCAAAGCCACACACCCTCTGAAACCTGTAGGGGAGTCCTTCTCTTGCCATTTCCAGCTTCTGGTAGACGTTGGCTTGTAGAGGCATTTTTCCAATCTTCTGTCCTCATAGATGTACCTGATTTAGCTGACTGATATTAAAACACCTACTTTGAATTCCTCCGAGTTGGTTGATTTCATAACCCACTTATATATATTTTGTCTGTGGGCCTCAGTTGAACCTTCCAATTGAGACTCTGTTAGAGTTGAATATAAATTATGTTATGTTTTTAGTTGTAAAAAGAC
>NW_012149741.1:3499-3801 GCF_000956105.1 Propithecus coquereli | reverse complement strand
CACATTTAACAAATTTAGCTTCATCAAGTGTAACTCTGATCATATAATGTTTTGCAAAGAAAACAATCCTTTCATAGGCTACCCTTTGTCTACCCTATTAAGTACAAATCTCTAAACTTACTGTGTAAGGATATCCACATCTTCCTATTTGTCTTCTGCTATTTTTCCTAATATATTCTATACTTCATTAAATAAAATTATATGCTATTTTCTTGCAAATTCGTATGACTACAGAACCCAGGCAGGGTGGGTTTTTAGTGAAGCAGGTCTATACATTTTGTTTAAACAACTTTATTGAGGTA
>NW_012149741.1:487-876 GCF_000956105.1 Propithecus coquereli | reverse complement strand
TGTGGTGAGAATGTATACCTCTGTTCTGTTCCTTGTCATAGGGTGAAATCACTCAGTCTTTCACCATTAAGTGTGATGTTAGCTGTAGGTTTCCACAGACACACTTTATATCAGATTAAGGAAGTTTCCTTCAGTTTGTAGTTTGTTGAACGCTTTTTATTATGAAAAGGTGTTAGATTTTTAAAAATGCTTTTTCTGTGTCTATTAAAATGATTATATAGTTTTTGTATCTTATTCTATTAATATGGTGTAATATGTTAATTAAATTTTGAATATTAAATCAATTTTGCATGTCTGAAATAAATCCCATTTGATCACGGGATATAATGGATTTTATAGTTAGCTAGATTCAGTTTGCTAGAATTTTGCCATATATATTCATAAAGGCT
>NW_012149741.1:0-389 GCF_000956105.1 Propithecus coquereli | reverse complement strand
TGTGGTGAGAATGTATACCTCTGTTCTGTTCCTTGTCATAGGGTGAAATCACTCAGTCTTTCACCATTAAGTGTGATGTTAGCTGTAGGTTTCCATAGACACACTTTATATCAGATTGAGGAAGTTTCCTTCAGTTTGTAGTTTGTTGAATGCTTTTTATTATGAAAAGGTGTTAAGTTTTTAAAAATGCTTTTTCTGTGTCTATTAAAATGATTATATAGTTTTTGTATCTTATTGTATTAATATGGTGTAATATGTTAATTAAATTTTGAATATTAAATCAATTTTGCATGGCTGAAATAAATCCCATTTGATCACGGGATATAATGGATTTTATAGTTAGCTAGATTCAGTTTGCTAGAATTTTGCCATATATATTCATAAAGGCT
>NW_012149740.1:27963-28312 GCF_000956105.1 Propithecus coquereli | reverse complement strand
GCACAAGTTGTATGAAGATTTAAGTAAAGGGTGGGTTTTCCAGACTTGTATGTTTTTATATACTTAGCAATTCAGTATTTAGAAAATATAAATTGGAAAAATAAGTTGTTTACAAAATTTTCTTAGGGGAATAAATTTGTTTTTTTTTTTTTTGAGTACTATACAATGTATTAATACTTTGCCTGAATTGCTTAATATCTCTGCACGAAAGCACATGGGGCAGATGTATTACCATTTAAGAGTATTTTTAAGTTCCACAACTTTAAAATTGCTAAAGCCTAGATTGAATAGTATATTTGTGTGAGTCTAAAATTCAGACATTTTCCCCTATTATATTCCATAGCTTTAA
>NW_012149740.1:25088-25893 GCF_000956105.1 Propithecus coquereli | reverse complement strand
CAAAAATAGAATAAAAATTTCAGGAAAAAAAGCTATCCTTTCTAACTTAATGAAAAATTTGTTATTTTTTATTGTTTTCTGTGTGTGAGTTATATTCAACTCACACAGTGCTAGAATCAGTTTTTATACTGTATGCCACTTGAATTGTATGTGACTCACAGCATACTTATTGGATTTGCTTTAGAAAATTCAGAGAATAGAGTCTTCATATGTTCACAAGGCCCCAGGCTCAAAACTCTCATGAGTTAAATACAACTCATATGACGGATAATGTATTAAAAGTGCCTTGTATGACTAAACACATGTGGGTCTCCTCAACCTCATCTTCTACTTTTCCAATAATACTAGCTCCTTTGCACTTACACAAAAATGCCAAATCATCCTTATGAGAGCCTTTCACCTCCCAGTCTGTCATTCTGTACATTTTTTCCTCCTGGATCATCATGATCTTTATGATTCCAGCCTCAGGTGAAATTACATCACTTCCAAGAGGACTTTCCTGATAATGTAGAACAAAACACCTTCTTGAAAAGCAGTTATGCTTCATTGTATCACTCCAATTTCCTTTTCTTTCATAAAACCTAGTACATGTATAAAGCATTTATACATATTTAGTTTACATCTTATCGTTTATTATTTATCCCCATAAGTCAGTCAGTCAGATCCTCAAAGACACAGCTTTCCTATTGACAACTACATTTCCAGTTGTAAACATTTCCAGCTGTAAATTCTACATTTACATTTTAATTATAAACTGTCCATTCAATTTATAAAAACTTTTTTCACTTTGCACAAAAATTTCTTA
>NW_012149740.1:13594-14208 GCF_000956105.1 Propithecus coquereli | reverse complement strand
TGTGGCTACTTAAAAATGAAATACTTCTCAATAATTCTTAGGATTTCAGTTACGATTAAGATTAAAAACCATTTCTTTTATTCCCAAATCTATGTCTGACCTTAAATATGTTACAAACAAGTCCAGAAACTGAATAAAACTTATGAACAAATGGCTAATGTCCCTTACCAGTTGGTAAATTATTATCGTGTGCTTGTGTGAAAATTATTGTTCTCTCCCTACACATTTGTTTGTTCAAACTATTGCTTTTCAGTGATCATTAAGTGAGAACTCTCTTACTCCATAAATGGTAAAACAACAATAAAATAGCATGATTTCTTGAGTGTGAAAGGTCCATATTTAAATTCTTATTTTTATATTTTTGTAGCTTTGTAACCCTGGCAAGTTATGTAACTTCCTCGATCCTCTGCTTTTTGTTTGTTTCTTTGACTAGTAATTTAACTTCCTACAAAAAAGATATTAATAACTTCACTATTATTCATTATTCCTCCATTGACAACTAAATCCACCATAAAAATTGCTGTTTTAGAAGAAATTCATGCCATGAGGGTGCTAGTGATTGACATGATTTAGTAGGGCAGTATTTTACCAGTTTTATTTCCTCTTATATCTCA
>NW_012149740.1:10235-11299 GCF_000956105.1 Propithecus coquereli | reverse complement strand
TAAGCCTTTACCATCTGTTCTGTCCTTTAGTTACAAATGACAAACGACATAACATACTATTGTGCCATGTACAAACTGCAGACAGAAGTGATTTGGTGCTTGGCATGTCTTTGTTTTTAATTCTACACAGTCAGTACTTGTTTTTCTTTTCTCATGCTTCAAATATAATGGGAGATATCACTCTAGTCTGAAATATTGAAATCTTTCCCAGAAAAAAGTGAACACAGGGAATGAAGAATGATTAATTGAAAAACTAAACTAAGGCCGTATCTGCAGAAATGTGGTATACCTGAAGGCTACAGTCATACAGAGGGAATGTTAAATCTAACTGTATCAGGCAGATGTCATGCAGATTGCATTGTAGTCAACACCCTTGGTAAAGGAAAATCTATTTGCCTTCTCTGAAGGATAAAAGACATTTCCAAAGAAACAAAGAATTTAAAGGTGAATTCATCCTCTCTCCATCTTTTGATAGTCTGCATATTCTAGGAGCATAGCAAAAATTACATGATCATTAGAAAGGCATCAGAAACTGAAAAGGAGAAAGATGTACTAAGTCTGGTTAAAATGTAAAAATTATATTCATTTCAACTCAGTGTTCATCAAGCCCTTTCCCTGAACAAATCACAGCGTGAGGCACTTAACTGAATACATTCATAATTAAAAGAAAATCTGCTGATTTATTAAAAAATAGAAAAGCAAAAGAAAACAAGAAACTCATGTAAGATGTTCATATTAAAAATTCATAAAGAAATAAAACCACTAAGAGAAAACTTATGATATTTTATAAAACCAGAGCACGTGAGCCTTCAAAGCCTTGGTTACTAGGGTAAGACAGGCTTCCCAGGTTGTGGCTGGGCACTGCATTGAGAGGTTTCTTTCTGTATTGCTCTCTTGGTTCTACATTCTATAGCTGTCAAAGAGCATACCCAGAATACTCTGGCCAGGGCCAGACCAATCTGGGTCTCCTGTTTATAATTCAGGATCAGAAAATGATAAGGGTGGTCAGTTTATAGAATTATAAAGTAGACATGGTGAAGGTCCCTTAGGTGCTATTATTTGTA
>NW_012149740.1:0-805 GCF_000956105.1 Propithecus coquereli | reverse complement strand
TAATTCAGAAAATCCTGAATTGACTGTTTCTCTGAAATATTTTCTTCATTCTGAGAATATAAACAAGTTCAGATTATAAGATCCTGCCATTTTGTTTCTAGCCAATTATCCCAGAGAGAGACATTCAGCATACTGCTGAAGACCTACTCAGAATACTGCTTTCTCCCTTTATCCATAATAGGCTGCTTCCATCCAATATTCTGGACGAAACCAGTCCTATCAGAGTCCTTTCCCAAAATGATTAACCATAGAACTCAGAAAAGAGTCAATTCTCTCAGTGGAGGTAGCCACAAATGCAAAGTTAAAAAGTTGATATTGGAGAAAGCCTGCACTGACCAAAAATAAAGCCAATTCACAGAAAGAGTGAAACACAAGAGACTGAGAAAGACAGCAGTCTAAGATGTTAAATATTTTCCCACATTTCTTTATACTTGATTAATATTTCCATCATGCAAGTTAAGTTCCAATTTAAAATTATCCTATCTAATCCTGAACACAAAACATTTTTTTCTCCGTCCTCTAAGAGGCAGCATTACATAGTGTTTAAAAGCATGCACAGAGAAATTAGACAAGCTTTGTCTTTGAGAATGCAAACAGATGTCCCTATTTATAAAAATACCATTGTAACTCATGGGGTGAGGGTGTGGGAAGGGGCACTTACTCAATAAACATACTCTATCAATGCTATTTTGGGCCACTGGATTCTGGTTTCATTCTTGGATTGCTGAATGGGTTTGCCTAGAAGAGACTTTTCTGTCAGCCAATACTGCTGACTTCATCCTACAATTGTAAAGGTAAACAATTC
>NW_012149739.1:16764-17377 GCF_000956105.1 Propithecus coquereli | reverse complement strand
TCTGCACTCGAATGTTTACAGCAGCACAATTCATAATTGCAAAGATGTGGAAACAACCCAAGTGCCCATCAGTACATGAGTGGATTAAGAAAACGTGGTATACGTATACCATGGAGTATTACTCAGACATAAAAAAGTGGACTAATACCTCTTTTATTAACCTGGATGGAACTGGAGACCATTCTTCTAAGTGAAGTATCACAAAATGGAAAAAAAAAAAACAGCACATGTACTCATCATTAAATTGGAACTAATTGATCAACACTTATGTTCACTTATGGAAATATCATTCATCGTAAATCAAGCAAGAGAGAGGTGGGAGGAAGGGATAGGTAAATTCACACCTAAGGAGTGCAGTGCACACACTCTGGGGGATGGGCATACTTACAACTTTGCCTCAAACAGTACAAAAGCGATTTATGTAACCAAAAAGTTTGTACCCTTATAATATTCTGGAATAAAATAAAAAAATAAAAAAGGAATAATTATTGATAGATGCAATAACATAGATGAATCTCACAAGCATTATTCTGAGTGAAAGAAGCCAGCTTCAAAAGTTTATATACTGTATGATTCCATTTAGATGGCGTTCTCAAACAGTCAAAACTCTACC
>NW_012149739.1:6242-6914 GCF_000956105.1 Propithecus coquereli | reverse complement strand
TCAAAGGAAAACCATGTTATCATCTCAGTAGATGCATAAAAAGTAACTGACTAAAGTCAAACCTATTTCATTATATATAGAGAGAGAGAAAAAAATCCCTGTCTATGTGTAAATAAAAGGGAGGTTTCTATATCTGATTTTTAGAAGTCTATGAAAATAAAGTTATAATTAAACATTAAATTCCATTCTGCTGAGATTGGGAACAAAGCAAGGACACATACTCTTACTCATTCTAATCAGCATCATATCGGAATTTTTAGCTAGTCAAATAAGACAGGAAATGCACCCGAATGTTTATAGCAGCACAATTCACAATTGCAAAGATGTCCAAGTGTCCATCAATACATGAGTGGATTAATAAAATGTGGTATTTCTATATCCGATTTTTAGAAGTCTATGAAAATAAAGTTATAATTAAACATTAAATTCCATTCTGCTGAGATTGGGAACAAGGCAAGGACATATACTCTTACTCGTTCTAATCAGCATCATATCGGAATTTTTAGCTAGTCAAATAAGACAGGAAATGCACCCGAATGTTTATTGCAGCACAATTCACAATTGCAAAGATGTCCAAGTGTCCATCAATACATGAGTGGATTAATAAAAGGTGGTATATGTATACCATGAAGTACTATTCAGCTTTAAGAAACAATGGTGATATAGCACCTC
>NW_012149739.1:5589-6192 GCF_000956105.1 Propithecus coquereli | reverse complement strand
TAAAAAATAGTATTTCTTTACACTAGCAACAAATAATTGGGAAATAAAATAAAACCAATCACATTTTCACATTAAAAATGAAATAAATTTAGCTAAAGTATGCATGTTAAAATTCATAAGTTTCTCAGATTTTATAAGCTAACAAGTTAACCTTCACAATTTTGTGATTGCTGGATGATTATATGAAACTGTTAAGTTAAAGACAAAGGACATTACTACTCACAGTAATAGCAATAGTCAGAGTATCCCTATTTAAACTGGTTCCCAAACCCAGTTCTTACGGGGTAACATAAAAAATGCTAAATAACACCTGCATTAGTAATAGGTTGGATGATAGAAGAACCCCAAGTTTGGAGAATCTATACCTTCTTTGATAGACATTAACCCTGCCTGAAATTTGCCTGCGAGAAACACACTACCTTTATTACATTTTTACACTTATACACTTGCCTACAGATGAAGACACTATTTTGAACTTTCAATGCTTTCTACTATGCAAACATTCTCAAAAAGATTATTCAGGCCAAAGGTAGTCAATGTCTCTGCTTGCAGACATACAGAAGAGTGAGACCCATGGAGAACTTTCTACCAATTGAGCAAAAT
>NW_012149739.1:2839-3449 GCF_000956105.1 Propithecus coquereli | reverse complement strand
AACATCTTAAGAACCTTGTGGTGCTCCCATGTACATCACATGGATTCAATTCATTAGACAAGAGATTCTTCTGCATATCTTTTTTTAGATAATCTTGTTTCTATATTTGGCTTCCACTAACAGGAATAAGGGGATCTAAGAGCCACACATTTAATATCTTAAAAGAGTATTTGATGTGACTTAAAATTCCTGCCTTTGATCTTTCTAAGGTAATAAAACTCCAACCACTCCAGATGAACCAAACAAAATAACGGTACAACAGCTCAAAGAATTAAACAGTCATTGGAACTACTACTCATGAGGTATACAGAGACTCACATGCTAAACCTAATAGGGTTACTGCCTGCTAAAACAACCTAATATAATAGACAAAATGTCCAAGATACAATAAAAAATTAACCTGCAAACTAAGAAGCAAGAAAACCACAACACGCACAAGAAAAGACAATCAGTGGAGGCCAACAGAAAAATGAATTAGATGTTGGAACTACCTGACATGGATTTTAAAGTGGTCATCACAAAAATGCTTCAAAAATAAGTTTAAATTCTCTTGAAACAAATGAAACACTAGAAAATCTCAGTAGAGATAGAAGTTATATAAAAAAGAAAC
>NW_012149739.1:0-459 GCF_000956105.1 Propithecus coquereli | reverse complement strand
TTACTAAGTCACATATGTATGTTATAATAGCAAAGGGAAACACTATGTAAATTATACAAAGAGAAACATTTTTAAAGTATCAAGATTTAATCCTAAAAAATGTTCAAATAACCCACAGTAAAATAAGAAATGTGAAACAGAAAATTGAAAAGTAGAGGGAAAAAAAGAGAACAAATAATAAAATGGCAGACTTACTTATGCACTCATATATTGATAATTACTTTAAATATAAATATTCTCAAAGTAAAAGTCAACAGAGATTAGAGGAGTGAATGAAAATACTGAACCAATTATTTGCTGCTTATAAATGTAGTAATATAGGTAGGATGAAAGTAAAAGGGTTGAAAATATATACTATGTAAACATTAATTATAAAAGAGAGGTGGCTGTTTTAATATCTGATAGAGTAGATTTCAAAGTAAAGAAAATCACTAGAGACAGGGAGGTATATTATTGTAC
>NW_012149738.1:25768-26073 GCF_000956105.1 Propithecus coquereli | reverse complement strand
TAAAATATAGTGTGTGCTGGGTAACAAAGCCTGGATGAGGCCTTCCAATCTGTAAGCCCTGGGAAAAAGGATTGTGTTCCATAGATAGCCATGATGACTTCTAATGAAATCCAAACACCTCCGAGTATGAATATGTCCTTTTTATGACCAAAAACAAACTGCATAGCAGGCTGCAATAGTCTTAGTCAAGACTTCTTCTTCTTCTTCTTTTTTTTTGAAAGTTCTTGCTTGCTATACAGTCCTTGTAGTTAATCCTAGGGTGCAAGTACTTCAAGTATAGACTGTTCTGTCAGAGATGGCCTGTT
>NW_012149738.1:10143-11098 GCF_000956105.1 Propithecus coquereli | reverse complement strand
TTATTTTACAATCTTTAGGAGAGAAAAGTTGTTTAAAAAAAAGAGTTTCTACATGATACTCTATATTTTCAGACTATGTATAAAACTGTGGTTCTATAAACAGATTAATTAGAAGTGATTCTCAAATTTTAGTGTCCATGAGAATCACCTGCAGAGTGTTTCAACACTGCAGATCCTCAGATCCCAGCCCCAGAGATTATGACGGGGCCCTGGATTCTGCATTTTTAGCAATCGTCCCAGGTGATTATGATGTATATACTTGGTAAGGGGGAGAGAGAGAGCACGCATGAAAGAGAGGGATTGAGAACCAGGCTGAATAGATGGAAATTCCAAGACTGAAGAGCATTTTTGAAAAAAAAAAAAAAAGAAGAAGTTTGGAAGCTTGTTAGTTTTGAACACAAATGACAATAACAACTGGGTATAAATAGAAATTAAAAATAAAAAGAAAAAAGTTTCACGGTTACAACTCCCCTGTTGGATACCTGCACAATGCCTTAGAAGTGCAGGACAAAGCTACTCGTCAGTGGGAGTGTTTGTCCACCAAAGTCAAAGTTGTGTCCCAGAGATAAGTAGAGTTTGTCATTTAGTTTTTCCCTACCCTTTGGTGGGTGACCTTCCTCCCTTCGCTGCAGGGTACACTCTCACTCAAAGTCAGAGAGCAATATTGATTTTCCCCCTCTTCGAGGATCTGAAATTTGGAATTTGGTGTACCCCCTTAGGTATTCTTCCTGTGTTGCCTACAGCCCTTAATTTACGAGGTTCCCTAAGACACTCCGGTGGGGACACTATCAATAAAATTTTGTTCCCACACGTCTAGTATCAGGCACTGTTTCTGCAGTTATGGTTATTATGTATAGGATTGACTTGGCCAGGAACCAGAAGCAAGCCCACTGAGGTTGTCCAAGGTTTTGTCGACATAATGGGTAAGAAAATCTAACTTGATTTTATGTTCCTC
>NW_012149738.1:5578-5895 GCF_000956105.1 Propithecus coquereli | reverse complement strand
AAATCTCTCAAATATAAACTACTTTCCATTTTGACTTTCTAGCATTTGCTCACAAACTAGGGTGTAAGGTGGTAACGATAGAATAGCTTTTATTGCCAGCATCATATTTTTATTATTCTTCATTAAATAGTAGGAATTTAGGAATTTAGGAATTGAGGAAGCACTATTTATCAAGTCTTAATGATGTGTTAGGCACTAAAAAGAACATATAATTAAGCCATGAAATGATAATATGGATTTTAGATGTTGCAGATTAATCCAAAATCTTTCGCCTTTCTACTTCTCTCTTAATTCCCTTTATATTTAACTAATTAACA
>NW_012149738.1:2776-4178 GCF_000956105.1 Propithecus coquereli | reverse complement strand
TTATTTGCCAAAAAGAACACAATTCTTCAGAGACAAGAAACTCTAGATTCTTTTTACCATCACTGAAAATTGTAATATTGAATCCTACTGGGAACCAGAGTCTCAAACTCAAGTGATTAAAAAAAAATTAAAAAGCAGGTGAGTTAAACATTCCCTCTAACAGATATGCAGTAACAACATTCTTTGGGCATAGTGACAGCACAGCAATGGTTTTGATGTTTCTGGGATGCTGTTAGTTCAGACTGGGTGAGGAGCAATTTAGTTTCACTGGCCAAGTAACCCAGGACAAGACTTATTGACAGAGAGGTCCAGTGATGGAAGCCCATCTTACTCTTGAAAGAATGACAAAGGGAAACACAGTGTGTCTGCCCACATCACTGCATGGTGTCCATTTGTTTGGTGTTGTTGGTTTTTGATTTCTTCACCCTGGTTTGTTTTTCCCCTATGGTAATGATAAGCCCCCTCTTCCAGCTGTCTTTCTCTTCTCTATTTCTAGGTAAAGCGACATTTGACAGGAAGGTGCCTGTGCTCTGTCCAGCTATTAATATCTTTTATGTTGTTTCCAAACACACTGTGGAACTGTCTGGAGATTGCTGTTACATTCTCAACTTCTTGTTCAATCATTTGGTCATCCAAAATATATGAAAAAAACCTCTGCCTTTCATCCTCCTGGCTGAAAGTTAAACAAGATGAATGATAAAAATCTAGACACTAAAATACAATATTTTTATTTGAGGGTGAAGCCACTATTATTTAATAAATACTCAGAATTCCAAACATTTAGCACATTTGAACAGTGTTTTGCACTCTTGATCTCAACGCTGTACTCATCCTACATTTGCCATGGAGCAGGATCAAGATGCTTCGAGATGATGGAATAAAACAGTAACACTCTGGGATTTTTCAGAGAAAAGATCTCCGCCACTAGTATTGTTTTGCCTCTCTCAGGAGGAATTGAGAATTTTGCTTCTCTCCTCCCACTGCTCATAGTTCATGGCTACTTTTACTTCTTGCATGGTTATGGAAACACAGACACAGTCTTTAATTTTCTTACACTTGTTATCTTTATCAACTCCTGCATCATTAGGAAATCCATCTCCATTTATCTTCTCTGTCCCATCTTTTCACATCTTCCCTTTTCATCTAAAGTGGACACCAAAAACAGCATTAATCATGGGGATATTAGGTTTAAAAATCTGGAAGTCATAAGAGGAAATCAGATATTTCAAGGACATGATTCCATTAATTTCTCAAGTGATTGGAACGTGTCCAGAAGCCCCTTTAAAATCTCCACAAAATTATTTCCAAAGTTCTGCATCCTTTTCTGGGTAAATCTGCCTTTCCTTCAAATCAGCATTCAAGATGCATTTTAAAGTTCTCTTTCAATTTTACTTTTTTTTTT
>NW_012149738.1:0-386 GCF_000956105.1 Propithecus coquereli | reverse complement strand
GATCTTATGGGGTAAAATTGTCAGGGCTTGGTGATGGGTTGGAAATGAGAGGTAAGAAAAAGGCAAGTTTTCAGATGTGTTGTTTTTTAATGGATACTTTCCTGACCTGCTCAAAAACATTGTGATCTAGATATTAGGAAGTGCTAGAGCAGCACTTTTCTGGGGGCAGGGAAATCATCTTAATAGGATGAGACACCAGCAGTGTAGAAAGGAATAGAAAAGCTCCTCAAAGTGGCATATCCTGAGCTGTAATCGAAAGGGCGGATGAAAATTAGCAGCAGAGTAAGGAGCTCCACCAGCAAAAACAAGAGACGCTGGGAGAAAGTGTGGAACACAAGAAAGAAAAACGAGTGTGCAGCAACATTTACTGAATGCTTACACTGTCT
>NW_012149737.1:21792-22130 GCF_000956105.1 Propithecus coquereli | reverse complement strand
GCTGCTGCCGGCGCCTCACACGCGCTCCTCCGTGGGCAGCTCACGTCCTGGCGGCTTCTTCGGAGCGAGCCCGCGAGAGAGGCCACCCTCTGCCACGTTCTGCTCGTCCAAAGTGCGGGCTTGGCGCACCCCTGCGGGACGGGCTCTCACCTCTCACAGGTGTGCGCAGAGATAGCAGGCAGGCCCCGCTCAGTGACCTGCCACAGGACGTTAAAATGGCAAAACTCTGAAATCAGGTTTAATAATTTTCGGTTCTTAGGAAATAATTAAAATCAAGATTACGTTTCTGTCCTTCACAGAACACTAAAACGTGGGCTGCGTTCTTATCCACCCTGGAC
>NW_012149737.1:11170-11732 GCF_000956105.1 Propithecus coquereli | reverse complement strand
GGGACGGGGCGGGAGGGGGCGGGCGGCGTCCGGTGGCTCCTTCAGCACCGCGGACAGCGCCCGAGCCGGTGCCTCCCGAGTCTGCCCCGCGCGGCGCGGTCGGGACAAGGCGGCTCCGACGCCCCAAGGGCCTGGGGATCCCCGAGACCTCCGTGGACGCGGGGCGGGGAGGAGCGCGGCCCGCGCCACTCGGACCGGTCCCGCGCCGCGATGCTGCTGGAAACCGAGCCCGAGCGGGACGGAGAGAGGCCCGGGGCCCCCGTGGCCACCGACGTCTGCGCCTTTGGCGGGACTCGGGGTAAGAGCTCGGCGCGCCCCAAGGCCTCGGGCAGGGCAGGAGCACCGCAGGACAGGATCCGCAAGGGCGGCGAGGGCGGGCAGAGGGACCTGGATGGCGGGACACTGAGCTGGGAACAGCAGAGGGAAATGGAGTCCGCAGCCCCTGGGGGGCAGGGAGGGCCTAGTGTTGGCCTGAGAGGGTGCCCGGCTGCGGTTGAAGCAGAGGCCCCCAGAAAAGACAGGGGTATCAGGTGTGGCCCCCGGCGATGGGATGGAGAGGCGC
>NW_012149737.1:6718-9715 GCF_000956105.1 Propithecus coquereli | reverse complement strand
CCGCGGGCGCAGCGCCCGGCGGCGCGGGGAGTCGCCTGGACGCGGGCTCGGGGCCACTGCGGCCGTGGCGTCGCCGGGCCCCGAGAAAGTTCGGGGCCGGAGGGCGGCGGCGCCGGGCGGCGGGACCCATGGAGGCGCGCGGGGACCTGGGCCCGGCTCGGGAGTCGGCGGGCGGCGACCTGCTGCTGGCGCTGCTGGCGCGGAGGGCGGACCTGCGCCGAGGTGCGTGGGTGGCTGCATGGGGAGACCGGAGTCCTCGAGCCTCTTCGAGCCTGGCCGCGGGGGCCAGCGGCAGCCGGGGACCTGGGTGGGAGTGGGTGCAACGGCCCCCGCACGTCCACGCCCGGGCGCCCCAGCCTCGAGTTTGTGTCGGGGCCCCTGGCGCTGTGTTGTCGTGTCGTGGGTCGTGGCGCTTCGCCGTTCGGGCCGAGGACGCCGCAGGGGTTCAGGGTGGCTTAGGAGACCCTGAGCCGGCCTCCTGAACTGGAGGGTGTGCAGGGAGCAATCGCGGGACCCAGTGACCACGAGGCAGGAGGGTCCCCGAGAGGACCAGGGGAACAGAGGCAGAGGCACGAGCCAGGGTCCAGCTGGACCCCGGCCATATGTCACCCCTAAGCCGGGTCTCGGTGTCTGCGTCCACACGCACCTGCTGCTTGCCGCCTGGGCTGATGGTCAGGACATGTCTACAGGAAAAAGCCCCCGATTTCCCGGTGGCATTCTTGCTACCAGCGCCTTGGCTCTCGGGGAACCTGGGCGATTCTCCGCGGGCTCCGGGCGGGAGGGAGGCGCCTGGGCGGCGGGGAGTGGGAGGGACCGAGCGGGCGGGAAAGGTGTTACATCCCGGCTGTGGGGTCTCCCGTCCCCCACTTATTTATATGTTTTCCGACGGTTCCTGGGAGGGGTGGCCGCAGGGCTGGGAGGAAGAGGTGGGAGGCGGAGGGAGTGGAGGGAGGGAGGGGCTGGGCGCGCCTCGCCCGGCAGAGCCGGCGCAGCGGGCGGGCGGCGGGCGCGAGGTTCGCCGGGCGGTCGGCGCGGAGGGCAGGAGACCCGCGGGCTGGAGCCGCCATGCAGCGTAAGGCCGGGGTGGCGGGCGCGGGGCGGCAGGGGCGGCTTTGCCCGCCGCGGGCGCCGGGCTGCGCGTCCCAGGTGCTGTCCGGCCCGCGGTGCTGAATCCGCGCTGCGCGGGGCTGTCGGGCCGCGGGGTCCAGACCGAGTCCTCGCCGCCGGATCGCTGCCCGCGACGGCCACCTGGGCCGCGCGACGGTCCTCACGCTCCGCAACCGGAGCCGCGGTTTTGCCAGACACGGGACCGCGTCCATCTCGAGTTTCCCGCCACCACGGGGAGGTCCGGCCCGTTTTTTTGCCAGGGAGCCCCTTCGCGGTCCCTCCCCAGTGCGCAGCCGGCGAGGCTCGGTGTGCTCGCGAGGTGGGCGCAGTTGTGAACAGGTCCCAGTCCCGTCCGGCTCTCACCTCTTCCAGACACCTTTGCTAAATTGGCAGGTAGTCCCCAGCCCGGGAGCTCCTGGAAAAGCTACTCACAGACTCGCGGCTCCCGCGGGCACCCCCTGGCTTCTCAGCCGGTACCTCAGGCGCCTGCAACCCTTGGGGGCAGCGCGGGAGAACCCAGGGTGCTTGGGCGCTGCGACTGCGCCACTGTTTGCTCCAGCACCTGTGCTCGCGCACGCGGAGGGCCGCTTGTCCAGCTGTCCAGGCCTCACAAACACGTCTGCCGCCGCCCAAAGACAGCGAGGGCACGGACTTGCACCTCGAGGCCGGCAGACGGCCCTGCTGGGCGCTGCACTTGCAGGCAGTCTCCGGGAAAAGGGGCCGGCACTGACCTGTGCGGGTAGCGAAGGTGGCCGGTGCGGCAGCCCTGTCTCCCCACTTTCCATCCCAGCTTTTGAGAGCAGAGGGTTTTCATTTAAGTTCAACGTGGGCTCTTCCTGGCTCTAGGAACGTTCGCAATTGACAGTGTTGTGCTTCATGGAGTGGCCTGGGCCACTTTCCTGCTCACAGACACGTTTCTAAACCTATTTCAGTGTTTTCCTTAGCGGCCGCCAGGCCTTCGGAAGCGGTGCCCACGCACTCCGCAGTCGGAGCCAGGCAGCCGCTCAAGCCGGGCTGGGGAAGCGGGTGGCGGGGAAGGGGCTGGGTTGGGAGGGGAGGTGGCTCGAGCTAGGGTGGGAAGGAGACGCCGCTGCTCTGGGTCTTAGAGCTGCCGGTGACCTGGCCCCTCCTGCCCACAGAGGTCCCGCTGTGCGCCGGCTGTGACCAGCACATCCTGGACCGCTTCATCCTCAAGGCCCTGGACCGCCACTGGCACAGCAAGTGCCTCAAGTGCAGTGACTGCCACACGCCGCTGGCCGAGCGCTGCTTCAGCCGCGGGGAGAGTGTTTACTGCAAGGACGACTTCTTCAAGTGAGCCCTGACACCCGCGGGCGCGGGAGGGAAGGAGCGTGGCGCAGCCCGCCCTGCAGGAAGGAGGCTGGGAGCGCCCGCGGTTCCCCCAGCCCCTCACGATAGCCAAGTACTGGGGGTCCCGGACCCCCTCCGTCACCCAGGCGGGGCGGGCCTCTCTGTGGGTGCTCCCTGGGTAGCTGAGACTGGCTGGGACGTCGGCAAATAGTATTTGGAAAAAAAGTAATTTATTTTGTAATTCATGGAAGCAGTCATTAAAAAAAGATAGGCTCAAATTGGTTGAACTCTATTGGACTTATTCCCTCTTAAATTGTTGTTTAGTCCCTAACGCTGGGGAGTGGGGGCTTCTGGCCCACTGGCCCTTCCCGGCTTAGGCCTTGGGGTTTAGGGGAACTGCCCCGGCTGGGCCTGTCCCTCCCAATTCGCCTTCCCTGGATCCCGCACAATCAGCAGCTGCGCTCCCCACGGTCCCCCAGCCCCGAGGTTGAGCCCCCGTCTCAGGAGTAGCGGGCAGCTCTGCCCCGTGGCCAGGCCGGTGACCGACAGGCAGGGCCCCACCTAGCCCTCCTCCCGGAACCT
>NW_012149737.1:6177-6668 GCF_000956105.1 Propithecus coquereli | reverse complement strand
CGGGCCTCTCTGTGGGTGCTGCCTGGGTAGCTGAGACTGGCTGGGACGTCGGCAAATAGTATTTGGGAAAAAAGTAATTTATTTTGTAATTCATGGAAGCAGTCATTAAAAAAAGATAGGCTCAAATTGGTTGAACTTTATTGGACTTATTCCCTCTTAAATTGTTGTTTAGTCCGTAACGCTGGGGAGTGGGGGCTTCTGGCTCACTGGCCCTTCCCGGCTTAGGCCTTGGGGTTTAGGGGAACTGCCCCGGCGGGGCCTGTCCCTCCCAATTCGCCTTCCCTGGATACCGCACGATCAGCAGCTGCGCTCCCCACGGTCCCCCAGCCCCGAGGTTGAGCCTCCGTCTCAGAAGTAGCGGGCAGCTCTGCCCCCGTGGCCAGGCCGGTGACCGAGAGGCAGGGCCCCACCTAGCCCTCCTCCCGGAACCTCCCACCAGGTGCCACGCTCTGACCCGCTTGGGGCGAAAGCAGCCACCTCGCTGCTGCGCT
>NW_012149737.1:0-614 GCF_000956105.1 Propithecus coquereli | reverse complement strand
CCGCCTCTGCTGGGGACCCCACAAGGTGCCCGCAGGGATCTTTAAAACTGTGTGTTCACCTGTCACTCTCAACCCTGCCTGAGGGCTAGAAACAAAGGGCTTGGAGGCTGGGACCCCACCCCAAGACCCCAGTCTGAGGCCTGGGTGCTGCGGTCCCTAAACGCTCCCAGCTGGACCTGAAGACGGATGGCCCAGACACACACGCACGGGGACACACACGCGTGGGCGATGGATTTCTCTGGCGTGGCCTCTGGACAGCCGGGGGAAAGAGCCTTCCTGGCCTTCGAGAGAATGCTGCTAACTTGAGAGTACTGTTTTGAATTTCAGTGCAAAGTGTCTGGGTTTATAGTTGAAAAGCCGACAAACAAGGAATTGTCACTGCTTTCTCATTTTCACATATTCAAACTATGATAAAGACAGCGGAGTTCGCCTGGGAGGACCCAAGAGCAGTTTCCCCTTAAAACAGTGTCCCCACTACGCTGAAGTTTTTCAACAGCCTCTTGGGCTCAGGGGACCTGTTTCGGGATTTATGGATCCACCCCGAGCAGCTGGGTGGCTCCAGCCAGCTCCTGACTCTCCGAAACTCCATCTTCTCGTCTCTTGCAGGGCCTCGG
>NW_012149736.1:9697-10190 GCF_000956105.1 Propithecus coquereli | reverse complement strand
AACTCTTTAAAATCTTGATATTATACTGACTGGAGTATTTGACAATCATGAGGAGATACAGTTGCTGTTACATAGTGAGGGCAAGGAAAAGTATGTCTGGAATTCAGAGGACTTATAGGAAAGTGTCCTAGTGCTGAATGCCGAGTGGTAACAATAAGTGAAGAGTTGCAGTATCTAAGCCTGACAACAATAAAAACAGAAGCATCTAAGAGGTGAGAGTCTGGGTTCCCTCGCTGGCGAAAGACCTAGAGCAGCTGAGAGTGAGAGAAATCTAGAAAATGGTAGAGGAAGATGATAAATGTAAATAATGATCTTGGGACCAGCTGTAGGAGCAGGGACTACAGCTCATCACATTCACCATTTTGCTGAGTCTGGGTTCCCTCGCTGGCGAAAGACCTAGAGCAGCTGAGAGTGAGAGAAATCTAGAAAGTGGTAGAGGAAGATGATAAATGTAAATAATGATCTTGGGACCAGCTGTAGGAGCAGGGACTAC
>NW_012149736.1:6578-7648 GCF_000956105.1 Propithecus coquereli | reverse complement strand
AAAAGCTGTAAGACCTTGGTAAGAACTTGTTCGAGAGAGAGAACGATCTTGGCATGTAACCCATCTACCTATCTTCTGTTTATTAACCTCTCTTTCTGTATACCCTTCTGCCTTCTATTTAATCTTCTGTCCTTGACCTAGGCAGTTTGTGGTTAGTTCTATGGTAATGGTTGCTGGAAAAGTAATTTGACTTTTCCCTTATCTATTTTTAACATCCTTTCCCTACTGTCCTGCTCATGTACACTACACTAGAGGTGACATCCCACTGATATAGGTAGTTTGTACTTCCTGAAAGGCATCATTTTAGGTTCCACAAATGTCCCTATCCTTTTTTTCTGCTAATACAATCACTCCTGCAGACTGAACAGTTGTACTGCTTGAAGAAAAATTCTATGACAAATTAAGCTTTAGAAATCTGTCACACTCTATTCCCACCTTAGAGAGTCAAAGAAGATATTTACCTATTAAAAGTACTCCGTAGCCCTATAATTTAACCTATTATGGTTTAATTTTCTTTAATCCTGGGTTCATAATCTTCCAGAGATTAGGAAAAAAGGTCTCAATCGTCTCATGAAGCCAAATAACTTTGATGCCACATTAAAGGAGAAACAAATTATATTTTTACCATTTTTAATCTCATCCTCCTATGAGATATATCATGCTCAGAACAGGTATCTCATTGTCCGTTGTGAGAGCAACAGTACGAAGGAAAACTCCTGCCACGATGTCCACTGTCCCCACGGCAGAAGGGACACCAAGGCCTCTATTAAAAAGTCACAGATGAAAACTTCCCGAAGTGGCCCATCAGCATATAAAGACAATGAAGAAGAGAGACTGTTGGCCACTAAGTTTTGTTAAATATTGAGACACACAGTGCCTACTCTTTCCTTTGCAGACTTCTGGATCAGTTTAACCTAAGAATTATAAGGAAAATTGCAAAAAACTTTGATCCATGGACAATTACTTTTTCTGAGTCATGATTTTTTTCAATTCTCTACTATGTGACTATAATTGTAATCCATAATCCTAGGATTCAGATTGTCTCATTTGCCAAAGCAACGTCATTTTCC
>NW_012149736.1:3096-4973 GCF_000956105.1 Propithecus coquereli | reverse complement strand
TTTGTGGTTAGTTCTATGGTAATGGTTGCTGGAAAAGTAATTTGACTTTTCCCTTATCTATTTTTAACATCCTTTCCCTACTGTCCTGCTCATGTACACTACACTAGAGGTGACATCCCACTGATATAGGTAGTTTGTACTTCCTGAAAGGCATCATTTTAGGTTCCACAAATGTCCCTATCCTTTTTTCTGCTAATACAATCACTCCTGCAGGTGGCAAATAGTATTTTGGTCATTAAGAGCATGAACTGAGAACTGAAAGAGAAAATTTGAAAAGGTGTATTTAATTGAAGCCCAAGGTGCTAAACCCATGGAAATATTCTACTGCTCATTAAAACATCTATACAAGTGACTTCTCTTGAGGAAAATAACCAAATCAAATGCTCATTCTTGGTGCTATCCTGAGGCATCAATTTGCATAGCTAGAGGAGTATGGAGGAGGGGGAAGTTCATTGGTGCTCCTGGTCACACTTTGAGGATTAATCTGCATATTAGATGCCAAAAACTAGAGACATTACATTAAAAATGAACTTCAGGAATTTCACGAGTTTATTTTGGGGCATATGAGACAGGGAGGACCATCTCATGAATGTAAAATATGTAGATAAGCAGAGTTAACAGGAGCACAATGGCTGTGCTGTAGAGGTACAAATCTAATTTTCTCATACCCTCCTTCCCCCTCCTAACCCAATTTCTTAAGATAAAATGACTAAGATTGTTGAGCAATGACCAAGAAAATCAGGCGAGCAACTGTAAATAATTAACTTAAACTGTGAGCCACAGAGTGATGTGTCACTTGGGAAACTAATAGTTGTAGGACATGCAATTTATAAATCACCGTCAACACCGTCTTTACATTCGTCCTGTGTTGAAGGTATTATTTTGATTACTTTCCCACTTTGCAAATGGAATTAAGAAACTAAGACTCAGAGATGTTCAATGACTGGCCCTTAGTTAATGATGGAATTCAGGACATGCTACTCCAAAATATGGCACCTTGGTATTTGAGAAAATAAAGGAAGAAAGATGTCCACTCTCACCTCCCCTTCACCCTACTCCCCTGATGCAGGTCATCAAATCTTTCTTCCAGAGAGGCCCGCCCTATACCTGGAAGGCAGGAATGTCCTTACCTCTGAAGACACAGGGACACAGAGAAGAATTTGAACAAACAGGCCTGGCTAAGTTCCCCCCAATTTATTACCATTAGATCATATCTCTTTATCCAATCATACCTCTCCGAGACTATCCCCTTCATCATCAAACTTAGAATAAAAATACACAGGTTCACCCATTTCTTTAGGTCTTCATTTCCTTATGAAAGAGTATCATGTAAAACCTGTAGGCTTTTCTCTTACTAATCTAGCTTTTGCTATAGGGGCCTCAGCCATAGACCAAGAGACGGGTAAGATTTCTTCTCCCCTACGCTACGAAGCAGAAAGCCAGGACCCAAACTCTGGTGGCCTATCTCCAAATCCCACGCTTTCCCACTGTCTTCAGTTACCCATATTGTAGGGAGGTATGATCCACACATATGGAATAAAAAAATTAAACAGAACACATAAAGGGAATCCTGAGTGAGTCTCCTCACTCTGATGACAAAGTGCAGCTGGCGGGTCCAGATGGTATATTTCACTATTAGTAGCTGGCTCTCAAGCAACCCTGAGACTAGCTTGAAGATTCTCATAGACCTTATATAGTGGTATACCCATATGAAAAATACTATAACATCTGTGTGTAAAACACATACTGATTCTATCTGCAAGCAATGCTTGGATTCCCATTCCACTTGTTTCTGATACATGCACCCCAGTGTGGGTAAAGATTCTTCCAGTTCCTTTTGTCCTGGCTCCTCTCCACCTCAAAAGGCATGCAAGACT
>NW_012149736.1:1632-2526 GCF_000956105.1 Propithecus coquereli | reverse complement strand
TTTCTTTGTGCCTAGATAAACAAATAAGTCTGGAAAGAAATGGGACTTTTGTCTTTATTTTTTGTGTGTTTTGTCTGAGTCTCATTACCATACTTAGGACACTCAGACCCTTGGTTCTTGAATAAGAAGTTTATTCTATTATCTGCCATCTTAAAATTATAAAAAAAAATTGTTCTTTTATTCATTCTTTTTTTTCAACAAAACTTTTTGAGTATCACTATGTGCCAGACACATTTTAGGTAATTAAAAAGTTAGGAAAGAAAAGGCAGTAATCCTTGCCCTCCTGAAAACTTATACTCTGGACAATAAATATCAAGCATAATAAGTGAGAAGATTGTATATTGTAAAAAAACCAAACCAACAAAAAACAAAAAACACCACCAAAATTGAGCAGAATAATGGAAATCAGAGAAGCCACAGAGAGGCAGTAGGGGGGGAAATATTCCAGTTCTAAGTAGGGTGATCGGAATAGGACTCACTGACAGGGTGACATGTGAGCAAAGGCTGGAAGGAGGGGAAACAGCTGTCCATATAGATAATCACAGGAGAACATTCTAGGGACAAGGGAAAGCAAGTGCAAAGGCAAGAGCACGCCTAGGAAAGTTCAAGCAACAAGGAAGCCAATATACCTAGACAGAAATAATTGCTCAGGAAAGTAGCAGGATATAAAAAGTAGTAAGGTTGGGGAAGGTAAGAAGGGAGTTGGGTTACATAGACCCTTTTGATGGTTGTAAGAACTTTGGCTTGTGCTCTGAATGAAATGAACAGTCTTTTACAGGACACCAAGCCATGGAGCCACGTGATCTTAGATTTTAATAGGATCACCCCATCTGCTTTGTTGAAAAAGACTGTGGATACTGGGTAGCAAGTGTAGAATCAAAGAGTTGTTTTAGA
>NW_012149736.1:0-417 GCF_000956105.1 Propithecus coquereli | reverse complement strand
TTTTTCATTAGAACCCAGTACTTTTTTTATTGAATGAGGATATGTTCCAGGTCAATTTGTTATTGGTGGCAGTTAAATATTTCTAAGTTTTCAGATGCACCATCACCACAAGCGTGTTTCACCTTCTTCCTCCGCGGTAAGGCTAAGAGGCTAGGGTTTGGCATCCACATCTCTAAGCCAACGGGGCACAACTACTAGATTCTTGAGAATTGATTGGTTGTAGAAGCATAATCAGGGGGTACGAAAACTTGCATTGGTCCTAGTGACCCAGCTTTCTAATTTGTCTTAGGAAAACATGATACAGAAAGGCACAGTGGGCCCATAAGTTGTGGCTCCTGCTAGAATTCTATGACCCATTATGTGAACTATATATGAAGAAGTCTCCGGGATCAATTATATTTGTAAGTTCTTTTGTTC
>NW_012149735.1:9271-9695 GCF_000956105.1 Propithecus coquereli | reverse complement strand
CAGCACATAGATTCTGAATATTTCCTTGGAAGTCAGCACTGTTCAAATTGGGGTTGAACCACCCATCGTCATTTCAACTAAGGAGAGACATAGAACCTGAGAGGTAGAAGAATATGTGACTCTCCTCTAAGCACAATTGTTTGTTTGCTTCAGCTGACAGGTTTAATGCCTCCTGTGAATTCTGTGCTTCCTCATATCTTTATATAAAAGCCTTTTAAAACAATTTTTTTTTCCAGGCAAAGACATGAAAGGTTTTTTGAGGTCTCTTAGTCATCATCTGTGTCCGCTCTGGCTTTTCCTCAATGTTGATATGAGAGAACTCTCACAAGTTACTTCTTTTATGGAAAAAAAATAAAGTAGTTAGAAAACAAGAGTAAAATAGATTTATCGGAGGAGACCAAGGCATTTTGATAAAGTTGAGGAT
>NW_012149735.1:7001-7672 GCF_000956105.1 Propithecus coquereli | reverse complement strand
AATGGAAAAACAAACACCACATGTACTCACCATTAAATTGGAACTAACGGATCAACACTTATGTGCAATATGGAAATAACATTTATCAGAAATCAAGCAGGTGGGAGGGGGGAGGAGGGTATGGATAAATTCACACCTAACATATACAGTGCACACTATCTGGGGGATGGGCACACTTATAACTTTTACTCAAATGGTCCAAAAGCAGTTTATGTAACCAAAACATCTGTACCCCCATAATATTCTGAAATAAATAAATAAGTAAGTAAGATAACCTGGGTAGGTGATCTAAATCAAGGCAGTCTCTCAGAAACCTCAAGTCTGCAGATTTTTAGGAATAAACATGACTTCCCAAAGCAACTCAAACTCATTTGATTCTTGAAATAAACCAGACATATAGCTTAATGAACAAACAATTCTTTATGAGGTAGTTCATTAATTCCTGAACACTGACCAAAACAGTGATGTACATAAAGTATTAATACAATGGGATCTCTTAAAGTTAAATAAATACAGCACATAGATTCTGAATATTTCCTTGGAAGTCAGCACTGTTCAAATTGGGGTTGAACCACCCATCGTCATTTCAGCTAAAGAGAGACATAGAACCTGAGAGGTAGAAGAATATGTGACTCTCCTCTAAGCACAATTGTTTGTTTGCTTCAGCTGAC
>NW_012149735.1:4391-4756 GCF_000956105.1 Propithecus coquereli | reverse complement strand
TTCCATTTACCTGCTAAATAAACATGTTTAGAAATGATTATTTCAGCTCTGAAAAACTACCATAAGACCATCCTCTTCCATTCATCTTCGCCACAACCACCCTGTGGTTAACACCCCAAATTAACACCCTTTATCTCTTGGACTTCTATGATTATTTTCTAGCTGCTTGATTCACAATCTCTCTTAAATTTCCTTTCTCTCTTTTCCTGGATTTATCATTCACCTCATGGAAAGTAGAATATCCTTTCATAATTAAAATCTGATCACATTAAAATCCTTCACTGTTTTCTTACTGCTTTCTGCACTAGATCAAAAATATCACACTGTTGCCTGTTCAGTCCCTTAGTGTCTCTTGGCTTCAATAA
>NW_012149735.1:375-826 GCF_000956105.1 Propithecus coquereli | reverse complement strand
ATAGAATGATCTAATATGACCGTCAATGAAAGAAACTGGATGGAAGACACAATGTGCTATTCCTAAAATAGTAATTGCTTGACATTGGTGTAAATGTATCATCAATGTATTTGTTTTCTTTATTTTTGAAAAGGAATTGCAGCAGTATCTGGCTAACCTGGCTGAACAGTGCAGTGCTGATAATAACAGTGTGGAGCTTCCAGTTGTAATAATTCTCGATAATCTTCATCATGTGGGCTCTCTGAGTGATATCTTCAATGGTTTCCTCAATTGTAAATACAACAAATGGTATGCTTTTCAAATATTTTGAATACTCAAATATGAAAAAATAGTGTTTAAATTTGCTTTTTTGTACTTTTATATATTTTGTTTCTTTGTCATTTTACTTTTTTATTTGTATTCATTTTTTAAATTGATAAAATTTTATGTATTTACTGTATACTACAACATG
>NW_012149735.1:0-325 GCF_000956105.1 Propithecus coquereli | reverse complement strand
TATGGAGCCTTTTAGAGCTCTGGTTTCATTCTCAGTGCATATCAAAGTTTAAATTCAACATTTCTATGTAGATAAATTTAATGCATTTATATACAGTTCCATCCATTCATGAGTTGATTTCAAGTATATACAATAAAATAAAAGGTTAACATAAGGTTTAAAAAAATCTGAAAATCCACTTAGAAATAGAGCATAGCATGGCCTCTAAAGAAAGGACGTATAAGAATATCAACGTAAATTATACTAGTTTTAATGTCACAAATATCCCAATTATTTCTGATTTAGAGATAAAAAAGTTATACATCATAAAATAAAGATTAAAAGA
>NW_012149734.1:10204-10476 GCF_000956105.1 Propithecus coquereli | reverse complement strand
TTCAAATATGTCCATCCTTCGGGTAGTGCGCATTGCACTCCTTGTGTATACAAATACCCGTCCAGCTATGATTCATCTCTCAAATCTCGGCTCAAGTATTACCGTCCTTAGGAAGTCTTCCACAGCCCTAAATCAAATTTAATTTTTCTCTTATCTGTGCTTCCTTTGTACTTGTGCATACTTGTAATCTTGTATTTTTAGACCCACACTCTGTTTATTAGATTGTGAACTTCTTAAAAGTGAGCGCTCAAATATTTCTTTACTTTTCCAGT
>NW_012149734.1:8020-8539 GCF_000956105.1 Propithecus coquereli | reverse complement strand
TTAGTGCCCACGGAAAGTTTGCTTTCATCATTATGTTGATATCATCACTGAGCTAGACTCAGTGGCAGGCACTTAATTGCAAGCAACTGCCCTAAGCAAGTATTAATGTCTTCAAGATGAACCATAAATTTCTCCCTTCCCCCTGCCCCACACCCCTCAGTCTAACAGAGCATCCCTCCAATGTGTGCACCTTTGTGCTCTGGTGCTGAGGAAAAACTCCAAACTCCTGTTCTTGCATGTACACACAAATTTTATGAACAACTCTTTTCCCACCCCATTCTTTAAATTTTGGAAAAGAGAACCTTCTTCTCTTTCCCAAAAGGAAAAGAAAGGGGATGAGTGTTGAATTCCTTGAACACTGTACACTCCATAAAGGTGATCTGCCTTACCTCTCAGTCTTTCTCCTATATATCTCACAGAGGGAAAAAAAAAAAGACTTTTTGGCTTATTTTACAACTGAGGCAATAGCTTACTCCAAAAATCAGGGCTTCTTTAAAACAGCCTCTGGAGAATTTAGTA
>NW_012149734.1:6575-6919 GCF_000956105.1 Propithecus coquereli | reverse complement strand
GAGTGCCGTGGCGTCAGCCTAGCTCACAGCAGCCTCAAACTCCTGGGCTCAAGCGATCCTCCTGCCTCAGCTTCCCGAGTGGCTGGGACTACAGGCATGTGCCACCATGCCTGGCTGATTTTTTTCTGTATATTTTTAGTTGTCTGATTCATTTCTTTCTATTTTTAGTAGAGACGGGGTCTCGCTCTCGCTCAGCCTGGTTTCGAACTCCCGAGCTCAAACAATCCGCCTGCCTCGGCCTCCCAGAGAGCTAGGATTACAGGCGTGAGCCACCGCACCCAGCCAAGTTATCTCTTCTTAATAGTATATGTTGTGCAGAAACATTAGTTTACAAAAGTATGTTT
>NW_012149734.1:5747-6056 GCF_000956105.1 Propithecus coquereli | reverse complement strand
TGTCTCTATAATTGAAGATAATCTCTTGTGGACAACATATATTTGGGTCTCATTTTATATTCAGCCTGACAACCTCTGCCTTTTCGTGTATATACTGATGTGATTGGATTTATGTCTACCATCCTATTACACATTTTCCACTTGTACCTTCTCTCTGTCTCTTCTTTCATTTCTTATTTGGAATAATAGAATATTCTTTAATATTACTTTTTTTCTTATCAAAGTTTATTTAAATTTCATTTCATCAATTCACACTTCTTACTTTTCAATTCTCATTTCACACTTCTCAGCTCAAAATGTAATACCCTT
>NW_012149734.1:0-1040 GCF_000956105.1 Propithecus coquereli | reverse complement strand
ATTGTAAAATATTTTTTAAATCAAAATATTAAGGGGGTACCAATGTTTCTATTACATGAATAGCTTTTACAATGTTTTAGTCAGGCCTATAAGTGTGCCCATCACCTAAATACTGTTCATTGTACCTGTTTGGTAGGTTTAGGTAATTTTCAAAGAAAAAAGATGGGATTAATTTTCAAAACTAAAAATAATATTTCTAACTTCTAGTCCTTTATCAGGCAGATTACCCATAGGCAATATTAAATAAAGTTAGTGTCAGTAGATACATGGCCAGCCATGCTTTTATTTCATGGAATGAATGTCAAGTGCAAGGGCTTCTCACAAACTTCATTTCTTCCCCCACTCTCAGAAACATTTCCTAATGGCTCTACTCCATACTTCAGCTGCACCAAACCTCTTTCTTCTCCTTTATCACCTCTTATTATGTTTTGCACATTTGCATGTATTCACTGACTGCCTTGAAGCCTTTGTCTGTTAAATACTATATCTGGATCCTTTCATTGGCAGTTTCTGTGGCCTGTTTTTTTGTCTTGTGTATGGGTCAACTTTTTTGTCATTGCATGTCTTATAAATCTTTTGTTGGAAACTGGACATTCTAGATAACATACTGCAGCAACTCAGGAAAAGCGTTAGGGAACAACAGATTTTTTGGGCCCTGTTACATCTTACAACACATCTTGATAAAAGGGAAATGATTAATGAGCAGCCATCTGAGACATTTGCTAGGATTAATAAATGGGAAACCCCTATCACCAACCCCATCCAAGGAGGCACTGATCATAACTTGTCATCTTAATAACATTTTAATGCCAGCTCTAGATTCATTGCATTTTTGTGGAAATTGGTATCCTTCCCCCTCCCCACATGCTCCATTGATTTTTAGTTGGTTATTTGTGACTTGGCTGAACTGTTTAAATGAACTCTATTTCCCCCACAATGTGCAGCCCCAGTGCCATTCCTCAGTCTTGGGGGTATACACAGTTACCTTGTGTCTTAGTTCACCAAGCTGTTATAACAAGATACCATAAACCGAGGGGTTT
>NW_012149733.1:10730-11150 GCF_000956105.1 Propithecus coquereli | reverse complement strand
ACATATATAATACTTCTTTCTTAGCAGCCTTTCAGGGCCCAATCAGTGGAATCTTACATTGTTTCTAATCCAGTAAATATTCAAAGAGATAGAGTAGGTTTATTTTTCTGTGTTAAAAAGTTCTAGTCCTTAATTACATATCATACTTTTTCCTCTTAAACCCATTTTGGTGTCCTTTGGAACCATCCATGACAGTCTGAAGATTATTAAAATCATTAATATTCTAACCGATATGTCTTGGTTTGAAAAATGATGGTAGATAGTCTTCAATAACTAGATTAGTATCTCTAGGAACCATAAAGCATAAACGAGAGGTTTTATATTGTTTTTTTGTTTGTCTGCATTGCAAGCCAACAACATACAATTTTTAGTTCATATAAAGGACTTAATAGACCTAGTTTATCAGCAGGGGGTGCTCTC
>NW_012149733.1:8812-9155 GCF_000956105.1 Propithecus coquereli | reverse complement strand
CTCCTGCTTTGGCCTCCCAGTGTGCTGGGATTATAGGCATGAGCCACTGCACTTAACCTATTTGTTTTAATTTCATTTAATATCTTCAGTTCATGTCCAGTAAGCAACAAAGCTAGGTTGAGCTACAGACTCTTATTAACACTTATTCATTACCACCATGCAGTATCTGATTCAGATTTGTGTCTCAGCAATAGACAGAGATTGCTGTGTGTTCATACTCACTCTAGAAGTCAAAACCACAAATAATCAATTTGAGAATCACAAAAGTCTACAGTATTAGAGTTGCTTGGGCTAGGTTCTCAATTCCAGGTCTTCTGATTCCTAGGCTAAACAGGGTTGGGGT
>NW_012149733.1:5541-5977 GCF_000956105.1 Propithecus coquereli | reverse complement strand
AAGAGCGAGACCCCGTCTCTACTAAAAATAGAAAGAAATTAATCGGACAACTAAAAATATATAGAAAATATTAGCCAGGCATGGTGGCGCATGCTTGTAGTTCCAGCTACTCGGGAGGCTGAGGCAGTAGGATCGCTTGAGTCCAGGAGTTTGAGGTTGCTGTGAGCTAGGATGACGCCACGGCACTCTAGCCAGGGCAAAAGAGTGAGACTCAGTCTCAAAAAAAAAAAAAGTGGGGAGGGCAGACTTAACTCTTTCCTGTTCAGATCACATATTTCACAGATGAAGAAACTAAGGCCCAGAGAGAGTATCTCACATAAGCTCACTGAGGGGATTATGGTAAATCGAGAGTGAAATCTCTAATTTTAGCCCACTCTTCCTAAAAGCATTATGTCAGTATTTCTTTCTCTTATGATAAAAATTGCCTGAGGTGGTT
>NW_012149733.1:3518-3891 GCF_000956105.1 Propithecus coquereli | reverse complement strand
AGCTGGACATGTTGGCACATGCCTGATTCCTAGCTACTTGGGAGGCTGAGTCAGGAGGATCCTTTGAGCCCAGGGGTTTGAGGCTGCAGTGAGCTATGATTGCAACACTGCACTCCAGCCTGGGCAACAGAGAGAGACCCTGTTTCTAAAAAATAAAAAATCCTTTAAAAATCAGATTGATTCTCTAGTTCTGTGATTTTCAAAGTTTAACATGCCTCAGCATCACCAGGGCTCATTAAAACACGGATTGCTAAGTCCAATCCCACCAGTGTGTGATTCATTGGATCTTGGGTAGGACCCTAAAATTTGCATTTCTATTAAAGTTCCCAGATGATGCTGATGATTCTGCTTCCTATTCCAGAGACCACACTTT
>NW_012149733.1:0-2258 GCF_000956105.1 Propithecus coquereli | reverse complement strand
TCTCTTCCTCTATAACTCATTCTTTTCATCTTCTTTCAGGAATTCTGAAATTAAGGAAAATGTATATTTCTGTCTTTTAGCAAATTAGACATGCTCTTCTTCCTGTTCTAAAAAGTCACTGTGTTTCTCTTAATATGGATTTAATAGAATGTTTTTGTGATGGGTAGTGTATTGAACCTGTGCTCATTGGCCATAATCAGAGTATGTGTGTTCCTGTAAAGAATGTTTTGTCTGAGTTATTTAAATCCAAAATTAGTTATTTAAAGCCAAATCAGATGTTATCGACTTAAGAGCATATTTTCAGTTCTTGGTTGTTGATTATTTTCTTTCTTGTGCTCTTTTACTCTTGACTTAGATATGGCCAGTCTTATCAGAGACTCTAAATAAGCACCGGGCTGATAATCGGATTGTAGAACGTTGTTGCAGGTGTCTGCGCTTTGCTGTTCGCTGTGTAGGCAAAGGATCTGCAGCCCTGCTACAGCCACTAGTCACACAGGTAAGTTCTCCATGAGAGGGGAAAATGCCAAATGTATGGAATTTGAAATAGGAGCCTTTAGAACAAAAACTTTGCTGATGAAAGCCAATACTTTTGTATTTATTAAATAACAAACTGAAAAATACTTGAAAGAGGTTAGGGCCACATGTGTCCTAGATCCTTAAGTGTTTTTCTTGCCTCCTTTGGTGCTGAAAAAAGAATAATCTTGAAATCAGAAGGCCATAGGTTCCCCACCCCGTATGTTGTCTATAAAGAAAACAGCCTATAATTTCTTCTGTATAGTCGTAGTCTAAATAGCAACATGTTCCAATGTGAAATTATGTGAAGAGAATGATTTTCATGCTTGGTATTCTAATAGTGTTTTTGTATTGATTTCCTTGGGGGGAAATATGGCAAGACAAACTTTATTATTTCTTGGTCTGAAGGAATTTTCTTCTATGTTGGCCCCAGTTCACATAAGTCTCTTATTTGTCAAAAATAAATTTGATTCTTTTATCATTAAGATTGATACGTAATTATGGTATGACCACTATATGAAGTTCTTTGAGATCATATGACATCAGAACTACTCTATATGAAATGCCTATGCTTAGATCAGTAAGTAATTTGTATTGTTATTAACCTTACAGCAGGGCCAGGACTAGGATGAATCAAGGGCACAGAACTAGGGCATAGGCCAGGACTGGTGGTTCATGCCTGTCATCCAAGTACTTTGGGAGGCTGAGGCGGGAGGGTTGCTTGAGGCCAGGAGTTCATGACCAGCCTGGGTAACATAGTGAGACCCTGTCTCTGCAAAAAATAAGAAAAATTAGCTGGATGTGGTGGTGTGTGCCTGTAGTCTCAGCTACTCAGGAGCCTGAGGCAGGAAGATTGCTTGAGCCCAGAAGTTGGAGGCTATGATGAGCTATCACTGTGGTCCCCAACCCCCCGGGCTGTGGCCCATTACCAATCCATGGCCTGTTAGGAAATGGGCCACACATCACCTGAGCTCTGCACCACACCCCACCTATCCACGACACCCTACTTCCCCATCCCCAGTCTGTGGAAAAATTGTCTTCCATGAAACCAGCCCCTGGTGCCAAAAGGGTTGGGAACCACTGAGCTATGATAATGCCACTGCACTCTAGCCTAGCTGACAGAGCAAGACACTGTCTCAAAAAAAGGGGGGCATGGGAAGAAAGAAGGAAGGATGGACTAGGGCACAGAATTTAGGGAGGCATGGGAAAGTGCCGATTTTATATTTACAGGACTCTGAAGAAGTACCTTCTGAAATTTTGCACCCATGCTGTGAGGAAAACTACTGTAGGGCTCCAGACTAGAGCCACACCCCACCTGGCCTGAAGTGACCCTTCTCCACCTGGGCGGGTCACCTAAGGTGCAGATTTTAAGGAGGTGCTGACCCTGAGAGTGAGTGCCTCCTTAAATTCTGCGTTACAGGCTCCAACCCTAGTTTGCCAACCCCTTACTAAGCAGCCCTTTAAGAAAAAGTTTGTCAACCTCTGACTTAAATCATTCCTTTGAGCGTACAACACGAAACAGATTCATAGCTCCCATCGTATGCTCGTTCCATGGCACGTGCTGATAGATTCTAGTCACTATTTTTTCCACCCCCCACCAAACTCAGGATTTTATGTAATAAGACCAATACATATGTGTTGTGATGGCATTTTAAATAGGTGAATGTATAATTACCTCTTAATTTTTGGTGGATAACGGAATAAAAATCCTAAACAAATCAATTAATTTAAATGTACATATTATA
>NW_012149732.1:4266-5260 GCF_000956105.1 Propithecus coquereli | reverse complement strand
CCAGGATCAGCACGTAATGGACCCAGGCCCAGTGTGCAAGGGACCCAGGATCAGCACGTAATGGACCCAGGCCCAGTGTGCAAGGGACCCAGGACTGGCCCACAGAGGACACAGGACATGGCCCCGGACTGACCCAGGATCAGCCAGGGCAGCTTTTGGAAGAGGAAGCTGGGTCACGGTGGCTGCTCCCAGTTTGGACTGCTGACATCTGAGAGCCCTGTGATGACAGGTGACAGGTGTTAGCAGTAATAGTATCACGTCCCACCTGTCTCGGATTATTCTGGAGGAGCCTTCTCCCACCTGTCCCGAGACTGGCGGGAAGGAGCCCAGGGCGGCATATCTGGGCTGGAGGGTGAGCGGCGCGTCCTCGCCAGAGCACAGGTGCGCAGGGAAACTGTGCGAGAGAATTTAAACTCAGAATGAGGCCGACTGACCTCTCTGGGCCAGGTACCGCCCGTTTGTGCCACAGGAGTCCGAGGACGGTGCCGCACCTGTCACTGCCCCTGCCCCATGGGGTGGTGTGTGTGACTGAGTGTGTGTGTGTGTGTGTGTGAGTGTGGGTGTGGGTGGGTGTGTGGGTGTGAGTGTGTGTGGGTATGTGAGTGTGTGAGTGTGAGTGTGGGTGTGGGTGTGTGTGAGTGTGAGTGTGTGTGAGTGTGGGTGTGTGTGAGTGTGGGTGTGAGTATGAGTGTGGGTGTGTGGGTGTGTGTGAGTGTGTGTGAGTGTGAGTGTGTGAGTGTGTGTGTGTGAGTGTGTGAGTGTGAGTGTGGCTGTGGGTGTGGAGGCTGCTCAGGCCTGCTGGGTGGGGCTCACGCCCGGGAAGGCTCCCCCCGCTGCAGAGGGACAAGCGAGAGCCTTTCCGTCTCGTGTCAGCCGCGGTGTCTGGCGCTGCCCCAGCATCTGGTGGCCAGCGCGGGCTTCCCGGGCACTGGGGTGGCCACTGGGAACTGGAGCTAACCCAGGCCCTGGACACGTTGCCCCGCTCAGCAACCCT
>NW_012149732.1:3240-3686 GCF_000956105.1 Propithecus coquereli | reverse complement strand
AATAGAGTTTCACTCTGTCGCCCAGGCTGGAGTGCAGTAGTGTGATCACAGCTCACTGCAGCCTCAAAGTCCTGGGCTCAAGTGACCCTCCTGCCTCAGCCTCCAGAGTAATTGGGACTACAGGTGCTACCACCACACCTGGCTAATTGTTCTTATTTTTGGTAGAGTTGGGGCCCTAATATGTTGCCCAGGCTGGTCTCAAGCTCCTGGGCTCAAGCAATCTTTCCACGTTGGCATCCCAAAGTGCTGGGATTGCAGGCGTGAGCCACTGAGACCAGCCCTGGATTTTGATATTGAAAAAGCAAACTGTGCATCTGAGAATATTGCCCAGAATGGCCAACACCAAGACACGGTCTAGTAAAGTCACTGGACTTAAAAGGAAGAGAAAAATGTCTTGAGCATCTAGTCAAAAACGACCAGTGACTTATGCAGGAAAGAAAATTAGA
>NW_012149732.1:2144-2499 GCF_000956105.1 Propithecus coquereli | reverse complement strand
TTAATTATTTGGAGAAAAAAGTTTTATCCCAGCCGAGTAGTGATATAAATCAACTCCAGATGGATTTGAGAATAAATAAAAAGAAAATCATACTATGAATGAAAATGCACATTATGTGAGAATCGTACCGATTCTGAACTTGGCAAGAACTTTCTAAGCATAAATTCGAAGAGTCGTCCTCAAAACCAAACATGGATAAATTTGGGTGCGTATAACTTCAACATTTTTATTTACAAAAATACCTGAAACAAATTAAAAGCCAAGTGACAAACAGGAAAAAAATGTTTGCAACAGATGAAGAACTCCAAAGCTAATAAAAAGACAAATATCCAATGAAAAATGGAAAGACCAGGGT
>NW_012149732.1:0-2094 GCF_000956105.1 Propithecus coquereli | reverse complement strand
CTAAACTGACGGCTGCTACGCTCATGATTCAGTTCTAACTTCCCCCACCCAACTGGCGCCACTGCCGCAGGAGGCTGGTTGGCGAGAGTTTATGGGGGTCGAGTACGCCAGCCTGTTATCAGCTTTTGACAGCGGTGCTCTGTGTCTCTGTTTGAAGTGGAATTTGGAATACTTGACAGTATTTTTTAATTCTGTCTGCCTAACAGCCCATCATGTCAAAGAAGACCAAGAGAACACTGAAGGAAGAAAATAGATTTCTTAATGAGGATAGGGAATTGCAATATTATCTTGTTTCTGCTAAAGATTTGCTTGCTTTGTGATACTGCAATATCAACATTAAAGAAATTCAATGCTCATCAGCATGACAACACTTATAAAGACTACAAATATTTTAAATCAGAGGGAGAGGCTCGAAAGTTTGTATTGCAGAAATTAAAAGATGAAAAGCAAAAGCAAAGGCAATTCTTTCAAGCAGCAATAAGACCTAGAAATAATGCCATTGAAGAAACTTATAAAGTAGCTCATATACTCAGGGAAAAAGGGAAGCCATTCAGTGACGTAGAAATTGTGAAAGAATGCGTTGTTGAAGTTGTAGGATGCTGAGACCCCAATAATGTTTCAAAGTCCAAACAACTGCCTCTTTCAAGGAGAACCACAACTGATAAGCATCATGAATTATCCTTCAACTTAACAGAACAACTTCATGCACTACTTCAAAAGGAAAAGATATATTCAATCGCTTTGGATGAATCAACAGATACTACTGACCTGGCACAGGTTTTATACATCATTGGGTCATAACAGATTTTCTTTGCTACGAAGAGTTACTTGCTGTGGGCACTCTTGCAAACAGAACACGGGGAAGAGATATCTTCAACAGCTTTCAAGATAAATGTCACGAAGTTGGACTGAATTGGTAAATTTAGTGAGTGTACGCACAGACGGTGCACCTTCCATGACAGGAAAACATGAAGGGTTTATTGCACAGATTAAAAAGGTATTAACAGATCCAGATGCTCTCGTTTCTTTTCATTGTATCTTGCATCAGCAGAATCTCTGTGCTAAAGCTAGTTTTAAGTGACACTTTGCAACAAGTTATAAGTGTTGTTAACTATGTTTGTGCAAATGCAACATGGCATCGTCAGTTTCCTAACACGCTAAAGCTGAAGGGTGAGGTATTCAGTGTGGATTTGCCATGTCATTCTAAAGAGCGTTGGCTATGGCAGGGACAGGTGTTAGCCAAAATTTTATCTCTGTGAGAACAGAAAGTTAAATTTTATGAAGAACAGAATCAGCTATGTGAATACTGAAAGAAAATTTCTATAGGAATGCAGCATTTCTGTGTGATTTCAAATCAAAACAACTTGAATATTTCTTTGCAAGGTAAAACTATATAAGATATGTAGCAAAAAATTCAAGCATTTTGAAGAAAGCTGTCTTTTTTCAAAACAATTTTTCTTCAAGAGGAAATTTCCGATGAACATTTTCCCCAGTTAGCAAAGGTCACTGATGAGCAGGATGATATACGTGAATCCTTTGCAGAATATGCAGCTGTTATAGACCTATTCATTGGAGAACACAATGAAAGGTTCACTGACTTTGAGCATCATGACATCACACGCAGATTAGCCTTTCAGCCTCACCTAGTTGATGTCACCAAGGCATCTAAAGAATTGCAGATGGAACTGATTGAGCTCTCAGTAGATGACATTTTAAAGTCATTGTTTGAGGCTAAGAAAGATCCAATTGAAATGTAGAAAATGCAGTGGAATACCCATGCCTTCTGCAGCATGTTTGAAAAATGCTTTCTTGCTTTCCAACCACTTATTGCTGGGAATCTACATTCTCCTCCCTAACCTGAATCAAGGCACCCTTAAAGTCACAAATGACTGACACCCATCTAGGGGATCAACTAAAACCGGACCTCCACGCTGCAACCAAATATTCAAATACTTTCCAACAAAAAGCAGATGCGACAAAGTCATTAAAAGTTAGTTAACTTTAAAATTAACAAATAGTTTTCCTTTTTGAAATTATTAAGTACATAGTAGTTAGATTTTTTGCAAAATAACGTACATTTTTAAGTATATCTAG
>NW_012149731.1:1944011-1972792 GCF_000956105.1 Propithecus coquereli | reverse complement strand
TGTGACTACCTGAGCCGCCTCTCCTCCCTTGACACATGCCCTCTGGCTTGGGAGGGGCTGTGGGGAGGATGCGGGCTTGGCAGGGGCCATTAGGGAGCGATGGTGGTTCTCTTAGGGGCTCACCTATCACCTGGGTTTTTCTCACCGTCAGAGTAAAACCGAGTTCAGAGCCAAGCTGAGGTGCCTGCCAAGGGCCACAGGTCACAGCCTGAGCTGTCCGCTTTCGGTCCGGGCAACTGAGGCAGCCTGGTCTGGGAACTCTCCCTCAGGGACCTCAAGGGGCTCAGCATGGCCAAGTACCCTCCTTCCATGGACCCCCTCCCCACTTCCCAGGTTCTACTTCCTCCAGGTCCTGCCGACTATTCAGGAAGGCATCTGAAAAACCAGTTCACACTTAGACTCACTGCATGCACTCATCCCCCGACACCCACACGAGTAAGCACACACACACAGAAACAAACACACACACACACAGCCATGTACACACACAATCCACCACTACGTTTTAAACAAGATCCTATAGCAAATGCTTAAACCGAAGGAATAGTGGGATGTTAAGCACTGGGTGAGGACGTGATCTGATGGCCTTCTTCACAAACCTGTAAACGACCACTCCGGCCCACCCCCCTGCCCACAAACCAGGATGATGTTAAGAGTGAAAGGAGGCACTATGAAAAATGAAGCCCAGACAGCTGGAGTAAACAGTGACTGTCCCAGGCACACCGTGACATGGGGCCATCCTGCCTATGGATATGTGCAGATGACTTCCCCCCACGCTAGACATCAGACACGAGGCACCCACACACTCCAGAGTAGGGCTTCTGACCTCTCCTGTGCCATGCACCCCACTGGTATCAGTGAGGCAATGGACCCTTTCAGAATAATGGTTTTAAATGCACAAAATAAAATATGTAGGATTACAGAGAGAACCAGCTCTATGTCTATCAAAATATTAAACAAATTTACTTAGAGTAATACTAGTGCTTCCTTATGAACACATTAAATAACAAGATCTAGCAGTGGAGCTAATTACTACTATAGTTTTTAAATAAAGATGAGCAGAAAATGTCATTTTCAGATATCTGTGACTACCATAGTGTGATATGCAAATATCTCTGATTTTAATGGGTGACAAAATCATAGGCACTATTGATACAATGGGGGGGGTTGATGTCTACATTTTGAACAGAATGAAATGCTGAATTTCAGTTAGAGGTTAGCAAATAGATAAAAAAAAAAATCTTTTTCTCATCCAAGGTTCCAGACCCCAAGTAAAAAGCCCTTTCCTAAAGGGAGCCGCTAAGAGGCCGTGAGAGTATTCAGATGTAATAAGAGGTGCCCAACTTGGCCCAGCCACCATCACTTCCTTCCTTCCCTCAAACCTCCATCAACAGACATCGGGATCCAGCAGGGCTGGGACTTCTGGCAAAGGGGACTGTTTTCTCCTTCCTCAAGGCGAAGGAGGAATGTTCCAGAAGAACAGCTTGCGGAGACTGGGGGGACTCGAGGCAGAGCAGGGCATCTCATTTCCTGGTTGGACTCCCATGAACAACAGTATTTTCAGACCTATTCTAGAAGGAGCAGGAGAGAATTGGATACAGTGAGGTGGAGAAAGGGTACAGTCAACCTATGGGATCCACCCAGGTTGTTGTTAAGGGACAAGAAAAGGAGACAGACCAACTGGAGGAAAACAACCTAATTTTTGTTTGTCTCCCATCACCTTTAGACTTGTCGATACCTAAAGTGTGCCTGACATTGGAGTTGCATCCGGGACACCACCCAACTGCAGTTATGGACCTGGAAAGCGATGGGACCGGGAATGAGACCCATTCATATTATCTGGGAATATCGATACCCGTCCTCTTAACACACTGATTACCAGGGACAGAAACACATCATAGAACTGCCATCATAGGATGTCCCTTTCTTTCTGGGGACCTGACTCTCCTTCTGGTAGAGGCACCAACCAGCTGCAGCCTCCCCCAAAAGAGCAAAAATCCTTCATAATCAGAGGCTTAAAAAGAAGACAAAACAAGCAAGGAGTCTGCACCCCAAAAGACCATCCCAAACTCAGGGAATCTGTGTAACTGGCCGCAGCAGACATCTGTGTTCTCCAAGTCACATCCTTGCAGCCCACCTGATTTCAGCAAAATTCTGACGGAGAGTTCTGCAGATGTTTATAGAATCCCACCTCAAGCACTCACAGAGGTTTCCTCCAAAGCCAGGAAAGGCCACTTAGTTGTACAGGCAGGTCGAAGTGCAGGGAAGTCAATTTTCCCAGGGACGACCCTTAGACCCTTTGACATTGGGCGTTGGGGGTGGGAGTCAGCAGATAAATGCCCCAGGCTCTCTTGCTGACAACGGGCAATGTGTTTATAGTCCCCTGTGAGTTGCCCAGGGGGTAACCAGCAAAACAAGGCACCTTCAGTGGCTTTTCTCTCTTTCCTTCTCTCCCTCTCTCTCCCTCCGGCTTCCTGGATCGCTTCCCAAATAAACTACTGCACCTAACCCTTGTCTGGGGGCCAGCTTCTGGAGGAACCCCAGTTAAGGCTGTGGTTCTCCACGATGCTGAATAACTCAGGCTTCCTTGAAGGGTCCCCAGGACCCGGGGCTACACGGCAAAGAAGCTAGAAGCCCTTGAAAGAAAGCTGGGGAGTGGAGAGGGAGAAGAATCACGGAAGGCAAGGAAAATCATTGGGAAATTCTAAAATTCAGTAGGTTTACAAAGAGCAGCAACCTGGCTGAGAAATCGCTGGAAGAGCCCACATTGAAAAATGTGCCCACGACAGTTGTGAATCTGTCAACCGACAGGAGAGGGCTTTGTGAAGAAAACGCACAGGAGCGGGGCGTCAAGGGGACAGATTGGCCCAATTAAGGAGGGGAAGGTGGGGAGGGGCAGCGAGTTATGCAGCCCTGGCAGGGCCTGTGGGGGGTCTAGAAGAGCGGTTCCCAGCAGGGTCGAGACACTGAGTCCCAAAGGACAAAGAGGAGGGGGAAGGACCTTGCAGGGGCTATTTATCCTGCTGCCTGCACCTGTGGGGCTTTGCCTGGCGGAGAGGAACGCAGCTTTTCCTAACTGTGCAGCCTGTGGGGCGCTGACTCTGTAAGACTCTCTGGACAAAAGCGGATGGGGCGGGTATTTTGTGGGCCGCCCCCTCCTGGAGAGTCATTCATTGGACAGGTGCTGCTTGAGCACCTAATCCATTCCAGACACAGTGCTGGGCTCCGGGGTTATTGCGGTGGACAAGACAGATGAAATTCCTGCCCCAGGAACCTTGCAGTCGTTTGGGGGTAAACAAGCATTAAATAAGTAGACATCAAATTAGCTAATACTCACTGCATGGCAGGCACGAGGCTACACGTACTACCTCGTGGAATCCTCACAGCAGCCTATGGAGGTAGGAACTGCGTGGTTATTACTTTGGAGATGAGGACACGGGAGCACAGAAAGGTTAGGTGGATTGGCCATGACCCAAACCCAGGCAGTCCAGCTCCCAAGTCTGCATTCTGACCCACTACACTTTAACACCTTCTACTTTGAAGGATCTGATAAGTCCTGCAGGCAGGACTGGCTACATAATTTGCAGGACCCAATGCAAAGTGAAAATGCACAGCCCTGTTTGGTGGAGGGGAGGCCATTTTCCTAGGGGTACATCCTCTACCCAAGGGTGCCCCAACCCACAGCAGAAAATCCCCAGAGGGTTGCAACTTCATCGGTACCTGAGTCAGAGGTAGGTGAAAAGCCCCTGCCAAGTTTCCTGCTAAACATGCCATGGTGCTGCCAGCCCTGGGAGGGTGGCCGCCTTGCCCTGACCTGAGACACCGTGGGACAGGCACTGGATCCCAGCCCTCTCCTCACCTGCACACGGGTCCCTGCAGGAGGCAGAAGTTGACAACAGAATGTGGCCTCCCCTCAGTTCCTGCCCTGACCACGATGGTCTGGTGCCGTAGGTGGCACAGTCTCAGGGTGGGGCAGTCGGTGGGGCCCGGCGTGCCAGGGGGAGGGGAGCAGGCAGCCTAGAGTCCCTCCTGGGGAGGCAGTTGGGGGCTGCGTGTGAGTTGAGACTCCAGGCCCCCCGACACAGACTTCATTGCCCCATCAGACTCCACTTGCAGAGCACAACTTCACAGGTACAGTTATTAAGGATTTCAAGACGGCAACTGCAAAGCACTAAACTCCGAGCTCAGGCCCTTCTGAGCACTGGTCCTGTGCAGCTGCGCCGGGCGCCCACCCACGAAGCCGGCCCCGCCTGCAGGCAAGGAGGGCAAGCAAAGGCTGGACCTGGTTGACACAGTCCCCATGCTCACTGCAGCACAAAAAGCCCTTTGGGGTTAACAATCCACGGTGCTATCCTTCCACGGCCCACACTTTTAGAAATGCTGCACCATCTCATCCAAACCTTTTTATAGCCCTGTGAGTCAGGAAAATCCAGGGTTATCATTGCTTTTCACAGAGAGAGAAACTGAGGCACAGGGAAGAAAGCATTTCACTTGAAATACAGTGGTGGTGAAGAGGAAAAGACGTCTCTCAAACCCAGGCGTCTGATGCGCTTTGCCCTCGATGTGCCACCCTTCCCAACCCTCCGAGACGCTTTTACACATTCCTTGTTTGTCACTCAGGAGAGGGCCATAATGCTGGCAGGTTGCCAACCGGCAGCTAGTATTTATTAGGAAATCTCCAGACATGCCAGGAAATTACAGACCAGCAAATTAGTTTAGTCATTTCACTAGTTTATTTAAGGAGCTCTTTGCAAGCTCTGTAAAAAGCTCTTGCAAGCACGAGCTGTAAGAAGGGGTGTTTTTTTGGTGCCCCAGTGATGCCATCTCATCCGGAGCATCCAAAAGCTTCCTTGGGGAAGAGAAGTCGCTCCAGAGGCTCTTTATTAGAAAGATTTGTTCTGTAGAATTTAGATTCAGTCAAAAGACCACACTCAAGGGTTCAGAAGGCCACAGGTTCCCCACCCCTGCAAGAAATTGCTGCCTTTAATGACGCTTAATAACATCATCGCTCGTTGTTAAGTGTGGCAGCCAACCTCCAAGACGGCCCCCAGTGGCCCCTGGGCCTCCTGGGATCATGCCTTAGTGTAGCCTCCTTCCATACCGAATAGGGCTCGTCTGTGTAATCAGGAGAATGCTGCAGAAATGACAGAGTGTGACTCCTGAGGTTGGGTCATAAAAAGCATGGCAGCTTCCACCTTCCTCTCTCTTTGATCACTCGCGGTGGGGGAAGCCAGCGGCCATGTTGCGAGGACACTCGAGCAGCCCTGTGGAGAGGTTCCCATGTCAAGGACCTGAAGGCTTCTCCCAATAACCGTATGAGTGCTCCATCTTAGATGGGAATCTCCCTGCCCCAGTCAAGCCTTCAGATGAAGGAAGCGTTGGCCACCATCTTGACTTCAGCCTCACAAAAGACTTTGAGCCAGAACCTCCTAGCTAAGCTTTCCTGAGTTCCTGACCCACAGAAGCCTTGAGATAACAGATCTCTGTTGTGAGCCACTAAGTTTAGGGCTAATTTGTTATACAGCAATAGATAACTAATACACTTTACCAAAAAGTTAATGGGAAATCCATTAGGAGGGGACTGGTCTTCCCGAATTCGATCTAAACACGGTCACATCCTTCAGGTCGTTCTCTAGTGGCTGCCACTGTCGCTTCAAGAGAGACATAGGGGACACAAGAGTCACAAATGTTGGCGGGAGATAGGGGAGGCAGCGAAGGAGAACTCAAGTCACTGTTTGAGGCTTTCAAACGGGATCACGGTGGTGACTCACGGCCCTTTGAGGGGCAACACGAGACCACACCCAGGGAAGGGAAGCAGTCTGTACTCTACCCGAGCATTCTGCAGCCGTGAGTTGTTACCCAAACAGTGACAGTAGCGACTATCGAGCACTCTGCCTGCTCAGCACTCACATTGGCTTTCCGGGCTTTACCTCGATGACCTGATGACTGGAAGCATTGGTCAGACACAGCCAGGGTGGGTGACAAAACCCAGCTCAAACTGCCTTACGCCAAAATGGAAGCTAATGAGAAATTCGACGCGTGTTCTGGGCTTCAGGAACTGCTGAATCCAGGGTCTCAAACAAGGTAACAAGGTTTTTCTCTCGCACATGAGGGCTCTATTTCCCTTCTCTCTCTTCCCCACTCATCTCCCTGTTTTTTTCTCTTTTCCAGGAAAGCTGGACACCAGTAGCTCAAGTCTATACTCTTAAAGCCCACAATCTAGAAGCAAGAGACGCTCTCTTCCAACTGCTCCATATCATATCTCATGGAAGGACTCTGATTGGCCGCACTTGGGCCACTCCCTTAAACCAGTCGCTGTGGACAGGGCGCTGGGGCGCAGTGACTGTCTGGGCGGGATCACGTACCCGCTCCCTCCATCTGATGCAGGGGTGGGAGGCGCACAGTGATCGCCAGTGCCACCAGAGCCACGCGGGATGGGCATTTCCTAATTGAAAAAGGGATTCTCAGCAGACAAAAATAACACATATTCATTACTATTAATGCTCCCATTTTACAGATGAGGAAACTGAGGTTAGAGAAGATGCCAGGGTCTCATAGCAAAGCCAAATCTGTCTGTATCCAGTTTCAAAGCTCTTATCAGTACCTGATGATGCTCTCCCATTCATAGCAGCCTCTGAGCCACACAGGAAGTCCACGTGAAGAATTAGCTCCCTTTCCAAAAGCCAGAACAGTAATCTGGCCCCAGTCCAAGCCCTGGGATGAATGTCATATCCCACCCAAACCACCCTTTCCCAGTGCACCCAGGTCACCCAACGCTAGAAAAGGCTCACCCAAACATCCTCCCATCCTGACCGTGACTGCACCAAGAGCCAGGCTGGAGCTTGCAAATGCTGAGTTAATTATACCCAAGTCCACCCCTAGGTGAAACTCTTCCATGGCCTTCCCTTGCTTTTGGAGTGAAGACCCCACCCCTTACCTCAGGCAAGGGCCCTGGACATCTGGCCCTGCCCACCTCTCTGGCTTTGTCTTCTCCTTTCTCTGTCCCAGTTACACTGTTCTTGCATTCTGTGAAAGTACCTTGCTTCCACTCACCCCAGGACCTTTGCATAGTCCGTTCCCTCTGCTTGGAATGCTCTTTCCTCTTCTCTTTAGCTAGAAAACTCATCCTTCATATCCGCTCCTTCAAGGAAGCCTCTGTGAATCCACAGTCAGGGTCAGTGTCTCTGTCCAGGCCACCGTGGAAACTCAAAGCATTCGCTGAGCTTATTAGAATACATTCGTGTGTAATTACCTGGAGAAAATCTCTCTCTCCCACTAGACTGTAAGCTCATTAGAGCAGAGATTTTGTCCATGTTTCTAGTCACCATTCCTAGTACTTAGCCCAGGCCTGGCCCAGAATCGACCCTCAAAAAAAAAAAAAACATTTATTGAATAAATGAAAGGAAGAGAGAGGGTGAGAAGGAAGGAGGGAGGGAGAAAGAGAGGGTGGGAGGGACTTTCTCTGCCTTCAATTAAGGCTCGTGGAGAAAACCACAAGTATTTCAAAGATGTTGATTAAACTCCTAAACTAGGATGAACGTGAAGAAAATAAAACTATTACAAGCATTAGAGGATTTATTGGCTGAGCCTGGCTGCTTTTTGGTATTATTCCCTAAGTGTTCATTTTTCTGAAACCACAGGATGAAATCCTGGAGGGAGATGGGAAGTGGAAGAAAAAGAAAAAAGGAAGGAAGGAAAGAGAGAAGGAAAGACAGGTAGGAAGAATGAAATAGAGGGAGGGAGAGAGCAGGGCGCAGGGCTCTGCACGCCCACACGGAAGCGCCAAGCCTGCCACGCCGGGGAGATGCCGCGCCATGGGTCCACGCGCGTGACAGGCCATCACATGGTAGCTGGACAGAAAATACGAAGCGTGGACTTGAAGGCCTTAAATAGGAGGCATGTTCCGAAGCAAAGAGAGGGAAACAAAGATCAGGCTGCCGTGGGGAGGGAGGTGGAAAGAGTGGGGATGTGTCTGGCCCTTCCTCTGCCATCGGTGATGACTCACAGAGTCCCCTCGTCACCTCCAAGGCTTCTGGACTCTGTTTCCCCTCTGATTAGATGACAGTGTGAGGGATGTTTCTTGCTAACACAGCAAACTGTGGTCCGGCAGTTGGGCTTTGCCTGGCACGATGAGTGCTTGTTCTGAACAAACGAACGAGAGCGCGCATTGTTGGCGCAGTCGTACGCGTGGGGCGGCGGGCCACGGGGCCAGGATCTGGAATCTGGCATTTGCTGTCAGCAAGTCACCGGAGGGAGGCACAGACACCACACAATGATGGGGTCCCTGTAAAGTCCCCACTTCCAAACCGGGGTTCTGGGAGCCCAGGGGGATGCAATGCGGTCCTTGGTTTTACTGTAAAGAATTGTAAGCATGTGTGTTGCCTCTGGAGGTGGGACGACCTCCAGCCAGCATCAGTGCATCTCAGATACTGTTTCGTTTTCCTTTTTTTTTTGAGCAAGGAAGTGTTTACAAAGAGGTAGGAATACGAGTGGAAACAATGGAAGGGATGACTGCAAAAGGGAGGGAAGAATCCCTAAGGTAGCAACTTGGTGGGTGAGATGCCTGGTGAAACGTCTGAGAGGAAATCAAGTAAACCTCCTCCACCAACTCCACCCCTATGCCTCATGCCTCAGCAGTTTGTGCCTGCTGGGACTACTCCTTCAGTGCTAGAACTCACACGGCCCTTTCTGATAGGCAGAAATGGGGAATTTATTGGCTCATGTAACTGAAAAGTCCAGGAATTAATCACCTTCAGGTATGGCTGGATCCAGCAGCTCAAGAAGAATCATGAAGACTGTTTTTCTGTCTCTTGCATCTGATGGGAGGGTGTCTCCACTTCTGACAAGGGTGGTGGCAGACACCCCTGCCTACAGAATGCTTCTCTTCCCAAAATCTCAGGTCTGAGTTTTATTGGTCAGGCTTGGGAGAGGTGCCACCCCTGGAGCCAGGGATACGGGGACATTCCCACCCAGATCACGGTGCTATTAGCCAAATGGTGATGATGGTTGCTGTGCAAACAAAAACAACAGGTGTGACCATAGAAGCTGTGTTGATAGTCACACGATGACAGCACCCCTCCCCCGAGAATTTAAACACAGATGCTGGTTGCTAGGGAGGGATGCTGAGGTCAACCCACACGTTGGTTCTTTTCTGGGACAGAGGGCTGAGTGGAACAGGTCCCTCCTGACTGGTCTGCCTTAGGAGTTTTCTCGGTGGAGCCATCCTGGTGGCCCAGACTTGCCAGACCTGCCAGGAAGCATGTGACAACTTTGCTAGAATGCTGTTCATTCATCCTTCACCCTCTCGCCTCCTTTTTATTCCTCCCCTCTCTGCCACCTACTTCTTCCCATAACCCTTATGAGGAACGGTACTTACGAAAATTGCCGTTGACTGCTCTTTTACCTACGGGCACGTTTTCTGCTGTCCTTCCTGGATCCATCTGGAACCTGCCTCCCCATGGCTCTCCCCGCATCGCACACCCTCCCGCTGAGAGCACTTCTGCTCCCGCCGCTCCAGCCGCTTCCCAGTCCAGATTTAGAGCCCAGACCACTCTTCTGAGTTTCGGCCTCATGAATCCAAGCGCCTAACAGAACTTCCACTCGGACGTGCCCCTGGCATCTCAAACTCAGCACGTCCAGAACACTGAACTCCTCCTCAGTGCTCCTGCCCCAGAGTCCCCAGCTGGGTGTGTAGAGCCACCGTCCACGCGCTGACCTGAACCGGAGCCCGCGGCCCGGCCCAGCCCCTCCCGCAGCCCACGTCCATTCCATCACGAGATCCTCCTAGGAAAGGTCTGCCCACTTCCCGCCAGCCCCTCTGCCCCCCACCATGGCTCTGGTTCCCCCCTCATTTGGCATCAGGATCTCTGCCTCCCGCCTCCTACTGTGTCCCCCCATCCTACCATCCGCCCTGCAGTCAGAGCCTTCGAACACAGATCTGATCATGTCGCCTCCTCACTGGGGCTTCCCGACACTCTTAGGGGTAAGGAAACTTCTCAGGGAGACATTTAAGGCCGAATTGTAACCCAAGCCCTGCTGCCCCACGAGCCTACTTCCCTTTCTCCACTCAGCTCTCAAACCCCACATGCCTGGCGTCCTGACCTCCGTGCCTCCCATCTTTGCACAGGCTATTCCTTCTGCCTGCGGTGCCCTTCCTCCTGCCTCTTCCCTCGGCTTCCCTTCCTCATCCTCCAGGGCTCTTCTTACATATAACTCCCTCCAGGATGACGGCTCTGAGCACCCCAAGACTAGGCTAGGTACCCCTCCCAATCAAGCGGTCAGTGCATTCTCTAGAGAAGACGGTGGTGGTGTTCAGGTTCTCGATGAATAGGAAAGTTTCCAAGAGGAAAAGGGAAATCTACGAGTATATTTTTAGCCAGTGAAGACTTTCTTTTTGGTACTCACTTTCCGAACAAAAATTTATGAACTTCTTACTATGAGTCAGCTGCAGCCGTGCTGGACACTGAGGTATGCTAGCCAGCAAACAAGACAGATACGTACCTGGCCCTTTAAGAGATTATAACCTAGTGGGAAAGACAGATACTAAGTAAACAATTTGGCAATCTTTCTTTGTAGAGACAGGGTCTCGCTATGTTGCTCAGGCTGGTCTCCAACTCCTGGCCTCAAACGATCCTCCTGCCTTGGCCTCCCAAAGGGATGACAGGCGTGAGCCACATCGCCCAGCTATTGGCAAAATTTAATGTGCCCTGGTCCTAACTGTCTTGTAGCACATTGTGTGTTCCGAAGATGGCTATAGCGCTATGTGTCCCATTCCAAATGCTCTCTTTCAATGTGGCAACACTCCTCCATTGAGATGTGGGGTCTCCATTCTCTCCCCTTGAAACTGAATGGACTGGGCTTTGTAACTGCTGTGACGCACAGAATGTTGTAGAGTGACACTAAGTGACTTTTGAGTCCATAAAAGCTACCACCAATTTTTCTTTCCCTCTCTCTCTTTCTCTCAGGACTCTTTGGAACCCAGTCGCCATGCTGTGAGGAAGTCCAGACCACACAGAGGCCACATATAGATGTTCTAGCAACAACTCCAGCTAAGGCCTCAGCCAACAGATACCATGCACTCCTGTGAGTGCACATGTCTTCAGATGACCCTGCCCCAAAGATGACCTTCGACCCTTCCAGCTGAGTCCCCAGACACCATGGAGCGTAGAGAAGCCATCCCCTTTGCACCCTGTCAAATTACTAACTCAGAATCCATAAGCAAAATCCGTAAGTGGTTGTTTTATGCCACTAGGTTTTGGAGCAATTAGTTCTGCAGCCATGGCAACTGTATTACCCTGCTAGGCTTCCTTGCAGAAAGGAACGCCGAACATGAAATAAAGTGGGTGAAATATATTCCCATTTCTGTCCCTTTCATAGCTGTTGACACTCACTAGCTGTGTGAACTTGGGCATGTCATTTCCCATCTCTGGGTTCTCAGTCTTCTCATGTGTGAAATATGGGGACGGGAATGGATGATTTCTAAGACCCTGGGAAGCTTGAAAAGTCTACCAACAGAGACCCTTTATGGAATGACCCGATTAAAACCATGTCAATTGCTATGGCAAGAGGTGAACTTTTTAATTGAAATTCTTGATTTTTTGTTTTATCTTTCTAGGAGGTGAACTCAACTAAAGCCATTAGAGAAACAAAAGGGCTCCTCGAATGCATAATTCATGAAAGGAGAGTGGGTTTGACCCAGAAGGTCATTTGGAATAAAAATGCCATAAAAATAAAATATGTTATCCCTCCCCTTCTGCGTCCCCCATCCCTTACACTAGCTAATGGAGGAGAAAGAGTGAATTAAACTGGAGTTCAGGTCAAAGGTTCAGTTGATTTATTCCAGAATGGTCATTCCCTCCAGCCGCTGGAGTAACAATAGACATTGCAGATGTTCAGGGTTTTGTCCCCACCCTGGGGCCTCATGTTCTGAGCAATAAGGCCTCTTCTCCTGCCCTTGGGAGATGACCTCACCTTCTAATGGTCCTCCCAATTAGGAAGCATAGGAGCCTGGTGAGAAGGCACCTTGTCTGCTTCAAAAGCTTTGGGGAAATTCCCCAAGAGGCCAACCTGTTTCACAGAGGCGAAGGGAAAAAAAGTAGACAGCCTGTAATTAGTATAATAACCTGTTCAGATTCCACCTGCCTGTGATTTCCCCAGCTTGTTCATCCATTCATGTATTCATTCACTCAGGCAGCAAATATTTACAGAGCAGCTGTGATGTGCAAGCCCTGGTGATACGACAGGTCCCCCAGAAGGAGCTAACGATTTGTGTGCAAGCGATTGATTAAGGAAGTGCTCCCAGGGGTGTCTGGCAGGCAGTGGGGGGAGCAGGCCAGGGAAGGGAAGACACCAAGTGAAGCTGGATTCAATCAAAGTCCAGGCCTCAGCCTCATCCTGCAGGAGCTCTGGAGTGTAAAGTGTGCCTCAGAGTTTGTCCCAATCTAAAGCAAAGGAGCTGGGCTTTCAGACTTCTGCATCAGACAGCTATTAGTAAGGGCAATTCCAACTCTGCACGTGCAGGCCAAGTGGCTCCAGTAGCCTGTGGACAGTCCTTCGCAAAAAGTCACAGGTGCAGGCTAGTAGAAAAGCAAAACAACACAGAAGCCAGGGGCAGACATTTTTCTACTCTGCCACCCTTGATATATTAACAGTATCTTGCCTCATGGTTGCAAGGTGGCTGCAGCAGCTCCAAACATCCCATCCTCTTGCCACAATATCTAAAGGCAAGAGGAGCTGGAAGGGAGATAACCCCCACCCCTATAGATCTAAATTGTCAGGGAGAAAATTTCTCCAGAAAATTTCTTGCATCATATCCTGTTTGTCAGAAATGGGTCAATGCACACTTTAAAACCAATCACCACCAAAAGGGAACAGGACGACCATGAATGGTTTCTGGGATTGAGGACTGAGCTTCATGCCTACCCACCTGATACTTGATGGGTTCTTATTAGCAAGGAAGAAGGGGACATGGCTTCTGGGTGAATGATGCTCCACCTGTGCTACACTGGCCAATCAGAGCACCATGCTCCCTGTGATTGGCTACAGTGATTGGTTCTGGGATGGGCACATTACTCAAGCCAAGCCAATTAGAGTTCATCTGAGAATTTTGCTGTAGTCACCAGGAAGGAGAGCTTATTCTTTCCTGAAAGCATCTGAGGCAAGAGCTGTACAGCCGTTTTGGCACCATGAGGACCCTGGGAATAAAGCCAACACAAAGAGGAAAGTGAAGTGGATGCAAGAGAGGGAGAGAGATCAAATCTGGATGACTAATTTAGAATTCCTGAATCCAGCCTTGCCTGAAGCCGACTCTAAGCTTTGGGTGGAAAAAAGTTTCTTTTGCTTAATTCAGCTTGGGTTGGGTGTTCTCTTCCTTGCGACCAAAGGATTCCTAGGTGATGCAAGTGGTAAACCAGGCAGACTCGGCCTCCTTATGGATTTCATAATCCCTTATAGATGTCACAGTCAAATGCGAGAGGCAGGTCCTGGACAAAGTACCACAAATGTAGTCTGGGCTACAAAAGGTCAAGTGTAGGGGACTCACAGATCACATCAACAAAGGGGCCAGCCTGGTCTAGGGGGTCTCAGAGGGCTCCCTGGGGAAACGTGGTTCCAGCTGAGCTTGAAAGGGAAAAGGCTGCTTCCCCGCACTAGACTGCAACGTTACCCCGTGACTTCACAGAGGTAGCAGGGGACAGGCAGTCGCTCCGGGAGCCCGCACCGTTTCGTTAGGACTGTGCAGCTGTCCTGCGCATCTCAGTTCTCTCCGACATGCCCCTCGCTCCTTCATCCATTCTTCTGACGCTCTAATTTGTTCAAAAGCTGCCAAGAATGATCAGACGTTTTCCCCCCCACTCCTGTAAAAGCCTTTAGTCTGGGAGAAAGACTGATTTCTTTCATGGGCAGGAGTGTTTTCTTTCCTTCGTGATTCCTTCGCTCCCTGCGTAAACTAGAGCAGTCAGATCAGGTCCTGAGGTAGGGAGAGCCAGAAAGCACTCCCAGCCGGGCGCGCACGTCAGTGAGACTGAGAGGTGCCGCTAGTGGACAAGCCCTGCAGGAAATGTGGACCTCATGCCTCCCCAGGGAGAAAAACCAATGGTGGCTCTCTCCTAACCTTGCCCAGGGATGTTTGTTCTCTGGCATCATTCACTGACTCAAAAGGGAGAAAAACTCTGGGTCCAAATGTCCCAGTACCACTCTCTCTTCCTAGCTAGGTAGTCTCATGCAAGTTTGTGAGCCTCAGTTTCCTAATCTGCAAAATGGGAATAATAAACTTTGAGCCTTACTTTCCTCAGAGGGTTTGGGGGCATGGAAGGCGACACTGTGAGTGAATTGGCAGGTGAACACACCCTGCCATCCCGTCGTGATCTGCAGTCTCAGAGCTTCACATGACCTGGTCCTCGGCCCCATTCTCCAGTCTCAAGCATGGGGACTAAATCTCCCAGTTCTCTTTCCTTGTGGTCCATGCCACCCACACCCCCACCTGGTGTCCACCATGACAGCTTCCAGAGCAGGCATAGGACACGTGGCTAATTGGAAGGGTCAATGTTGTGGTTTGCCGCCTCGGGACAAAAGGCTTGTGCTCAAGGGCCACTGCTTCCATGCTGGGGGCTGACTACTCTGCTCCTGTGGGACCCAACTTCACCTCAATTCCCAAATTGAGGAGCTTCAGCAGGTCCTTGGAGCTTCACCATTCTAGAAGCCACCATCTACCTTGTAATGTATCTGAGTTGCGCGGTCCGAAGCCAACTCCATGGCACATGATGTGAACGGGGCCCCTGGGATTATGCCACCCAGGGTAGGGCACTCTGCCAAGATTTGCAATCACCATTTGGGCCAGAGGGTGTCTTAACACACCAGGACAACTGTGCAAAGCAGAACCATGTTAGTCTTTACAACTAGAGGTGGATGGCAAGGTCTGCTCCTGAGGCTGCAACCAGCTGGCTGGGCGGCCTTGGGCGATCATGGCCTCCTCTTCTCAACTTTGTTTACCAAGGTTGTTTCAGAGTCTCCAGAGAGAGGAAGGGGCCCTCTGGGGGCCTTTGGACTTTGCACACTTGTCTCCCTCCTTCCAGCTCCGGATAGAGCAATCCCACGTTTTAACGTTTTAGAAGTGGACTCTGAATAAGAGTTTGTTTTTCCAAAGAGAGAAAGGGAGGAAGGGGAGGGACAATTAGGCCAGTGGATTGTCAAAGCCCGTCCACTTTCTACATATGATGACTTACCCATGGCCGAGAATCTCAGATATATTTTTGTTCTAATGACTTCAAGGAGACAGTTTTTTCACAGCCAGTGTGGAGTAAAGGGATCAGCTATTTCCTAATCCAAAAACAATGCAAGTGGTTCTGAGATAAAAGATTTGTTAAAGTAGTGGCACTTCATTTTAGAGTACACATGGATCACCTGGGGAACTTGTTAAAAATCTGGGTTCCTGAGACCCCATGCTTTTCGGGAAGTGGCTTCCAGTTCAGGCTTGGAGCCAAGTACTGGGACTGGAGTCCTCCCCACCACCCAGCAGCTCTGTAACTGGAGCACAGCGGTTAACCTCTGTGTGCCTCAGCTTTCTTATCAGTGAAATGGGTATAACTATGTATACACCTTAGGGTTTGTGAGGATTACATGAGTCACTAAACGTACAGCACTTAAAACAACAGCCAGCACATAAAAAGTGCTCAGTAAATGCAAGTTAGTTATATCAGGGTAGAACGCCAGAAGCTGTCTTTTAACCAGTAGCTCTGGTGATTTGGACACAGAAGGTCTGGGGACCACACTTTGAGGACCTCGGCTCTACAGGAACACGGAGCAGCCTTCATAACCTGCTAGTGACTTCTTTTCCTTTTATAAGAAGCAAAGACTAAGGCACTTTCGTACCAGCCATCTGCATGTCTGAAAAGGCAGCAGCTATTTTTCCCTCAAATGGAAATAGCTTGTTATTCCAATTAGACATGGACTACATGCTAATTACCCCCCACAATCAGAAAGGTCAGAGAGATGGAAAGGGAAAAAAAAACTATAAATAATCCCCAAACCCAGAGAAAACAACTAGTAATGTGTTGTTTCTATGCCTACACACAGAGAGAGAAAGAAAGGGAGAACGTTTTTTTACCTTAATCATCCTATTCCCTGTGAAAACGTGACAGCACTAGGAACATCTTTCCATGTCAATAAACATAGCCCTGTGACGTTTGTTTGAATGCTGCTCACTATTCCAAAGTGTGGACCTGATGTAATTTATTTAACCAAACTCTAATTGTCAGACATTTCGGTTATTTCCTTTCTTGCCAGGCTGATAATTGACGATTCCAGGAACGTCCGAATCACAAGTTCCTGTGGCCCCCTGCAGGTTTCCTTCAGTGACAGCGAACCCACATAGACGCTGCTCAATGCTGGTCTCCCCTGCAAAGCTGAAAGCACCAGGAGACCAGGGCTGTGCTGCCTGGCCACACCCGGCACCCTCTGCACGACGAAACAGTTAGAAACAGTTAGGAACCTGTCGTTTACGGCCGCTGCTCTACCTCCAGTTAGCTCTGTGAGTTTGGGCAGCTAATTAGCTAAATGGTGACATGGATAGTGGCATTTCACAAGTCACCCTGAGCAGTCTGAAATAACACGTGTGAAGTCTCAGCACAGTTCCTAGCACCTGCGAAGTCTTAGATGTTTGCCAGGCAGTTACCAAACATTTAGTGAACTCCAATGTTGTAAATAAATTTGGACGTTAGTCAAATTTCCTTAGGATCAGTCATAAGGTCAGAAGGGCTTTACCTCTTAAATTCATACACTTCTTTAGTTCATACTGTCAATTTATCCTCCAGAAATGCTGTACCACCCACAGAATATACGAATTCTGGCTTCTCTCCCCCTTTACAAACACAGTGAGGAGAAATTGGTGCTAATTGGTCCTTCTCTTTGATGAGAGGAAGGACCTGGGGCCATCATAGCAATTGCTTGAGGCTATTTAGGTGCCATGATGAGTCACATCCCTCCAAGAAAAGAGCCAGACGGTGATGTCCCGTGGGGCAGAGAAGCATCCCCCCTCTCTGGCTCTGTGACTACATCGAGTCAGGCTCACCTGGACACGGGAGTCAGGTCTGCCTAGGTGCATCCGTGGGATGCTCAGACGTCTCTATCCTGGACCTGCAGCCCCCGTGCCTGGGGGCGGATGGGCCTGTCTCGCTGGGGCGAGGGAAATGCCCAGAAGCAGCCGTGGTCAGTCATCCTTTCACAGCGGGGACTGTGGTTCTACCCTGCGGATCCTTTGGGTCTCCCAGAGACCTGGACTCCAGGCTTCCTTCTGGGGCCTTTCTCCTGGCCCAGCTGTGACCAGCTGTGTCTGTTTTTCAGCCCCCAATAGCTAATTCCAGGATTACGCTTTCTAAATGGATGTAATGTAATACCCAGAGTGTAAAAGCTTTAGCCTTGCTTCCCGCCGTGAAGCAAGGGCCGTTTCTCCGGAGGCCGAAGATCGCATTTAGGCCATGCTACAGCACGGCCTGAGCTACTGCCTTTCATGACACACAGGTCCGTGAAAAGTGAGGGAAAATCTTGGCTGAGAGGTATAAACTTTATCACAACATGTTTTCTGCTCCTAAGAAATTGAAAAATCCGTTCTCGGTCACGTTCTCTAAATGTGTGAAGAAAGGACAGGGGGACGTTTCTTCCAGGTGCTATGACGTTCTCTCCCCAAAGTATCAGCCTCAGAGCACATTTAGCAGAGGGGATTTGGGGATCGTATAAAGAAAATGAGCGTTTTCAAAGAGGGAACTATTTTTCATTTCTGCAGTGACTTGACACGTACCACGAAATAATTTCAACCCACAGAAAGGCCTTTTTTAGGGCTGTTTTTAAATTTCTTTCTCATCTGGATAACGATGACATTTTTAAAAACATTAGGCATTCAGAGAAATCTAAGTCTAAGAAAATGCAATTATTAGTAATTAAAATCATAACAATAATAATAGCTATAATTTATGAAGCCTCTAACATGTTTTAAATAGTTCATGAAAATGTTCACATTCATTAAATCTCAATGTAACCATAGCCCTAGGACCAAGGCGATATTTCGTATTTGTTTTTTGTTTTTTTTTCAGAGACAGAGTCTTGCTCTGGAGTGTGGCAGCACAATCATAGCTCACTGCAGGCTTGAACTCCTGGGCTCAAGCGATCGCCCACCTCAGCCTCCTGAGTTTCTTGGACTATAATCAAGCATCACCATGCCCAGCTAATTTTTTCTATTTTTTATAGAGCTGGGGGTTTCGCTGTTGCCCAGGCTGGTCTTGAACTTCTGGTCTCAAGCAATCCTCCCACCTCAGCCTCCCAAAGTGCTGGGATTATAGGCGTGAGCTATCGCAACTGGCTATATCCATATTTTGTAGATGAGGAAACCAAGCCTAAAGAGGCAAAAACAATTTGATAAAAGTTAGATAACATATTTCTGACCTTTCATTAAAGTATACCTCAGAAAAATGCACACATCCTAAGTAAGCAGCTGGATGGATTTCACCAAGTGAACACATCATGTAACCAGCATCCCAACCAAGAAACAGGACATCCCCACCAGCCACCCAGGAGCCCCTATCCTGCCCCTGCCCAAGGGGTGACTATAGCCCTGACTTATACCATCCACTCGTTTTGCCTAGAATCACATAGTATTTACTCTCTTATTCATAACATCCTTCCTGAAACACTGTTTGTGAGATTCACCCATATTGTTGCGTGTAGCACTAATTTATTCATTCTCATTGCAGCATAATATTCCGTGGTATGGATATGCATTCCATGGTTGACGAGTATGTGGGTTGTTGCTAGTTGGTGGCTTCTACAAATGGTGCAGCTATGCACATTCTTGGGATGTGCACTTAGGCAAGAAATGTTTAGCTTTCTAAAGTGATTGAACTAATAAATGCTCCCGCCAGCAGCATATGAGAATTCCCATTGCTTTATTGCCTCATTAAGACTTGGGATTGACATCAGGGAACATGTTGGCTCACACCTGCTATCCCAGCACTTTGGGCTGCCGAGGCTGGAGGCTTGCTTGAGGACAGGGGTTCAAGACCAGCCTAGGCACCGAGACCAGCCTTAGGCAACACATTGAGATCCCATCTCTACAGAAAGCTTTAAAAATTAGCCAGGCATGGTGATGCACATCTGTAGTCCCAGCTACTTGGGAGGCTGAGGCAGGAGGATTACTTGAGCTCAGTAGTTTGAGGTTGCAGTGAGTTATGATCATGCTACTACACTCTAGCCTAGGAGATAGAGTGAGACTCTGTCTCAAAAAAGGAAATAAGATGTGGGGTTTTCCACTTTTTTGTTTTAGCCATTCTGCAGGTGGAGGTTGGATAGCTTTTAGGTTGAGGAGTGGGTATCAGATTCAAATGTTTCTAGCTTGCTGCCTAGCCTGGTGCCTGGCACTTGGTGGGTGCTCAGGGATATTTGTTGAATTAATTAATGAATGGCCCCAGAGCTCATACGACAAAGATACGACCCAAAGACAACTATTCTGCTGTTGCCCCCACCTCAGTCCCAGACCCCTCCCTATCTCAGGTCTCCATCTCTCTAAAGCCACACAGCCAAACAGGCTAATGCCGCACCTTTTGTCTCTCAGACTGACAACCAGTAATAAAAGGAAGCCACAGTAAGTCAAGAAGGGATCCGGGAGCCACGGACTGTGGAACACAGCCACAGCTTGCGGGGGGCGGGTCCCGGCCTGGTGATCAAGTCAAATCTCCCACGAGCTCCACCTGCAGCCTGAAGATCAGCAGCAAATGTCCCCCTCAGGGCTGGTGTGGCTGCCCCCACCATTGGGGTGGAAGAAAAGTCCCTGGAACAAAGGAGAAAGCGAGGAGGAGGCTGTGACTGCAACCCAAAGCCTGCGCACTAACGCCGTCCAGGAGAGAGGAGGGCGGAGACGGCGGAGACAGAGAAGAGCCTCTAATTCCCTGGCCAACTTCGTGGGTTGACCAGGGCAACTTTTTCAGAGGGAATCAAATAAATTACCGTTCCAATTTTAAACGCCCTCCTGAGAACAGGATTAAGTATGATTAAGAGAATTCTATTCCTTGGGAGAGAGAGAGTTGCCAGGGCCCCGGCTCTCCACGGTTCGCGGTCTGAGTCCTTTCTTTCTCTTGTCCCAAAGTCTGTGAAAGGAGTAGTAACAGTGACAGTTAGTGTTTCTGAGTACTTACTGTGCACTAGGCCCTGCACCAAGCACTTTCTTGGAGCTACCTCGGTTAGTCTTCACTGAAATCTTCCAAGGCAGGGACTGTTCTCATCCCTATTGAAAGGTGAGGAGATTGGAGCGTGGAGAGGTCATCTCCAAAGATCAAGCGGCTGGGTAGCAACTGGTCGGGGAAGAACTCGAGCCCTGGGGTTCCAGTTACCTACTGCTGTGTCGCAAATTACCCCAAAACGAAATGGCTTAAAACAAACACTATTTGGGCAGGGAACAGCTCCACGCAGCGCTGACCACGGTCACTTTGTGGCATTTAGCTGGCAGAGGGGCTTAGCTGCAGGGTCCAGACGGCTTCTCCCACGTGACTGGTGCTTCGGCAGGGAGGGCGGGTGGCCCAGCTGAGACTGTCACCTGCAGTGCGAGGACAGATCCCTCCAGCAGCAGCAGTGTCAGGGTCCTTACAGTTCCCCATGGCGGCTCCGGGCTGCAGAGAGGGCTCCAGGAGGGAGCAAGTGGAGCTATTAACAGCAAAGCGTCACTTCCAGGAGGTCAGAGAGCATGGCCACATTCAAGGGGAGGGAACACAGCTCAGACTCTCAGCGGAGTATCAAGGGAGGAGTGTCGAAGAGTTTGCAGCCATCTTGACCACGCGTTGTTTTTGTTTGATTACGGAGCCATCGGTCATAACCACGAATTTACACCGCGTCACTGGCCACTGTTGAGTATATCCTCTGTGCCAGGCATCTTACACAGTCACATATACTGATTTATCTACTCCTTAAAAAAAAGGAAGAGAGAGAGAAGAAAGGAAGGGGAGGAAGCGTAGGAGGCATATATTTCTGCCATTTTATAGATAAAGAAACTGAGGCTTGGAGAAGGGAAGTGCCTGGTGCAAGATCGCATGGCTAGTGAGGGTCAAAGTCAGGATTCGAAGCCCCTGTTCTCTGCCCCTTCCCGCACCCCTCCTTCTGGGTCCGTGAACCCTTCCCCCTGGCAGGTCTGCACCTACACTTTTCCCAGTTCCCACGTTCAGCCCTGGTGTACAAAGGGCATCGGTTGGCCCTTGACCCTTGCTTAAAGACACCCCAGTTTCCAAAAAGGGTGCTAAACAAGGTGCTAAACAGCTCTGGGTTGTTCAAAGGGAAATAGTGATCACAGGAGTCAGCTCCGATGGCAGGAACGAGACCCCTCCATCTGTCCACCCTGAAGACCCACTTTCCTCAAAGACACCCTGCGGAGATATTGAAACTGCAGATGCCACTCAGAAACAAAAAGTACATATTCATCCCAGCAGCTCTCCAATGCACTGGGCAACTCCAAAGACCCAGAAAACGGCTGAGTAAAAGCAAGGAGCAAGGATCTCTCCTCCCTCACCCGCCAGCGTCCTTCGTGGCTGCGCTGATCACTGTTGTAATGTGTCAGCGTGGGTAACAGGAAGCAGGCAAGGAAGGCTTAATTATAAAAAGCAATCTTTTCAAGACACTTTAATTCCCTCCGTTTTTTTCCTGACAAGAACTCACACACGCACACAAAAATGTGAATTTAGTCTAATTTTGAGTTCTCAAAATCACTCCAAACGTGATTAATCTCCCTTGGTCGAATCTTAGAATTTCAAAAATTTCTCACCAAGATTTTCTTTTGCTGGAGGCAGTAGAGCGAGGAGATTGAAAGTGTGGGTTGCAGAGACAGCCTGTCTGCCTTACAATCCTGTCACCGCCCTCCGCAGCCGGGGCGGGGTGGGCAACTGATTTCCTGCTTAGCTTCCTCATGTGTAGCTGTCAGGGTTAAATGAAGCAAACACAGGAAGAGCTTAACACACTACCTGGCACTTACATACTAAGTGTTCATGTTTACTAAATATTAACTAATTCCACACCGTAGTCCTTATTAAAGTAGCCCAGAGAATTCAAATATCTAAAGAGCCACATACACCAGATGTATATGTGCACGTCTCTGTGTAAAATGACCGAGTATATATGCCTCTGTCAATCATTCTTAAACATTTTAATTACTATAAAAGTAATTTGATTATGTAAAATTTTTTAAATATAGAAAAGTAGAAAGAAAAAATAAACACTGCCTATGATCCAACTACCTACAGATAAACATTTTTAAAATTTTGGCCTATATTCTTCCAGGTCTTTTTATTGTGCATAAATATATTTAATTTTTTCATAAAGTACTTGCTTTTTTACAACTTTTTTCTATTCCCTAATGATATATCATACATCTGTCACATGTCACTAAATACTCCTAGATGACATCACATTTAACAGGTGTGTCGTCTTCCATCTTTCGAACATACTATTATTCATTTAACTGATCCCCTGCTCATGGACATTTAGGTTGCTCCCAGCATTTTTTGCGATACTAAAACAATATTGAGATGAACGTTCTTAGAAATAAACTAATGTGTGCTTCCTTAGGATAAATTCCTGGAAATAAAATGTCTAGGTTATATATATGCACATTTTTAAGGTTATATATAGGACCATAGCACCCTTCAAAAAGGGTGCATCACTGCCACTGGTGGTGAAGGAACATTCTTCTCCCCTATATTTAATACTCCTGAGCATTCCTTGCACAATCCTTTCAATGATTTTTTATTGAGCACCTACTGTTTTCTAGGCACTGCTGGAGATGACTAGAATAGGTCCTTTTGCTCCTTATGTTTCATCTTCAAGGATTTCCTGCTCTCTACTCTGAGGCTATGGCTTCAGTATGGCTCTTTGATGTCTCTGTTAAACTGTCAGAGGAATGGGACTGTCTGGCAAGTGGAACAGGGTTGTTGGAGACAGGGCTTCAGTCTCTGAGACTGCAGAGGGCCACTCTTTCTGCCCCTCAGCCACGAATGTGCCAGGCCTCACGTCCCCCTCCTTACTGTCTGTGTCCACTGTTGCCTTGATCTGCTCTTCTGGTCCAAGTCTTCTTCCTAAGTGTATGGCAGGAGCTTGTAACTCAGACAGGAAGAGGGTTTCGACTCAAATATCAGCTTGGTGATTAGTGGTGATAGCCTAGATCACTAGATTGAGAAGGATTCTGAGGCTATGTTTGAGCCCAGTTGAAAGACCGCTGTGATGGATTAGTGATGTCTGCCACAGACATAGGAATGGAGACTAGTGGTGCGTATACTCATAGATTCTGTTATTTACTCCATTTCCAGGCTTTAGCTCTCCTTAGGACTGATCCTTCTGGATTCGTGTGCCACTTTCCTGTACGTCTGCTGTATTTTGCTCCTTTCTTCTTCACATTCGCCCCACTTGCTTTCTATTTCTTTTTGTTTTTGTACTTCGCACACATTTGCGATCTCTATAAATCTCGTGCTTCCTACAGATTGCACCCTAGTTGCGTGAAGCTTGCCAAGAGAGCACAGTCTGGCGCTCTCTTTTGCTGCCTCTCTGTTCCTACAATCCATCCATTAAGCTTACCCTCTCTGTGTTACCAAGAGCTGTTGATGGTAAACAATATTCCCAGGGCCAGCAATTCATTCTCGACTGATGGACCACAGGAGGGGCTGTTTCCCTCAGGAAGCCCCACTGTTTAGGCAGGGGAGACCTGGCTCACTGATAGTCACTAGGGAACCACCCCAACAGGAAACAAAGCACATCATTTATGGTGCCTTGTTCATGTTAAAGCATTCCCTAACTATATTCACAAGCTCTCAGGGACTAATAAAATGTCGCTTTTAGAATTAACTCCATGCTGCCCCAGGCCTGTGGATTGCAACTGAAACACTTAGCCTTGTGGGATTAACAGTCTTTGGGCGTAGTATCACATTTCCCATAAACAGTCCCCATTTGCTGGGCACTAACCATCAATTGGACATTGTACTAAGGGTTTATGTGCATTAACACATTGAATTTTCCCACGAATCTGGAAGCTGGTTACTATCATTATCCCCATTTTACAGATGAGAAAACTGAGGGTCAGGAATCTAAGTAACTTGCCCAAGATCAGACTCTGCTAGGGAGTGGAGGAGCCTTCCACTGGGTGTCTGCAGCTCCACACCATATAGTACTCAATACAATACATGGCTCCTTGGGTGGGGGCCGTGACATCCCAACTACCCGGCAAAGAACTTGGAAATAAGGAAGATAAAATTGCCACCTGGGAGCAAAACCATAGTTAGTCTACAATGGATCAGATTAGCAAACTGCAAAGTGGTTCTAAAGAAATATCCTGGTTCCCGGATCTGTGAGAATGAAAATATTAGTGCATTCAAAGAAAAAAATTGTGCCTGCCTGATAGAGACTTGACTGTTAGAGGAAGCCCTCAGAAAGGACTTCAAAGGATGCTCACCCAAACACATCCAGCAGAGAGGTGAGTAGACCAGGTCTGCTCGCCTAACTGGCGTATCCCTGTTAGTCTATGCATTTATTAAACTATTATATATGGAGCAACTACTACGTGTCAGCCACTGCACTGGGCACTGTCCCAGTACCCACGGAGCCTATGTCCTAGTCCGGGGGGGTGGAGGCAGATTTATTGGGCATCAGGACCCGGACCCTTTCCAAGAGCCCCAATAGTGTGTTCCTGTGGTCACATGATTTTGGAAAATTTGCCAGTGTAAGATCCTTCAATGGCCATCAGTGAAGTTTACTGTCTCCACTTTTATTTCCTCTCTATATTTACAATAAATATTCGCTTTTGTGCTGACTTGATTTGTTCCCCTGGAAGCAGCCCCTGGGACAAGCATGGGACTGCAGTCGGCTTACTGGGGAGGCGCAGGAAACACTGGCAGGCAGGTGGGGAGACAAGAGCAGGAAGGGCAGGTGGCCCACAGCGGCTGCGTTAGTGACCAGCACCCACCTTGGGCAACCGGAGCTGGATCCCATGGGAACCTCTGGGAGACAGTGTTTCAAAATGTAGGTTTTCTTATTATTTAGCAATTATTGCAAAGCCAACAGGTCAGAAGACGGTTGCTGTTGAGAAGTCATCTTGTTTTTCACAGGTCCCATGAGGAGGGGGGGCGCCATGCCATGGGGGGCCACGTGGAGAAGCACCAGGGTCTGTGGGGAGGTGGAGAGCTGGAGGGATGTGTGGGCCAGAGCTGCTACTGTGGTTTCCATGAGAAGGATCGGCCAAGTCGGGGCAAGCGGTTTAGGGTTGGCTCGTTTGACTCCTTCAGCAGGCTCTGGGGCACAGGGACTGTCCCTAGTTGTCTGGTACCTGGTCCTGGGGTAACTGGGCAAGCTGGAGAGTGGCTGGGAGTGTCAGAGCTCAGTGAAGGCAGTTGGGGGCCAGCAAGACCTCAGATGTCAAAGCATCAGAAATAAAGAAAAGCCACGGATAATACACTGGGCAGAACACACGCCTCAGAGTGATCCCAGGCAAGGGGCAAGGGAGTCAGTGGCCGTGGGCTTCTGGCCTGGGGGTGGGAGATGTTCCCCAGCACTTTTGGTGAGCAAGAGGCTAGAGGAAGCCGCAGACCCTGGCAGCTGAACTGTCGGACACATTGAAGGGCCGGAACCTGTGGAATACCAGTAGGGCACCAATAGCTTGCTCCCTGTCCTGAATTTTACATCCAAAATTGTATATTCTTGTTTATAAAGAAGGCCTCCAAAATTGCTTCCGACCCTCCAAAACTGGGTCTACCCCTATGGGAAGATAATCAATACCTGATTGTACAGGCTGAATTATATCCCCCCTACAACTAATATTTTGAAGTCCTTAACTCCCAGTACCTTGTTATGTGACTGCATTTGGAGAGTCTTTAATGAGGTAATTGAGGTTACATGAGGTCATTTGGGTGGGCCCGAATCCAATCTGACTACTGTCCTTATCAGAGGAATGCTGGACACAGACACCAAGGGAAGACCATGTGGGGACAAAGGGAAAAGGCAGCCATCTAAAAGCCAAGGAGAGACCGACCCTGCTGACACTCTGATCTTGGCCTTCTGGCCTCCGGAACTGTGAGGAAATGCACTGCTGTTGTGTAAGCCACCCGGTCTATGGCACTTCATCACGGCAGCCCTAGCAAACTGACACACTGATAAGGATCTGACAGGCCAGTCCCCTTACTCATCAGTGTCCGAGAACTGCCCCCGGCTGGGTCCAGCCTCCCTGTGCAGCTCTGGGGTCATCTAACTTCCCACTGGTCAGGGCCCCAGACTGATGGGAACTACCACACTCCAGAGGGCTTGTGTCCCTTCCAAAGGGGGCCATGGCCCTCTGCTCCAGCTGGCTTTTCCCGGACCTTCTGGTTTCCCAAGAGAAGCCAGAAATCTACATTCTATGTGAAACTCCCTGTTTTGAAAAGTTGATAATTAATTCAAACTTGTTTTCAAAACCCTCTTCAGGCCAAACACAACATTCCTGCAGGTGGGATTAGACTATAAATCCACAATTTGTAACTTGCTGCTGTATTTCTTCTTTACCAGGAGCCACAAAAGTCCAGTCCGCTGGATACTACTGTTTCTTGTGGCCAGGGAATCACTTGGCTTTGACTTGAAAGCCAGATCAACCTCAGTTAAACCTCCCAGCTCTGCCACTTACTGGCTGCGGGAGCTTGCCTCTTGTGCCTCAGTTTCCTCACGTGGAAAGTCGACACCAGGGGCAGGGGAGTTGAGGCAGAGGCAGGGCCTGGACAGAGACGAGCATGCAGTGGGCGTCTGGGAAGTGACAGCTCTTGACACCACCCTCATCCACCCTTCCTTCTCTGATGGCTGGTGTCAGCCTCCCAGGAACGCTGCAACTGTCAGGACTGAGTTCTGGGCCTGTGAGGCCTGTGCAGGCCTGACCCTGTGACAAATAAATCACAAGGTAAATACCTCCTGGCCATGACCTTGGCCAGCCACAGTCCTCTCCTGGGAACAGCCTGACCTTGGCACACTCTCCTCTTTGATGTCTGCATGCTGAAACAGATCACTGTTGGATTGGCCTTAGGGGTCTGCAATGCCCAGGGTTAAGATTCCTTCCCTGGGAAGACGGATGCCTTGTTACTGTCTATCACGGTCACTTTTTAAAATACACCCTGACACTCACTTCCCCAGCACCGGTGCAAGCTGTCAACGAGCTCCAAAGGGATCCCAGGTTCTGCCGTTAGACTCGCCGTGCCACACACATTCATTTATAATTCCCTTCCAGCGCCTAAGGACAGGAAGACAGTGTGCTAAATCTCCATCCCAGGAAACGTGACACCAATCAAGCTCCATCCCATCCACCCAGGCCCCGTTCCCGAAGGTGGGTGAGAGAGGAAGAAGGGAGGCTGCATTTTCCCGTATTGTAATTTTCATAAAGTAAAACTGACTCTTGGCCTGGGGCTCCATGTGAGAAAACAGGCGCCAGTGCAGCTGCGATGACCACATTTTGACATGGCTCTGAGGGACAGGTGGCCATGAGACCTCCTGTGAGTGTCCAGTGACGGAAGACAGCACAGCCGGGCTGTGGAACCAAAGGGCTCAATCCTAGCTTGGTTATCTCCTTGCTGCGTGAGGACTTTGAACCACTTACTTAACTCTCAGTTTCCTTATCTTCGAAATGGGCAATCGGTAATGCCTACCCCATTGAGAAGGCGAGAGGAATAAAGGAGAGAATGTGAAACGCTTCGTTAGCACAGGGCTGCACTTAGTTGCTAAACCTGCCACCCCCAAGCGCGGCACTTTCCGTGGACTAATTCGATCCCCCCAACGCCCCATGCACCAACTCACCCGGGTTGTTTTTCTCTCTCTGGCTGATGAGGCTCTTCGGAGACCAACAGGCATCTCTGTGCTTTTTCTCTAGAATCACTGGGTAAGTCTCATCAGACGTTTGCAGAGCAGGCGAGATCCAACAGCAGTGTTTGGGAGGAACTGACGTTTAGGGGAAAGACGGGGGCATGGACATTATCGCTCTTTGATCCCTGCTTCCTTGGAGGAGCCTGAAGGTATTAGAATCATTACAACCATTCGAAATATTCCAAAACAAAACAGAACAAGACAAAGTATTTACAGCATGATCAGATAATCTAATCCACTAATGGGTGGCTCAGGGAGTTCACAGGTCTCTTTGTAAATATTTTCAGTCAATAAAATAGTTACTGGTTTTGAGCCTTCTCTAGATGCTGTGCTGAATATTTCCTCTTTGTTATCTTGCTTAAACCTTGTGGTGGTCTGCAGGGATGGATGCTTTGGATCTCCGTGATACAGAGGAAGAAACTGAGACTCCAAGGGAGCAGGTAATTTGGCCGCAGACGCAGCGCACAGAAGGGCCAGGCTGCAGACACACATGGGCCGATGCCAACATCCTTGTTCTCGTTTCCCAAAGCTGCAGAATCTTCCAAAGTCGCCCTCCTTTTACACGACTTCCCTCTTCCTTCTCTAGTACTAAATGGCTAAAAGAATAGGCCCAGTAGAATCAGTCTTGGTTTTAATACAGTGTCCTTGAGCCACACACAAGCTGTGTAACAACCTTGAGGATATCTTTTTGGCTTAAGCAAAAAAAAGGGGGAGGGTGATGGATTTAATGGTCTGCATAATTGAAGAGTCCAGGGATACACTAGCTTCAGGTCAGCTTGATCTAGGGGCTCAAATCTGTTTCCTCGGCCTGGTGCGGTGGCTCACGCCTGTAATCCTAGCTCTCTGGGAGGCCGAGGCGGGCGGATTGTTTGAGCTCAGGAGTTCGAGACCAGCCTGAGCAA
>NW_012149731.1:1941399-1942766 GCF_000956105.1 Propithecus coquereli | reverse complement strand
GAGTCTGAAAGATCAGGGTGCCTGCGTGGCCGGGTTCTGGTGAGGGCTTTCTTGCTGACGGGCGATGGCTGCTTTCTCACGGTGTCCTCGCATGGCCTTGCCTTGCCGTGCGTATGCATGTGTGTGTGGGTGGGGTCTTCATCTTCTTACAAAGGCACTAATCCCATCATGAAGGCCCCACCCTCATGACCTCATCTAGTCTTACTTATCTCCCAAAGGCCCCATCTCCAAATACCACCCACCGCATGGGGAGTTAGGACCTCAACGTTTGAATTTGGTGGGACACGATGTAGTCAACAGCAGATGGCATCCACCTCATCCAGTTGATATGAGAATTGAAAGAGAGAATACTGTAAAGTTCTAGGAGTATTTGGCCCTTAGTAAGTACCAGTTAATAAACAGTAGCATATAGACTAAGTTTGGGGGGGTTTGTTCTTTTTTTATTCAAGTGCAATACAATTCACCCATTTTAATAAGTGTAGAGTTTGATAAATTTTGGTCATTGTACACATTGGTGTAATCACCTATTTAGAGAGCAGCTCATTTGCTCTAGCAGTTTCCTCCAGCCCCTCTGTTGAATCCCCCTCTAACCCCTAGCCCTGGGCAACCACTAATTTTTGTTACTACAGTTCTGTCTGTTTTGGAATTTCGTATAAATGGAACCACGCAGCATCTTTTGTCTTTCGTGTTTGACTTCTTGCACTTGGCATGCTGACTTTGAAATTCATCCATGTTCTTGTGTATTAGTATTCATATTTCATTCTTTGATATTGCTGAGTAGTATTCTACTGTATGGATGTGCCACAGTTTGTTTTTCCATTTATAGTTGATGGATGTTAGGGCTGTTTCTAATTTTTGGCAATTATGAATAAGCTACTATGAATAATTATGTGCTGTTCTTTGTGTGAACATATGTTTTCTAGACTATAAGCTTTTTACAGTAGGTTCTCTCTCTGGTTTATCTCACAGTGTTTAGCAGATGTTTAAACATTGTTTGTTTTACGGATACAGGCTATAATATGGATGATCATTGAAAACATCGTGCTAAGCGAAAGAAGCGACTCGCAAAAAAACACACGTGGTATGATCCCACTTCTATGAAATGTCCAGAATAGGCACATCTATAGAGACAGAAAGTATTTTAATAGATCAGTGCTTGCGTGGGCCTGGTGGATTTAGGGGGAAGTAAAGAATGACTGGTAATGGGTACAGAGTTTCTTTTCTGGGTGATAAAATGTTCTAAAATTGATTGCGATGATGGTTTCACGACTCTGTGAATACACTAAAAACCACTGAATTGTACCTTTTCAATGAGCGAACTGTTGCTGTGTGAATTATATTTCTTTTTTTAAACATACATTATTTCA
>NW_012149731.1:1887777-1940938 GCF_000956105.1 Propithecus coquereli | reverse complement strand
ATAGCAACCCTTGAGGAAAGTACTAGCATTATTTTTGTTCTTTTTTTTTTTTTTTTTTTTTTTGGGACAGGGTCTTGCTCTCTTGTTCTCAGTAGAGTGCAGCGGCGTCCTTATAGCTCAGTGCAGCCTTGAACTCCTGGGCTCAAGTGATCCTCCTGTCTCAGCCTCCTAAGTAGCTGGGACTACAGGTAGACACCAACACAGCCAGCTAATTTTTCTATTTTTTGTAGAGACATGGTCTAGCCATGTTACCCAGGCTGGTCTTAGACTCCTGGCCTCAAGCAATTGTCCTGCCTCGGTCTCCCAAAGTGCTGGGACCACAGGCCTGAGCCGCCACACCCAATCTATTTTCGCTCTTTAGACAGGAACACTGATGCACAGAGTGGGTCAGTAACATGCCTGAGGTCTCACAGCTAGAAAACAGTGTGCTGGAACTTGAAGCCCAGGAAGCCTGGCTGTAGGGTCATGGCTTTGACCATTATGCTTGGCTGTCCATTTAAGGTGACACTGCTCCAAAGGCCTGGGGTCCTGGCCTGTCGGGCTCCTGGGAACCGAAGGCACTCTCAGGTCTCCCCTTGCATCACTTGAGCTCTCAGTCTTTATACCTTCTCCCTCCTCTCCCCACCTAGCCAGCCTCTGGCCTGACCACACCCAGGAAAGCACACCCCAGCCCCGTCTCTGGCATCATGTACTGCCTTGTCACCTTTCTGTTTCTCATCCTCTCCCCCAGCAAGGCAGAACCCCCACACTGCTTGTTGTGGACTTAAGTGTGTCCCTCTCAGTTCCTGTGTTGAAGCCCTAACCCCCAATGTGACTGTGTGGTTGTAGGTAGGGCCTTTAAAGAAGTAATTAAGAGGTCATGAGCATGGTGCCTTAATCTACTAGGCCTTGTGTTCTTATAACAAAAAGAAAAGACACCAAGGAGACGTCTACACTGAGAAAAGGCCATGTGAGGACACAGCAAGAAGGTGGCCATCTGCAGGCCAAGAGGAGAGGAAACCAAGCCTACCAACACCTTGATCTTGGACTTCTGGTCTCCAGAACTGTGAGAAATCAATTTCTGTTGTTTAAGCCACTCAGTCTGTGGTATTTTGCTATGGAAGCCTTAGCAAACGAACATACCAGTAGACATCTGCTCCTTTCAGGGAGGAAGCAGGCCTGGCCTGGGCTGGGGGAGACATGCCTCTCAGAGGAAAGGTCTGAAATGAGGGCCCTTCTTGGAACTCTGGGCTGGCAGTGGGCACTGGGTCAGATCTCTGGAAAAATCTCATCAAACCAGTGGTGTGCTGCAGCTGGCTCATACACTTCCAAGAGCTGATTGTAAAATTTTTAGGAATTTCACAAGTTGGTTATTAAATGAGCCATCATTAAAAATTAAATTATAGAAACTTTCACTAAATAAAGCATATTAAAAAAAGGTAATAAATACTAAAAACCATCCCTTAATTGTTATTTGGAGGTTACCTATAAATAACTACTACTGAGTCTATCTTCTGTATCTGTATAATGGGTACACCATATAATGCTGTGCTACTTTGTATCTTTTCCCAAATCCACATTCAGTGACATCATGTAGGTAGCTTAAAGTATTTCAGAGTAGGAGTATTTACACCACAGACATTGGCAAACACTACAAATCAAAGCTTGATCTATCATTGTTGATAGTGGAGACTTATGAAAGAGATAGAGAAAATGTTAATAATGGAGTGTGTCACGTATATAGCTGTTATAAACAGCACAAAAAATTGAGGAAATATTCTTCTAGTATTCAAAAACTATTATTTAATCCAGCAAAGAAGTCACTCATGCCACTGATGAATGAGTAAAGTCCTGAATATGTCTTCATTTTCTCATTGTCATCTTACTCTTTAACTCATAAGCAAAAATATCGACCAGCCTTCGCGTCAAAGCTGCGCTCATGTGTCAGCTGCAACTATTAGGTGGATACTTATATAAGAGGTGGGCAAAAGTCAACAAAAGTGTCTTGTGAAAATCAATTGGCTATGTGGAGTTTATAATAAAGAGTATGATATATTTATTATTTTTAAATTGTTTCTTTATATTAGTAAAATTTACAATAGATATATGTAAGAACATATATGTTACATGTACTTTTTTTGGAGAGGTATTTATTGAACATTTGCCAGCAAACCACTGCATTAAACTCTCCTCCCTTGAGGAGATTGGGGCCCAGAGAGCAGAAATGCCTGCCCAAGTCACAGACTCAGGGCTTCTGACCCCCACCCCACTCCTCCTACCCCATCCCATGCTGCCTCTTCCACCTCATCACAGCCCTCCCCAGGGGATTGTAGAAGGACAGCCCAGTGAGACAGGAAAAGTCTCTGGGGTTCCATCATTTATCTTTGTTCCTGAACTCCTCTGGGTGCCATACAAATAGCTAAGCCATAAATCCTAAGAGGTGCATAATTTCACATAAAGTTAAACGTAGCGTAACCGTACAACCCAACAATTCCACTCCGAGGTATTGACCCAAGAGAAGTAAAAACATATGTCCACACAAAATTTGTACATAAATGTTCATAGCAGCTTTATTCCTAATAGCCAAAAACTGGAAATAGTCCACATGTCCATCAACAGGTAATGGATAAACAAATGGTGTATAAACACACAATAGAATACTACGCAGCAATAAAAATGATCGAACATTGATCCGCACAACAACATGGATGAATCTCAAGTGTTTAGGCTGGGCAGAGGAGCCAGGCATAAATGAGTACATGCTGTATGATTCCACTTTATAGGATGCTCTAGAAAAGGCAAAAGGATAAGGGCAGAAAACAGATTAGTGATTTCCTGGAACCGGAGGGGACAGACTGCTACAGGGCAAAGGGGAGGGAATTGCTGGGGTGACAGCCACACATCTTGCATTTAGTGATCACTCCATGGGCGTAAGCACTTGCCAAAACTGTGCATTGAATGTGGGTGCTTTTTATTACACGAAATTTATACTTTAGCAAAGTTGATTTTAAAAGTACTAGCTGTGTAGCCTTGGGCAAATTCTTCTACTTTTCTGGGCTTGTTTCCTCTGTAAAATTTCACAATAGTTGCTATATTATTGGGATTAAAGGACGGAATATGGACAAACTGTTGGAACAATGCCTGGCACACGCGTGTGCACAATAGTACAGGAGTCCCCCCCTCATCCAGGGGGTATGACCAAGACCCCCAGTGGATACCTGAAACCGTGCATGTACCGAACTTTACGTAGGCTGTGTTTTTTCCTATACACACATACCTACGATAAAGTTGAATTGATAAATTAGGCACAGTAAGAGATTAACAATAATAACTAATAATAAAATAGAAGAACTATAACAATATGCTATAATAAAAGCTACATGCAGATGGTTGCTCTCCCTCTCACAGGTCTTACTGTACTGTACTCACTTGTTTTCAGACCATGGTTGACTACAAGTAACTGAGACCACAGAAAGTGAAACCTCAGATAAGGCGGGACCGCTGTACTGGTTTGCATTCCTTGCTGGTTTTCATTAACTATAAGTGGCCCTATAATAGGTATTAATTCACCCAAAAAATATGTATTAAGCATCTACTACATTCCAGGCATTGTTCTAAGCACTTGAAATATACCAGTGAACGAAAGAGACAAAGATTCTTGCCTCCTTGGTGTCTCCATGCTATTAGAAGAAGACAAACAAAAATAACAAAGATAATTAATACATCAATTATATAGTATGTTAGAAGATAGGTGCTCTAGGGGAAGAAAGGAGGAACAGAATAGGGCAACAGAAAAGAGGGGCCAGGTGTGGTGGCTCACGCCCATAATCCCAGCGCTTTGGGAGGCTGAGGTGGGAGGACCACTTGAGGCCAGGGGTTCAGGATCAGCCTGTGCAACACAGTGAGAATCCCTCTCTACAAAAAAAGAAAGAAAGAAAGAAAAAGAGGGTTCAGGGCTCATGTAGGCTGCAATTTTAAGCAGGGTGGCCATGGGAGGTTTCACTAAGTAGATGCTATTTGAGCAAAAACTTGAAGGAGGCATTCAACATAGCCACGAGGGAAAGAAAGGCAGGGAGGCAAGAAACGAGGAATCGTAATTTCCCAGTTCTCTCTCCACGGCCTCAAGCTCGCTGAGCAGGAATTCTGCACGGGGAGGGGTCGTACTCTTTCCACCATGTAGCAGTTTGGATGACGTCATTAGAGCATAAACACCGAGAAAATGACAGCTGAGTGAAGAATGTCTGCAAATCACAGGAGGGCGTATTGGCGAGTAGAAGAGGAAACACTTGGATTCAAAAGTCACCTCAGCCACCTACTAGCCGAGTGGCCTCTGGCAAGTCACCCAACCTCTCGGAGCCTCAGTTTCCCACCTGTGGCGAGGCGACCGTGGTCCTCTTCTGAATGCTGTGGGGACTAAAGGGGATCACGCAAGCAGGGTCCCAGCACATCCTGGTGCACCGAGTGGCCTTCCTCCCTGAGACCCCACGTGGGTCGGTGCAGCTGCCCGGTGTTTATGTCCCCTCCTTCTGCCCACCGAAAGCTCAGGAACGATCACCGGCTCCTCTCTGTAGGCCTAACGCCGTCTCTCTGGCTCGCCAATTAGCATGTGCACTTTCGACACTTCTCCAAATAGATGATTTTAAATTCATACTCAATAATTTATAGAAATGGAAGCTACTCTCCCCCACCCCTTTTCAGCACTTTGAAGAGACGGCCCATTTCCTGACACTTGCACGGCTGATGAGCAAGCTACCCCGCTGTGCAGTGGCTCCACTTTTGTCAGAGCCGGGCCTCCCGGGGAGACCCAGGGGGAGAGAAATCTTTCTAAAACATTTTAATTGTAAGTGGAGTTCATCAGTTTAGATCCCATTACAATAAATTATCATCTGCCGCTTTATCTTAACAAAATGGACATTGCAATGATTAGAGCTCCCTGTGTTTGTGGAAAGACCCCATAATAATCCCACACGTAATGATAATGACAGCAGATGGGTCCTCAACCAAACCGGTTATTTTTCCCAAGAGGTAAAGTCCCCCGTTTGAAGGTAAAAATAAAAGCTTGAGTTTCTTAATTTTCTCAGAAGAACCTTAACGTTGGCATCCATGGGCAAATTTAATCATGGCAGTTGCCTGCTTAAAACCCTCCAGTTTTCATCACACTTAGGAGAGAGTTCTGTCAAATAACGTAGAGAAGATTAAAAACCTGACTCTTAAGCTAATATAGAACAAACATGCGTCAAAGGTTGATTTAACTCTTTTTTTTTTTTTGAGACAGAGTCTCACTCTATTGCCTGAGCTAGACTGCCGTGGCGTCAGCCTAGCTCACAGCAACCTCAAACTCCTGGGCTTAAGCAATCCTCCTGCCTCAGCCTCCCGGGTAGCTGGGACTACAGTGGCACATGCCACTGTGCCCAGCTAATTTTTTTTTCTATATATTTTTAGTCGTTCAGCTCATTTCTTTCTATTTTTAGTAGAGACAGGGTCTCGCTCTTGCTCAGGTTGATCTTGAATTCCTGAGCTCACATGAGCCTCCCGCCTCGGCCTCCCAGAGTGCTGGGATTACAGGCGTGAGCCACCACGCCCAGCCTATTTAACTCCTTAATGAGAGAGCCAACAGGACAGTAGAGCAGGTTCAAAAAGCAATTGACGACAGGAGTTTCTATAACCCTTTAGGGAGGGTGTACTGAAGTAAGTTTTAACTTATTTGTTCATTTTTTAAGTTAGGAACTAACTAATGTCCCTCGGGGAGATAAGCCATAACCTTTGGGGTTATCTCCCCTACCACACGTAAACCATTTGTGCCTCAACAGGACAGCTATCTACAAATTGACTTGTGACCTCACAGAAATCGGGCCCCATCAGTAAATAGCAAAATCAAACCAATGTACAGTCCTCAGAGAGAATTAACTAATCCTTGGGCGGGCCTGGCAAATAATGTTCTAATCTGACATGGAAAGAAACTGCAGTCTTTGTTTTTGCCATTATTTCTAAGTTTTGGATAATTTTTCTTAATAGTTCTAAGTCTTCGACAAGGTTGACAGAATCCAGCCTGGCTCCTTCCTCCATCCCACCTGGTAACTCTGCCTCCAGTGACAAGTGACAAATTCCTTCCCAACTCGGGGCCACCACCCTGCTCCTTCTCTCCTTAAAATCTCAGCTTAAGTCACTTCCTCAGGGGAATTTTCCTAAGCCTCCTAGACTAGGCCAGATTCCTTTGTAAACACTCTAAGGAGGCCTTCTCTTGGCACGTCTTACGACTTTGAGTAACTACTTCATTGTGTAATTAGTTGCTCAAATTCTGGCTCCCTAACCAGAATATAAAATCCTTGAGACGGTGGTGGGTCTGTTTCACTCATCATTGTATACCTGGGGCCTAACACGGAGACTGAAAAAGAGAGAAAGGAAGGAAGGGAGGAAGGGAAGGAGGGAGGGAGGGAGGGAGGAAGGAAGGGCGTTCCTGGCTTCTAGGACCTGCAGCTCTGCAGGACACAGGATCCCTGCATGTGGGGAGCTCACTGTGCCCAGTTCTGGCCAAGGGTCTGGCTGAGCCATCGGCGTTCCCGGAAGCTCACGTGAGCGCAGGCTACCAGGTCCCCGGGACACCACACTGGGGGGTGGAGGGAAAGGCTGCACACTCGTGGCTGTGGGCTACATTCACCCTTCGCTCATATTTTGCTTGGCTCTTGGAAGGTTTTTAAATGGATTTCAATTCATTGTCAACATTCACATTTTATTAATAATAATCCAGAATTTCCAGTTCCTTGCAGAAAATCATTAGGTCCAAGAGGCCACACTGGGCTCGAGCCGAGGAAGCAGCTATTTTCTGAGATCTCCGTGCTGACCGAGGTTGATTAGCAGCTGCCATTTATCCTAATGTCACTTCCTTGTGTCCAGCCCACTTGGCATTCCTCTCCCTCGTCCTAGAGGTGGCATTTGAGTTTTTGACCTCTGTGCTCACGTCACCAATGAAGTCATCAGAAGGAAGCATGATGGGTCATTACTTTGGTTCCCCCTAAAACATACCCTGCCCGCCCTCACACTACTGAGATTTGATAATGTTCCCTCTACTTCCAGAACTCAGCAGGAGGGAGTCCCCACGCATGCAAAAAACTTAATCGTCTCAGAAATCTAAATTGAATTGTTGCTGAATGAATCACTCGTCATCTGTCTCAGTCCCCCTTCCATGTAGAACCTCTCAAGAACATCCTCTTGGCTTTGTTAGAAGATGCTTCTCCCTCCTCATGATTTGCTCTATTTTACAAGCGGATGAGGACTCTGAACCTCATTCCCGTTGTTTGTTTTCTAAGCTTTGGCTCCCAGGAAGCTCAGAGCTAAATTCTGAGCTTGCTTCTAGGTACATTCGCCCAGTAGTTTCTAGTGTCCTGGCAACGTGGACGCTTTGTTTACCCTGCCCTGTGCCCTCACCCCCATTTTGAGAATTATTCCTCCCTGCCCAGAACCCCTCCCATATTTAGGAGCAATCAGGATGTCAAGCGTGACCCTGTCCCACCCTGGCCATGGCCGGCTGGTCCAGGAACAGACTCCTGGCCCAAGCCAGGCCCTAACCCTTACCTGAGGCACGTTGGAACTGAGAGATGCATCACCCTTAAGATGCCGGACCACAGAAGACAAGTGCATAAAACTCAGGAGCAGTGGGCAGCTGAGTTCCACAAGAGGCCTGGGCCGCAGAGAGTGCAGAGAAAACCTGCGGTGGCGGTGGACACATCGCCCTCCTCGTTTTAAGCCCAGCCCTGTTGCCATCTGTGGCTTTCCCTGAGACACCTCTGCCTTCTTTTAATAAACGCCTCCTTTTGTTTAAGCTACCTTGAGTTGAGTTTCTAAACTTTTTTAACTGGTAAAAGAGACTATGTTATTTGCTTAAAGTCCTCAATGGTGCTTAAAATAAAAATTGAACACTTCGCCATGCCTGGCAAGGCCCCGCATGCTCTGGCTTCATCCATCCTCTCCGAACTGGCCTCTTGCCACTCTCTCCTTCCCTCGCTCTGCTTCGGCCACAACAGCCCTCTCACCGCTCCTCCAACTCCCCGAGCTCCCAGGCGCTCTGGAGCCTTCGCGCTTGCTGCTCCCGCTGTGGGCAGTTCTCCTGGTCACTCCTGTGCCTGGTTCCTTCCTGGTTCTCCCACATCACCGACTGGGAGAGGCCTTTCCTGTGACCGCCCACCCTGAAGCTGCCCCCGCCCCGCTCCTCCCTTTCACTCCGTCCTGCTGATTTTCTCCGTAATCTGTATCACTCTGAAATTCTCTTATCTGTTGGCTTGTTTATTTGTGCTTTGTGTACAACCACACACCTAAATGTAACCTCCACGAGGTCAAAGCTGTAAACCCAGCAATGGGACAGAGCCTGGTGCACAGGAGGTGCTCAATAGATAGCTGTCAAATGAATACATTTCCTGGCAGCACAAAGAGTTCTACTTAATGTATCAGGCGTCGACCCCTTTCCTTACACAGTTCTTGAGTTTCCCAGTCTTTGTGTTACTGGTCTTTGTCTTTTCTTGCTGGCAGAGCCCTTCTGGAGTGGACAGAAAAAAAGATATAAGAAAATCTACTTATTTAACAAGTACCATGTGTTTCTAAGCACTTTACAAATATTATTTAACCCTCCCAACAACCGTACGAGGGATGATGATGCAACATTATTAGCACTATGTGTTACAGATGAAGAAACTGAGGCAGCAGGGTGAAGTCACGGTTCCTAGGCCATCAGCCGACAAAGGGCAAAGCAAGCACTCCCACCCAGGGAGCCGACTTTGAGCTCTGGCCAGTGACCGCTCCGCGAAGTCGGAGCGCGTCTTCACTCCTTGGGTGAGGAGATAAGACGTGTATCTCTGACTCTGACATCTGGGCTTTGAGCAGAACCCAGGAGAGCGGCTTGTTCCAGCACAAACTCAGGGCGAAGCTCGTCTGATTAGGACGATGACAGATTGCAACTAGTCACCGCGGGATGATGGAGGGCTTTCTCTAATCACACCAATTGCTATCAATTACTGTGCCGGCCCCCGGGCGGCATCTGTGGGATTTACACCTCATTAGATCGTTGGTGCCAAATGAAGCAACGGGGTTCTGCCGTCCCCTCCTTAAGGAACTGCTTGCGTTATGGGCAAAAGTCCTAAAGGTAACTGGAAAGGAGAGTCGGAAACCTCCTGGGCACAACAGCCGTCTAGCCGGAGGAAACGAAAACTGAAACCGTCGCAGTGTGGGGGTGGAGGTTTCTGACTCGAGTCCGCCCTTCGTGCTTCTGCCAAACTCCTGCTTCAGTTCTCACTGCGGTCGGAGATGTAGCCCCAGAACAAGCAAAACTGCAGACTCAGGTGGTCCCGGAAGGGCCACTGGGGAAGGACTGTGAGTTCGGGAATAGCGGGAATTCAGCTGTGTGGGGGGCGAAGCCAAAGGTGGCTAAAGGCTCCCCGTGATTTCCACTGGCCACTCCCAATGAGCAAAGTATAGAAGAAAATGCTTGTGCCGCGAACACGGCCGGCAGCCCCCTGCCGAGCCTCCCACCCAGCCTGCAGCAGTTCCGAGGCCAGGCAGCCACTCCTGCCCCTGCCAGACAACCCTCCGGAGGTCTATGGGATAAAAACAGGAAGGTGAGAAGCCAGGAAACCTGGATTTCCTTATTGGCTTCCGAAGACGGAGGGGAGGAAGAGAAAGAGGCAGAAAATGAAGAGAGGCCAAAGGAAACAACCACACGTCAGCGCTAGGAACAAATCCCGACCTTGATTAGAAAGTCCTGAGGCTTCCCAGGGCGGTGTTTGAGCATGGTGGGTTTTTGGTGGTTGTTGTTTTTTTTTTTTCCATAAGCCATCACAAACCAGCCTGTGGGAGGGCGATGTCACAGGTGGTGCCTGAACTCATACCACGGTCACTGCAAGGGGGAAAGAGGCACAATCACTTGAGCCTATCGGATGGAGTGGGACAGAGGTCCTGGTAATGGCATCAGACTCATCTCGAGGCTACTGGGCTGAGCACCATTGCCACGCTGCCCAGATCCCCTCCATACACAGCTGCGACAAACGCAGCTCATCGGTACACACCTGAGACCCAGGAAGCTCACCAGGCACAAACTTGGCCTTGCAGGAGGGCATTCCTCTGGCCGCGAGAGCACGCTGGGCCTGCGTGCAGGGCAAGTGGGAGGAACCCCCAGGAGCAGCCCTCACCGATGGTGACCCAGAAGGCATTGGGGTGACTTGGGGGCGTATTCCTGACTGTTCCCCAGAGCTCCTCAGAGGGACTGTGCTCTAGGTGTCAAGATGACAACACACCCCAGATTTGCTTCCCTTCCCTGTCTGTCTGCCTCACTCTCCTACCAGTGCTTCCTGTGCTCACTTCCTAGAGAAAAAGACTTGCACTCCAATATTTGTCTCAGGGTCTGCTTCCGGGAAAACCAAAACCAACGCAGTGCCTTTGAGCAATTTATTAGTAGGCACCCCTCTGGGGGAATGGGGTCTCAGGGGTGCAAGGCTTGGCAAGCAACCTGGTCTGACGAATTCCAACACCCGGGTACAAAGAGGCAGGTGCCACGTGGGCTGGATTTCAGCCCTCACCTGACTGCTTTGTTGGGCACCTTTGCCCTACACAGAGGCCCCGGGGCAACCATAGACACATCCTCTCTTCTCAGCTACCGAAAAGAGCAACAAACGTGTTTCTGAGGCACACCAGAAATTCCGCCAACAGACTCTGGACATTCCTAGGAGTTCAGGGAGGGAGCAGGGTATGGAAGAAAACAGTGCAAGGTTTGGGGTGTGACTGCTCTGAGTTCAAATCCCCTCTACGGCTTATTCAGCGTCTTTGCTGTGTGACTTTGGGGAATTGACTCCACCTCTCTGGAGCTTCCACTGCCTCGGCTGAAAAAGGGGGATCCAATTGCTTGAGACAAAGTTAGGAGGCAAATAAATAGCAGGGCCGCAGTGCCTGGCCGTCGGAAGGTGCTGTTTCCAGGTTGGTCGCCCCTCATTCGCCCCAAACAGCCTGCAAGGCTCCCGCCACGGCCAGGACTGACTGGGACCCACTGGCGTGATTTCTGAGGCTCCAGGACACTTGGAACCGGGTCATCTCGGAGCTCGTGTTGGATTCTCGCTGCTGGTGAGCGCCAGGTATGAAACGTTAATGTGAAAGGAAGCCAGCCCACTCAGGTGCTGGTGACAAAGCTCACGTCCCATCTGTTCTTCCCCTCCCTCCACTTCAGGTTGGACACGAAATCGACTCCCTGACTACTCCTTGCTGAGTAGACTGATGCATGAACGAACAAATAAACCCCTAAGAGAGTCCCGTGTCAGGGAAGGCACCGAACCTTCCCGCTTTATTTCTTGACTCTTGTGCCATGACGGTAAATGGTCCCAGATGTCCCTGGATTTCTTAGCAGTCCCTATTGGGTTTTAAGCTGCCCCAGGTTTTCCTCACCTGGAGGTGCCGGTTTAAACGTGAGCCGCCGGCCTCCTTACCTGAGCACACCTGCCAAGCTTACTATCGCACCCAGGGGAAATCGCCAATGTGACTTGTGAGAACCAGGATTCTTGGTCCCTGGAGCTGATCACACGCCTCCAGCCTCCCCATCCACCGGCCTGTTCTAGCCGTTAGGAACACACACAGCGCCCACGTTCTCCGGGTCTCACAAACATATTGGAAAACGGGGAAAGATAAAAGGTATTGGTTTGACATGTTTAAAGAAAAATATGCAAAATCAAAATGAATATATATTTAATTAAATGTCTATGAAACATTGGGTCCACTTTGTTCATTTTTTAGTTTTCATCAAAATGTTATTCCATCTGAAAACAAGCTATGCATCGGTCACCTCGCTTCGCAAGAACTCCCGAGTTTGCATGAGAAAGCACAGCCCATATAGTAAATTGAAGGAGGTACTACTCATAGCCAAGTAAGTTCGAAAGCAAATTCTAAAAATTCCTTAAAATGTATTTATATGCACATACATATGATACAGGTGGATTATAATGTTTGATATATAATATAGCAGAAAGAGTCACTGGAGCCAATGAACATCTTAGAATGTCCCTGCTGTGTGGAAATACTCACAATTGTTCTTAGTTCTCCAGGAACTCTTCTCTGAGGAGGTCCCTGTTTTTCTTTCCTGGAGACGTGTTGATTTGAAAGTCAGTCACTGGCCACTGTAGATACACACAAATAATCCCTATTATTTCAAGCCAGGGAAATGGCCACTTCGTCTCTTAGAATGAAGAGACTTCAAGACCAGCAACCTGCATGCCTTCCTCCAGCCTCCTGTGCTACAGATTTGCTGCCCTGCCTATTTCCTGCAGGGATTTCGGGAAGCTGGTTGGGCTCACAGACGTCTCCACATCTTACTGCCATCTCCCTGGGGAGCATGTGGAGTGCAGGAGTCCTCCCGGAGCAGCCACCACCAGTGTGTCATCTACGGAGGCTGCTCCCAGCGTCCCACCCCGGTTCTCAGAGGCTGCATCCTGTGAGTGCAGCCCCCTCGGAAAGGGCTTTCTTCCCCGAAGCCACTTCCCACCCCGATTGCGTCTTCTGCCAGCCTCTTCAGAGCAGGTCGCCAGGGAGACCCCCTCACTGCAAGCATTCCTCAGGCATTTGCTTTCATGCCACTTCAAGGAGCAAGCTGACACCAAATGCACACTTTAGAGCTGCCTGCGCTCGCCCCATCATCTCTCCAATTAAGGTGAAGGGCTCAGGGCAGCCGTGTCGTCGCTGTGAGGAAACCCCGTGCAGGACCGGCTCGGAGGTGCCCTGGGAGGCTTCCAGGCCTAGGGAGACGCCAGCAGCACCTGCTGGGGACAGATGGGTGCTGGGTTTGTCGATGAATAATTCACATCCTTAGAGAACCCTGCTGCTACTTGGCATCAAGGAAGGGTTCTTTCTACGCCCGGCCGCCGTGCAGGCAGGTGGGGGTCCCGGAGCAGAGCTTGGGAGGAGGAAGAGAGAGGCGGGGTGGAGCTGAAGCCACAGACTTCTGCGCTCAGGACACTCAACCGGCATCGCCAGCAACTCCTGAGCTGCCCTCCCAGGCTGGGCACGAGTCCTTACCAGCATCGCAAGCCATGCTGCCTGGTCCTAGGGGGCGCTTGACTGGGACATCTCTCCCTTCCTCCTCGCAAACCTTCGCTCCCGGATCCCCTCCGCCTCCTGATCCAACCAGCACTTAGGAAGCCGCTGCCGTCGCATCTCACAGAATCACGGGCTCACAGAAACACAGAACTTGACTCGAGACATTTATATTGAGTGCCTAGGATGTGCCAGGCTCTGTTCTGGTGCAGCGGCACAGCCTAAGCAAAGTAACTAATCATACAAACCCAAATTCCCATGGAGCCTACATCCCCTTGTACGTAATCACTGGAAACCAGTACGGTCTAGTGTCCCCCGGTGGAAGAAAAGGTATAAGGGATCGAGCTCCAGCCCTGAGCCTAACACAGCGCTGGGAGCTTTCTATGTCTCATTTAATTCTCTTCCCCTTGACAATCCTTGAAAGACAGGATTATCGCCCCATTTTACAGAAAAAGAAACTGAGCCCCAGGAACATTTAGTAAAATGCCCAACGTCACAGAGACAGTAGGTGGTAAACCCCAATCTGTCTTCAGAGCAGATGAAGTGCATCCTTCATGAAGTCTCCCTATTCCTCCAGCCCATGTTACTAGTCTCCCTTTGAAATAAAGCACAAGTTTAGTTGCTCACGCCAACATTTAATAACTTTGTGTGCCTGGACGGAGGACTCAGTTTTCTTACCTGTAAAATGGGATCAACAGCACCTACCTCCCTGGGTTGTAGTGAGGATTAGAGATCAGAGCCTTTGTCCAGAGCCTGGTGCTCACTCAGTCAGTGTTTATAAATGTAAGCCATCCTTAGTAGCAGTGGTACCTTTGATCTTTGATATGAACAACCTCGTGTAAGGAGAAAATGGTAAATCACATCTAGCAAATCATCCCTAATAAAAAAGAATGCAAGTGTACTAACTCAGACTTATAAAAGAAAAAGATGGTTCCTGCGAACATTATAAACACAGTAGGTGCCCCACATGTTACTGCATTTTGACTCTTCCTGTCATGGCTTGAGGACACAAGTAAGAGGAATTCTACATTGTCAACTATGCACCTGATGCCCTCATCCCAGAGGCGAAGCCGGTGCTGGTCGTGCTGCCTGCAGTGACAGCTGCCTGGCGTGGCTGCTCAGTGGCAGCTCCAGGCATGGAGTCCTCAGTGGAGTCCCTGCCAAGGCAGCAACGCTAAGAATGTATAAGCGTTCTGGGCTCCTTGTTGAAATATTGGTGGTCTGGAACTGTAGTTGTATTAAGCTTAGGCAATATTTCAACATCACAGCCCTTTGTTTTCCTTATCTATTAAAAAAGCCACCAGGTGACAGACAAGCTGCTCTCCCTTAGAGCCTTGCGTACACACTTTTCACCTTTGGCTTGTATATCAGCTTTTGCTGCCTAACAGATCACCCCTAAACTTAGTGCTTTGAAACATCTACCATTAGTGTAGCTCACAATTCTGTGGGCTTGGCACAGTGGGGCAGGTCTTTGGCTGGCCTCAGCTGTGGCCTTTCATGTGCCTGCAGTTGGCTTCCATAGCAGCTCAAGGCTGCTTGGACAAGGGGACCTCAGCTGGGATGGCTCGTCTCAGCTCTACGTGTCTCTCACTATCCAGTGGGCTCGACTGAGATTGTTCCTATGGTCTCAGAAGGGCTGCACGAGGGAAGACAAGTCCCGCTTGCCTATACCATGTTTGCAAACATCCCATTGGGCAAAGTCAGTCACTCAGGCCAGAGTCAGAGTAGAAGGGCACTGAAAGTTACATGGCAGGGCTGCAGGTACCCAGGGGAGAAACCGAAGGTGCCAAGGTATCCAGTAAAGCCCATATGTTGTTCAGAACGTATTTGGATGCTAGTGATCAAACTCTACCCTGTTCAGATTAAGCAAAAGAAAAAAAAAGAAGAAAAGAAAAAAGCATTTTACTGGCTTGGATGACTGCTGAAATGTACAGGATGGAACAAGCCTTAGGGATGACTGGATGCTGAGCCTCAAACAATGTTGTCAGGCTGGGCATCGTGGCTCACACCTGTAATTCTAGCACTTTGTGAGGCCGAGGTGGGAGGATCGCTTGAGGTCAGGAGTTTGAGGCCAGTCTGGGCCACACAGTAAGACCCCATCGGTATAAAAAATAGAAAAATTAGCTGGACGTGGTGGCTCACACCTGTAATCCTAGGTACTTGAGAGGCTGAGCCAGGAGGATTGCTGGATCCCAGGAGTTGAAGGTTGCAGTGAGCTATGACCATGCCACTGTACTCTAGCCTGGGCAACAGAACAAGGCATAAACAACAGTGTTGTCAGATAGATCAATCTCTCTCCCTATCTTCCTCCTTTCTTTCCTCCATCTCTGCATTCTTATATGAGATTTCTTTTCCAGAAAGGGTTTCCCCACATGGTTACAAAGATAATCATCAGCTCAAAAATAGCTTCCTTCCCCTTTACCAACTCTGGAAGAGTATCATTTCCAGTAGCTCTGGCCAAAGTCCTGAGGAAGACACTGATTGGCCAGGTTTGGGACATCTGCCTGTCCCTGACCCAATCACTGTGGTCAGAAGAACAGGATACTCTGATTGGCCAGATCTGGTCCACAGGTCCACCCCCTGTGGTGGGAATGGGGGTACTATCAGCCCTTCAGACACACAGGGACTGAGCAGCAGTACCACAGAGTGGAGCAGCAGTGGTTTCCGGAGAGGATGCCAGACAGACAGCAGGCCCTCAGGTGACTCTGGGAAGATGCTTGAGAAGACTGGCTTTTTAAAAATGCCCAAGAGAGAAGACAGGAGAAGGCCTGCCAAGATAAAGGGCAATATGGGTGGTCACGGCATATAGGAAGAGATCCAAAAGTAGAAGACCATGGTACACTATCCTCTGGGAAGACATTTCTAGTGAGCTATTTACTTCTTGGTCAAAAATGAGACTCCACTGAGATAGACTTGCCTTGCAATGTTACCCGTCTCCAAATAATAAAATCTCCTGAGTACTCTGGCCTGGTCTCCATCTTCTTTTGTTAGCAGGGATCACACAAGAAAAGGGCCACAGCTTCTGTAAAGAGGATCCTGAACAGAAATCCACCATTCCTAGTCCTTGGAACATTCAGATGTAAGTCACTTCCCCATCCTGGAAAAACGAGTGTGTCCCTGCATGGCCCCATGATAACTGCCAACAGGTTTACTTCAAGAGGCCTCTGTGCCTGCCACGGATCGCGCTCTCACACGGGCATGCAGGCAGGGGGGCCTCATCCCTCTCACCCCAGCTTCCCCCAGGGCCTCCCCAAGCAGGACATGGAAACCCCAGAAGCCATGGGCCAAAAAAGCTACTAGACTTGTATCCCTAAACCCCTCCTACTGAACCAGGGATCGACAACCTTTTCTGTAAAGGGCCAGATGGTAAAATATTCTAGGCTTTGTTGGCCAAGGGGCAAGATGAAAGCTATTAGGTGGGTACTTGTTTAACAAGAAAGAAAAAAATTTCCACAAATACTTTTCAATCATTAAAAAAAAAAATCTTCAGTTTATAGGCTATACAAAAACAGGCGGTGGGATGAATTTGCCCTGTGAGCCCTGCCAACTCGGGCCCTAAACTAAGTGGAAAGAGCCACAGGTGAGCAGTGTTGCTACTGGGAAGGCAATGTAAGGGTGCTGCAGAATCAAAGTCAGAGGCACAGAAAGGGACAGGGGCAGGAAAGCTGTGAGGGCAGAGTCTGAAAGAGAGTGTAGGGAAGTTTGAAGGGGGGAAAGTGAGTCTTTGGGAGCAGTGGCTGTGATAAGAGGGTGATAGAGAACAAGAGAGTGAGAATGAAAGAAGGAGCGATTTCACAACAGAGCCGTCATCCCTCTGTATCCATCAGGGATTGGCTCCAGGACCCTCAGGAACCCCAAATCCACGGATGCTCAAGTCCTTTATATAAAATGGCATAGTCGTTGCATAGAACCTGTACACATCCTCCTGTGTACTTCTAATCATCTCTAGATTATTTATAATACCTAATGCAATGTAATTGCTATGGAAATAGCTGTCATACTGCATTGTTTAGGGAATAATGACAGGGAAAAAAGTCTGTGCATGTTCAGTACAGATGCAACTGTCCATTTCTTTTTCTGGAGTTTTTCCATCCATGGCTGGTTGAATTCAGGAATGTGGAACCCAGGGATTTGGAGGGCCAACTGTATTTCCTGTGTCTTACAAATGAAGGGCACCAGAGGCTACAATAAATATTCAATTGCTTTTCAATTATTATGGACACTGACTTGATCTCCCCCACCTTTTTTTTTGAGACAGAATTTTGCTCTGTCACCCAGGCTGGAGTGTAGTGGTGTCATCATAGCTCACTGCAACCTCAAATTCCTAGGCTCAGGTGATCATCCTGCCTCAGTGTACCAAGTAGTTGGGACTACAGGTGTGTGCTGCCATATCTGCTAATTTTTCTTTTTCTTTCTTTCTTTTTTTTCGTTTTTTTTGAGATGGGGTCTCACTCTTGCTCGGGCTGGTCTCAAATTCCTGGCCTCAAGTAATCCTCTTGTCTTGGTCCCCCAAAGAACTAGGATTACAGGTGTGAGCTATTATGCCACGACCCCCCCCCCTTAATGTGACACAATGCTGAGTCCGACCCACAGATGGGTGTGGCTGTCTGTGGGTTGCTCCCCAGCCCAGTTCACTAGCTCTGCTAACCCTTCCCTCCGTGTCCCAGAAACCCTGATTCCCACACTGGTTCCCTCACCCACCACATCTCTCCACCTAAGGCATGCAGCCCCCACCCTAACCTTCCTCTGTTCAACCAACTCCTGTTCATTCTTTCTCTGGGAGATCTTCTGTGGCTCCCACCATGACACCCCCCACCCTCACTGAGCCCTCCACACCCACCGCACTCTGTGTCCACCTGGGGAAAAGCCTGAGCGTCTCTTGGGCTCCTTGCTTTAAAATGGGATCACCTGCCCGGCCCTGCTGAAAGCGAGGCAAGGTAGAAGAAAGCACTTTGCAAACTGAAGGGCTAGCTAGGCACGTGGGAGCTGTTATTGGCATTTGGTTCCAAGGAGGACCTGTTTCCCATAGTCTTCTCCGTTCCATCCCCTCCAGGTGAAACTTCAATGCGCCCCGAGGGCCAGGTTTCTACACAAACAGAAATACAATGTTACTGGGGGGAATGAGGTATGCTTGTGAATTAGGGATCTGCTTCACGCCAGCCAATTTAATCAGCTTTGGGGATAGGGGGTGGGGTGGGAGTGGGCTCTCCGACTTTTCTAGCAAAGCCTCCTCCGATTCCAGGTGATTGTTTTTACATCTCAGGAAATCCTGAGCGTGTCTCCCCAATTAAAGAAGCTGATCTCTCCCTCCCCAGCCGCTACCTTCCGTAGCTCTGCTCAGAACTTCATCTGGAACTGCCTCCTGCAATTCTTAAATAAAACAGCCCCCTCCGTCGCCTGTAATTAAACATACACTCCAGCCTCGGCGAGTTCGCATCTGCACCTGCCGCCGGGAGCCCCTTCCTCCAGGCACCTGCGCCCGGCGGCGCCCCGCCCGCCCGCGCACGCGCACTGGCGCCCCGCCCGCGCCCCGCGGCGCCGGGGACCAGATGGAGCGATCATCCCCGCGTTCCGCCGCGAGGCCCCGCGGCTCCGGGGGGAGCTCTGCGGTTGTGAGACACATCATTAGACGCGTCAATGGACAATGCCGCGGATTAGAGGGGGAGGGCCGCGTGACGGAGAGCAGGCGCTCATCGATCGGCGCTCACCCCGCCGCCGCCCAGGAGGCTTTCCGCCCTCGCGGCAGCGTCTGACTTCGCTTTTTCTGTTTGAACACCGAGCAAGGATGGTCGATGTGCAGTAGCCATCGTTGCCGTGTCCCTTGTCGGGTTTCCACGCTCAACGTGGCATTAGGCCGGTACGGACAGTGACCTCGCAGCCCGTCCGCCGCCAATCCCCTCGCCTTGCCCCCTGCTCCAGGGTGACTGAGGCGAGAAACACCCAATGGAGGGGGCACACCTTGGGATCCACCCCCTCCTCTCCTGAGGAGCCAGGTGTGACCCTGAGTGACTCGGGCCACCTCGCCACGCTCCACAAGGAACAGTACCTAGCGCACGGGCTGCAGAGGGAAGATCATCGCTCCAGGGGACAAGGCAGTGGGCTGGAGGGGATCGGAGGGGATGGGCTCGCCTTGTTGTATGGGTGACCTGAGGCGTGCTCGTCGACCCCAAGCCCTGGTCTGCCCTTCTGAGTAATGGAGACAATCTCTACCCTACGGGCACTACTGGGGCAAAGCACCTTTGAGCTGAGCTCCTCTGTGAAAAGCAGAGGCTCCCTCAGGGTAGCTCAGATAACCAGGATGTGTCAGTTTGGTCCTCAGGGAATCAGACGCCAGGATGGAAGTGCAATGTTTGTGAAGGATAAAAGAGAGGAAACAGGAGCAGGAAGGGAGGGCTTCGGACCAGGAGGAGGACTGGCAAGTGTGAAGGGAGGGAAGGAGGATGGGGTGGGGAGAGCTCTGCAGCGCAGCGCAGCTGGGGGAGTGGGTGGGGAGTCCAGAGCGGTCCTCACTGGACAGGAATGGCCCAGCTCCAGCACGTGGCGGTGGCCAGTCAGTGGCTGGGAGCAGCCTGGGGAGAGTGTGGCCTCGGTGTAAACACCGGGGTGGGTCCTGAAGCGAAGGCGTGGCAGCTGGAAGCTGTCAGCTCGCCACTCCTTAGCAGGTCCTCTCTGGAAGGCAGAGCTGAGCGCTGCACAGCGGAGGGCTGGCGAAAAGGGTAGCAGACACTTATCAGTTACCTTCTCGGTTTTGTGCTCCAGCAGAACCTGAGGCCATTTGCTGGGGAAGCTGGGACACAAAATTTCTTTTCTGACAGATGGTGACTGTTAGGTTTGTTCCAGGTGGGAACACGGAAAAGTATGTATGGGACAGAATGTAAATGGAAAACCAAGGTTTGTGAATCAATAGCCGCAGGGGTCTGAAGAGTCCGGGGAGGTTGTAACCTAACAGACAGCTGCAGCCAGCATTCCCATCCCCTCTGGTAAGGACGGAACTACTCCCCTCTCTTATCCCTACAGGATGAGACTGACCCAGGGGTCCCAGAAATTGGTTAGTTGAAAAAAAATTTTATTGCAGCGGCTGTTCTGGCCCAGGTACTCACTCCCCCCTCTATAAAACCTAAGGCTTTCCCCTCCCTCAGTGTGGATGCTCTTTGGCCTCCACCCATCTACACCCAGATGCCCCAAATAAACATTTTGCTACACATGAGGCTTCGTGTGTCTCTGTGTCTGTCTGTCTGTCTCTCTCTCTCTCTCTCTCTCTTGACTCTGGACCTAACAGTGACGAGAAAGTAGATAGTTGCAGGGGCTGCGGGCAGCGATCTTGAGACATGAGAGGTGTCCAAATTGGGATGAAGGCGACACTGAGGATGATAGCACCGAGAAACCACAGGAGTCAGGGGCTTTGGTCACACTGTTGACTGGCCTCTCCTGAAATCCATTCTGCCACTGGACTTTGCAGATCATAGACTACTAAGTCCTCTTTCCTGTTTAACAGTTGTCAGGCTTCCTGTTACTTCTAAGAAAGGCCTCTGATCTGATCAGCAGAAGGGAGATGGATGCCCTCTGAACTCTGAGTCTGCACGGGTCTAGCGGTCAAGCTTCGTGCACACGGGGACTGCTGGAAGGAAGGGTGGTGTGGGGCTCACAGCTGCTCTTGGGACCCCAGGGGAGCAATGAGGAATTGACTTAACAACTCCGTGGGGCTGCATTCTTCTGCGCCCAGCCACTCCCTCTTCCATGACCAGATGCTGTCCTCACTTTCTCTTCTGTATCTTTTCTCCACTACACAGATCCTTCTAACTCATACTTCTTCCTAAGTTGAGTTTGCAAGATTGACTCCAGCTCCATTTCATGGCATTTCTTAACGCATCTCTTACCCTCAACAACTGCCAGGGGCCTGACCCTTTGTCCTTTCCCAACTCAAATTTCTGACAGCAGGAATTGGATTATCCCAGCTCTTGCCTACTTAGACACCCCCAGAGCGGACTGGGTATCAGTACTTTCTAAAAGTTTCTTAGATGGTCCAAATGTGCAACCAGAGTCAAGAACCCTTGGATGAGTAAAGCTTTCTAGGCCAGCAGACCCCTGCAGCCTCCCCTTGGGTCAAGTTCAAGCCCAATGCAGTCAGCTAAGAGGAGAGCCCCATGGTCGTTTCAACGTGCCCAAAGCCCCCTCCATTGGCAGGGCCTGTGGTTACAGAAGGACTGAAGTGGAGACAGATCCCTATTTGACACGCTTAGGACAAGACAAGACGAGTACAGTGCTTAGCACAACACAGTAGCTCAACAAATGCCTGTCTCTTCTCCAATTCAAGGGTATCAGATAGGCCCCCGTATCAGGGGCCCAACTGTGGATCAAAAATAAATAAATAATACAATAAAAATATGCATATTAAAATACAGTATAACTGATTTCTATAGCATTTACATTGTATTAGGTATTATAAGTAATGTAGAGATGATTTAAAGCATGTGGGAGGATGGGCATAAGTGATATGTAAATAGTACACCATTTTACATGAGGGACTTGATCGTCAGGGGATTTTGCTATCCACGGGGGTCCTGGAACCAATCCCCTGCGGATACTGAGGGACAACCGTACTGTTTTTAAAATAAACAAACTGTTACTGCTGTAACAAACTGAGGAAGAGCTGCTGAGGAAGCACCTAGTGAACCTAGGCATCCGGGCTTGGCAAATGCACTACAAAACAGCAGTATCATGATGAATCAAATTTACATTCGAGAGCAATTGCTTCCAATGCAGTAAGAATAAATGCAGTTATGAAAAGTCGAACTTTAGGAGATCATTCAGTGACATGGGAAAATATTCATGACGTCATGTTAAGAGAGAAAACAGGATATAAATTTATGGTACTACATACTTCTAATTGTGTTTAAAAAATACACATATACACATGCATCTGCACAGAAAAAAAAGACTGGAAATAGAGATACTGAAAAGGTAACTGCGGTTCTCGGGTGAGAGATTTTCTTGAAGCTAAATGTGCTCAGTTTAGAGGACTGATCTTTATCCCGAAATAATATCCTTCTACTTTTTGGACAATAACAGGCTTTTATGAAGGAATGGTTTCAGCAGAATACTGGCTGGGTTGGGTTATAGATGCACATGCAAAACGAGAAGTGAGCAGCCTATGTCAGCACCCTCTGCACCCCACCCTGTTTGTTTCTAATTTAAATTTTGCTGAAGTCTGAACACAGAACTCTGGAACCCACTGCTCTAAAGGATAGCCTAGTAGAAATCTCTTTCCTGCTCTGCTCCCTCCGGCTTTCCCTGGATTCAAGGATCTTCCAGCAGGATCTGGCCCTAATTTACTGTGACGGTGCCCACCACGTCAGGGGACGCTGCCCAGAGTGGGGACTTTGCAGGTTCCCTGCCAGCCGAGGGAGCAGTGGGTAGAGAACGCTGGGAAAGGGTTGAGGAGGGAGGACAACAGGAAAAGACAGAATGTATGTGCCCATTAGGCCAGGGGATGAGGATCCCAGACCCAGGGGGAAGGAGTAGGAGGAAGGACACAGTTGATCTTCCTGATTAATATGTCTGCTGAAGTCATATTCAAAATATAAGAGAACCAAGACTTGTGAAACAAAGGAAAATAAAAAAAGAACAAAGTGGCCTCGTATACTAAATGGGGAGTACTAGACAGTAAAGAGCTATCTAGCCTTTGAGGCCATTTATATTCGTTCAAGCTGTTTAGTTGGCTAGTTTGCTTGATTTGTTTTTTCTTTCAACAAGTGTCATTTGAAGGTGTTCTGCGGATAGAGTGTTGTGTGGGATCCAGTTGAAACAGATACTGAACTTTGTGTTCTTATAAAGGAACTAGGAGACACCTATGTACCCATGAGGGAGCAATGAGTACTCTAAAGCTGTTATAAATCGTTCTAGGAGTTCTGAGGGGGAAAATTACTTCCAGCCTGGAACAGCGAAGGGTGACCTCCTAGAGGAAGTGGCATTCGAACGGGGCCTTGAAGGATGGGTAAAATGTAAACGTGCAAACAGGCAGGCAGAAAAAAAGCAATACAGGGGCAAACATAGCAAGGTGAGAAACACAAATACGATAAATATTTATTGTATTATGGACAAGATTCTACAAGAGGTACTGGGTTGCAGTGGGACTACTGTTTTCAGGGGGCTTCTGGGCTGGTGGTCAAACTGCTGGAACTGTCAATACTTCAGGCCATGGCCCCGGTCAAGGGACTGCAGGGCAGGCTCTAGAGTCTCAGCTATTCCTACTGATTCTTCCCCGGAATGCTCCCTCCAGTAAGAGCAGTCAGGAAATGTCTCCCTGGAAATAGCTTCAAAGACAACAGCACACCACTGTGAACACTTAAAATACCGGAGGCAGAGCATTCAGAGTGCTGCTCCCAGCACGTTTGAGGGGAAAGCAGCAAGATCCTTCCCGGAGGTAGGTCCTTTCTGTTGTTGTTTTCTTCTAAGTGCCTGGGCGTCCAAGTCCACATTCATCCTTTTCCTCTAGCTTATCTTTTTGTGACTTTGGAGAGCAGCCTTCCTTATCTAGGAAACAAATGGCCTCCACGGAGAGCCCAAAACAGCAAAGTCATTTATCTGTTTGACATGTGTTTGCCTGTTTGTTTTCTCCAGCCTTGAGACAAGAGTTGTGTCAACTGTGGATGGCTGTGCCCCAGTCACTTGAGAGACATGAATCAATTTCCCAGCTGCATTTATCACTTGCTGCCTTAAATCAAGTCTAATCAATGCTTCCTTCATTTGGTATGGATTGAAACTATATATACCACACTCAGAAAACAGGCGAGAAAAGCAACGGATCACAAAAATCCCACCGGGGATTTAGATGGAATGATGTTAAGGAAACATTTGCAATCTTTGATTTGCTTTAATGGAGACCCCTGACTAAACAATCTCGGAGATTTGCGTTTATGAAGCTCAACTTGCATTTACCTGACATGCAGTGACATTACATGACAAATCGTTTTATACAGGGGGAGTTCCACATCTTTGAAGATTTTATAATTAACACATTCTGAGGATTTGGTGTATTTTTAGTAGTTTTATTCTTATGTTATTAACTTGTTTCTGCTTCTTTTAGAGGCATCTGATTTGTCACCATTGACTATATAGGTCAATTTCCTGTTACAACATATAAAATAATAAAAATCTCTTTATAACAAAATAGATATCCTGTAGTCCCTCTGTTTTATGGTTATAATTTTATAAAGTCTTAGAAATTTTATAGTCTTAAGAAAACTTGACCCTCTCTCTACTCCCCCTAATTCTTGGTAATAGAATTTGATTCTCACAACCAAAGCGGATTTTTCATTAGCAGGTGTGAAAACCGCTCCCCAGCTGTCAACCAATTTAGAATGTGGTAGGGAGCAGCCCTGTCTCATTTGTAGATTAATCTTGTGCCAGTGAAAGATGATACCAGCTTAGTTACTGGCACCTAAAACCAATGATGCCCACAGCAAGGCCCCATAATATTCTTCATGGATAATGGGAGAGGAGAGACAACATAGAAAAATAGGTCAACGATAAAGCAAACCTAGAAGATGAGGCAGTGCTGTGATTCATTGGTATAATTAGTATTTTTATCTAATCTGTTGAACTATGTAGACTCTTACCACTAGCATGCCTCTGAAGCCATTAGCAGGGCTGACTCATTTTCACAGGGCTGGCTCCCCCAGTGACCTGTTGTTAGGTAGCTAAACAGGGCCCTGTTCAGACCCGGGATGTCAGACGCTAATAACAAACCCTTACCTTGGTTTAATACTTTCCAGTTTATAAAAGTGTTTTCAACATACAGTCTCACTGTACTGTAAGGTAAGCAATAAAAGCAGTTCTATTCCCATTTCTAAGATGAAGGTTAAGGTGCAAAGTTTGCATCCCTCCTTGTGAGCCGGCCATGGCCGTGGCTCGGAACTCAACTCCACATCTCCTCAACCCCAAAGCCTTGGTTTCTCCCACTGAGCTGCGACTAGGCAGTCCCTGGGTTTCCTCCCTGTTCTTTCTTCAACTTGTTTTTGTTCTCCCATCACCCAGAGTTTTGGGGAAACTCATATGGTTACAGGAGATCACTAAAGTTGCCTGGCAGGTTGCTTAGTTAATAAATTGAAATAAAAGACAGCACCTTTGGACGTGTTTTGGGTTTCAGACCTAGTGTACTATAGTGTTCTTAGCCCATCTTAAACAAAGACAGAGTAATGTGATACAACAAAGCTTCCACCTCGGTGAACAAAGAGAGGGTAAAAGAGACGCTGCGGACGTGGAGTCTGAAACTAAGGAGCTCGCTCACGCTGTCTTTAATACTCAGGAGAGTTGTTTAATGAGCGCCTGGGCTTTGAGGATGTCCGGGCAGGATCATGTTTGCTCATTCTTTCACGAAGGGAGTAACAGGTTTTTCCACCCAAGACAAGTCTCCCTGAAGTAGATCCTGTCAAGATTCCTAAGTAAGGACAGAAATTGAAGGAAGGAAGAAAACTTCCTTGGCTTTAAGCTTTTAGACAAGAGTGGATTTGCTCAACTTGCTTGACTTTAGTGGAAATGAGGCGAGTTACAGATGATAGTTTTTCAGACTGGCTTCAGGTAATGTGCTATGGAGGAGAAATGCATTTTCAATGGTCATAAGGATTTTGAAGCTCTCCGGGGAGCCTAAGAGAAGTCTTGAACACATTCTAACGAAGCTGTTATAGTGTTCAGGAGTTACCATGCATGTTAAATGGCATAGTCACCTACTATCATGTTGACACAAACTAGAATTCTTATTAGAAATACGGATACTCACAACCTTTATAAAGCCAAAGTAAAAGGGATCACACCCTTTCTTGAAAAATATGCTACTAAGTTTAATGCAAAGCAGATTTCATTTCCTCCCCGAAGCAAATTGGTTTATCTCATTTGTTCATTCATTCAGCGAATATTTATGGAGGGCTTGAGAATATGGGCACTGATGATTCAGTGGTAACAAGACACAACATAGACCCCACCGCTCCAGCAGCTTAAACTCAAGTGGGAAAATTCACATCTAAAATATTAATGGAGACTTACGCTTCCAGTCTAGATGGAGTAATAGGGACCAAATTTATTCTCCCGCCTGACATAACCAAAAAGAAAAACAGAAGCAATACATGAAACAACGGTTTTCAAGACACTGAACACGAGGCAATGTTAAGACAGATCCTAAGGGACAGAAAAAAACAGGGTAAGCCCCATGACTGCCCTACCTACTCCCTTGAAAGACAACCCAGGCACAACCCAGTGGACTCTGGAATTCAGGAAACAGAGCTGAGGACTTGGGGAGACCAAGGCAGCTAATGTCTGCAGGACAGGACAGGAATCCAGAGAGGAGAGGGCTGCACAAAGAACCCTGGATATCTGGAGAAAGAGAGTCCTCCTCTAGTATTCAAGAGGGTACTTATTGATGAGGGCTGGGGAAAGAACCATCTGAAAAGATTAGAGGGAACAGTGCTCAGAACTCACACAGGGAAGAGTGCCTCCTTCACTCAGCCAGATTGAAAACACTCCTAGTTCACAGGGCATGGGGAGAACACTCGGGAACATCAGCATTGGGGACTAACTCACCCTACACTGAGCATTGCTCTGGACCTACCTAATAGAGCAAGACCCACAAGAATCACCGTATTCCCAAGTCACTTAACCGCGCCCCAAAACAAAGCTAAAAAATATCTGTAAGAAGACATATCTAGCACCCAACAAGGTAAAATCACCATGTCTGGCGTCCAATCAAAGATTACAAGGCATGCAAAGAAGCAGGAGAACAGGACTCATGATGCAGATTTGTATCAAGAATTTATAAAGATCTCTCACAACTCAAAAATAAGAATACAAACAACTCAGGTTTAAAAACTGGCAGAAGATTTGAACAGACATGTCAAAAAGATATGTGGATGACAAGTAAGCATACGAATAGATGTTCCACACCATAAGTCTTAGGAAAATGCAAATTAAAACTGCAATGAGATACCACTACACATCTATTAGAATGCTGAAAATTTAAATGACTGACCATACCAAGTGAAGACAAGCTTATGGAAGACTGGAACCCTCATGCACTACTGGTGAGAATGTAAAATGGCACAGCCATGTTGGAGAGCAGTTGGGCATTTTCTTAAAACATTAAGCATGGCTGGGTGTGGTGGCTCATGCCTGTAATCTTAGCACTCTGGGAGGCCGAGGCAGGAGGATCGCTTGGGGACAGGAGTCCAAGACCAGCCTGAGCAAGAGCAAGAGCAAGACCCCGTCTCCACTAAAAATAGAAAAAATTAGCTGGTCAACTAAAAATAGAAAGAAAAAATTAGCCAGGTGTGGTGGCAAGCACCTGTAGTCCCAGCTACTTGGGAGGCTGAGGCAGGAGGATCGCTTGAGCCCAGGAGTTTGAGGTTGCTGTGAGGTAGGCTGACGCCATGGCACTCTAGCCCGGGCAACGGAGCGAGACTCTGTCTCTAAAAAAAAAAAAACCAAACATTAAGCATACACTTACCATATGGCTCAGTCATTCCACTCCCAGATATTTACCTAAGAGAAATGAAAGCATATATCCACACAAAGACTTATACACAGATGCTCATAAAGGCTTTATTTATAACAGCCCCAAACTGGAAACAACCCAAATGTCCATCAGTAGGTAAGCGGACAAATCTATTTAACGAAATAGTACTCAGCAATGAAAAAAAACCCAACACATGTCACCACATGGGTGAATCTCAAAATAATTATACTGAGTAAAATAAGTCTGACTAAAAAAAGGATGCATATTGAGTGATTCAATTTACATAAAATTCTAGGAATGCAAACTAATGTATAGTGCCGGAAAGTAGATCGGTGGTTGCCTGGGGAATGGGGACAGGTGGCACAGGGGATAGTTGGGGATGATAGGTATATTCATTACCTTGCTGCGGTGATGGTTTTACTTGGTGGACACACATGCCAACATCTATCACATTGTATATCTTAAGTTTGTGCAGTTTATTGTGTGTCAAGTATGCCTCAGTAAAGCTACAATAAAAGTATTATTGGGCTCTGTGTTCTAGAGACTCTGGCAGTAGGACTATTATCAACATCTAGAACTTTAAACTTTATCTTTAAAGTTATAACAAGGATACCAAAAGGTATAAGCATTATTAGCTCACTGAAAAACAGCGTTGTACAGTCACCCCTCAGTGTTTGTGGGGATTGGTTCCAGGACCCCCACAGATACCAAAATCCTCAGATGCTCAAGTCCCTGATATAAAATGGCATAGTATTTGCATATAACTTACACACATCCTCTCGTATCCTTTAAATCATGTCTAGACTACTTACAATACCTAAATACAAGGTAAATGCTGTGGAAATAGGTGTTATACTATATTGTTTAGAGAATAATGACAAGGAAAAAAGACTGAATGTTCAGTACAGATGCAATTTTTTCTTAAATATTTTTAATCTGTAGTTGGTTGAATCCACGGATAAGGAATCCACAAATCTGGAGAGCTGATTATATGTACTAAGAAAAGGTACAAAGTGAAAATAAGGAATTCTAATTCAGTAACTAAAACCAAATCTGACATAATCCTCGACAATGAATAAAACCACACAGAGTCAATTACTTGGTGCATGAGGGCTCTCTCTTTCCTGCATATTGCTGTGGTTTACAGCAGTGGCGCCCTTGGGTTCTGAAATCTGAACCGTAGTCTTCAGTTGTTCCCCAAGCTCCTCTATCAGAGGCCCAGACACTCCAGGAGCTCGGGAAGAGGCGAGTGGCTTCTCCTGACTGACATCAGACCTCCGGGTGGCTGTGTTCCTGCACACCCCAGCATCATCAATAAGCAGGGCACTGCTTTCCTCAAGAAAGGGACCTAGCAAAGACTCGACCGTCTCGCACTGACTCTCTTTGAGCTCGTCTTGTTCTGAATCCGAGTCTGAGTCTGAGTCTGAGGTTGCAGATGACGTGGTGCTGTCCGATTCCTCCGAATCGCTTGCCTCAGAACTGGAGCAAAGTGTCTGCTCCCCCGAAACTGAATGGGCTGCTTTTAATGCAGTTTCTTCCTCCTGGACAAGAAGTGCTGCTGCTTCCAGTTCTTCCAGTTCCAATCCCAGCTGGGCTTTTGTAAGGGAGACTTCCTTTAAGGCTTCTGCAAGAGCTGCTAACTTTTTGGACCTTGAAAAACATTTTAAGAAGAAATATTAGGACTATTCGTTAATTGGCCTGGGGACAACAGGGCGTATAGCTTCAAAAAAATAACAAAATAAAATTGAATCCATACTTCATATGGCACACCAGGATAAATCCCATAATAGATCAAAGATATACGTAAAAACTGAAGCTATTAAAGTATTACAAAGAAACAGAGATTTCCCTTTATGACCCTAGAATGAAGAAGGCCTTTCTAACCATGATTCAAAATTCAGAAGCCACAAAAGATTGATAAATTCAACTAAATAAAAATCAACTTCTTTTGGGCCAAAAGAAAGAAATCATAAAGTCAAGGACTGATGCAAAATTAGGGAAAATATGTGCAACTCGAATCACAGCCTAAGGCCTAATTCTCCTAACAGAGAATGTATATTAACAATCCAACTGAAAAATGGGAAAAAGATACAAGCAGACAATTCTCAAAAAAGGATACACAAATGATTCTTAAATATATTAAAAGATGTTCAACTGCAGTCAAATAAGAGAAAAACAAATTAAAGTCATATTGAGATAGATTTTTCATGTATCAGATTGGCAAATATCCAAACATTTGATAACATTCTGCCAACAAGGCTGTTGGGGAAGAGGTGCTTTCATATATTGTCGGAGGGAGATTAAATAGCTATAACCCCCATGAACCTGGTAATAACTTTCAAAACTGAAAATGTACATACCCTTGACCCAGCCAGCCCCATGTCTGGAATTTAAACACATGTAGCACATATGCTACATGACACAGCTCTGAGGTTATTTACTATGACATTGTTTTTAATACCCCCAAATGGGAAACAACCAAATGGCCTTGATATGAGACTGGTTAAATAAGTTATGGCATATCCACACAAAGGAGTAGCCTATAGCTGTACCATGAATGAAGCTCTCCATGGGCCAATCCAGACATACTGTTTAACAACAACAAAAGGCACACCACACGTATATGCTACATTTACTTAAGAAAAGAAAAACCAGGAAAGATACAGAAACATGTATTTGTATTTGCTTATATACTTCTGAATAACTCTGGAAAGCAACAGAAAACAGTAACTTATGTTGGGGGGAAGGGATAGGAACTGGAAATACTGGGTTGATGGAGGATGACAGCAAGAGGGAGCCTTTCCACTGCATATTGTTTTATTTTTAAACCTGTATGAATGTAATACCTGTTCACAATCTTACAATGTACTAAAAAGGGAAAAAAGCAATATCAGAGAGAAGCATGGAGTGCTTTTTCTCCTTATCGGAAAACCATTTCAGAAGATTATTTTTCTAAATTACTTGCTAGATTTATAACATTACATTGTATTGGGTAAATAAACTTTTTCACTATTAACTTGGATGCATTTAATGGTTTTTATTTGTTTGTTTGTTTGTTTTTTAGAGACAGGATCTCACTCTGTCATCCAGGCTGGAGTGCAGTGGCACGATCATAGCTCACTACAGCCTCAAACTCCTGGGCTCAAGGATCCTCCTGCCTCAGCCTCCCAAGTAGCTGGGGCTATAGGTGCATATCACCACGGCTGGTTAATTTCTAAATTTTTTGGTAGAGACGGGGTCTCGCTATGTTGCCCAGGCTGGTCTCAAACTCTAGGCCTCAAGTGATGATAATCCATTTTTGGCCTCCCAAAGTGTTGGGATTACAGGTGTGAACTACCATACTAGGCTTCATTTAGCTGTTTTGTTTTTGTTCCTGAAAGGACTGTCATAATATAAACTGCAGTTCTCCAAAACTATGTCTTTATTATTAAAGAGGATAATCTGATGTGACAATTGAAAAAAGATGGCAGTGAGTGAAAATGGTAAGCATGCTGACATGGTTTCTATGTTTCTGTGACTCCAAAGATGAAATGGCTGTACAAACGTTCAATGGCTTTGACACAAACTCAATGAGGGTGAGTTTACAAGATAAAATCATTTGTAAAAGTGTAGTCCACCCCATAATACTGGGAAAATGAGTTTTCATTTCAGCAGAGCTGATGTGAATGGATGGTGCGATGGGAAATACTGAGCAGAGACGGTATTTTCATCTGTGTGCCCGATGTACCTGAGACCCTATCTAGCACAACGAGTTTGAACAAGGCTGAGCCCCCTCCTCTCGGCTGTCCCCTCACGTGTAATCAGCAGCAGTGGGGGGGGAGGGGCGGGAGGCACAGCAGGTGAACGGGACAAGGGCAGCAGCCATTGCTGATGGGTAACTTTCTCTTAAGCAAGGAAAGCCCGGGATTTAAGGGCCAGAATTTCCAGAGCGCTTAGAAAAGGGGAGGTGGCTAGGGTGAAGAGGAAAACCAAGGTGAGATCAGCTGGAGTCAATTAATGATTCACCAAGTGCTATAAACCCTGGTTGAACTTTTATCAGCTTGTGACATTTTTTAAAGTATAGTTATGGAATAAGATGGTTGCAACATAATTTGCATCCATGTCCAAGATAGTTGTAGACGACGTCCACCATATATATAGAAACCTTGACTACCAGCGGTAAAGGATTTGGTCAGAGCTGGTGACCCAGGTTAGCACATCTCTGGCCCAAGACCCAGTCAGCCCAAGAACTACTTCACCACTGTATTTCTCACTGAAAGCAAGTTCTCTCTGGGTAGTGACACACAGCTTTATGGTTTAAAGAGTGATAGACTTGGGAAAGAGGACTATGCCTTTCATTAACCTATGGTATTAGAAATAAAAATTTTAAATAAAAGCTTTTACTTCATTGACCATATATCTCATTTTTAACAGTCATGACAAATACTTTCAACAATATATAAAGGATGATGTTCCACAAACATCACTGCACTTGTTCCTAACAACGACCCCATGAATCATTTCATTACTGTCCCTACGTTACAAATGAAGAAACAGAAGTTTGTAGGGGTTAAGAGAGCTGCTGAAGTTCACCCAGCTAACCTGGAGCAGTCAAGACTAGAAGCCCAACCCTCAGGACTCCAGCACTCTTCCACAGGGCCTCCCGTGAATACATAGGTTCTGCAACGTTTCATTTCCTAAGTAGACACTTTGCTTCTTCCCAATTTGAGTTCTACTCAACATCTTCCAAAGCAGTAAGTTCTGACTTGCACAAGGCCCAGAATCCTCCAAAGGTACTGTGACTAGTGTTTTTAGCTTAGTAATGTTAAATGAAGTATATATCTAAGCTTTAACTACAGAGGCTTAGAAAAAGAGACTAAAATTTGAATTATTTTTGTGAATATTACTGAATATATTAGATACATCAATTCTCAAGTTGAAACTATTTGGATCTTTGTTACTGTCTACTATACAGTTGTTATATCCTAACTGTCTTTTATAACAGGATAAATGTGGAATTCCAAAGCTCCTTACCTGGGATCCTGGCTGTTTCCAGAGAGCACACCCCACCTATGGCAGGACTAGAAAGTGTCAACTGTAACCGCAGGAAAGTGGTGAGCCCTGTGACCCAAACAGGAACTCCTGCTTGTAACCAGATGATGGTGAACTTTTATCCCTCAGGAAAAACTTTGTTTCTCACTTTGAGCATTAAATTATGCAAGAAATATATATTATACAAGAAATATATATTAAAAAAGGAATTAGATGTTCATTTCTGATCCTTCACCAAGCTGATTCATTTCTTATTATCCCACCGTTGCTACCTCAATCTAGCTAGTTTTCTAAATTAATATTAAAGTTCTGATAGAAACTTTAAGTTTATAGAAGAAGCATTCCTGAACTCTCCCCCTAAAGACCACTAGGATAAAAAGTGATTTAAATTTCAAAATAGCATGGTGTAAAATGTGACGCAGTAGTTTGAAGAATGAAAGTTGGATTTGTTTTTATTCAATTATTTTACATAGATAATCTAGTAATCACTATTCACAAAAAGGGAAATTATTCCTTTGGGGAAAAAAATTGAGCCATGAAAGAGTAGCTATTTTGTTCTTTCGACCACTGGCACAATTAGAGCTAGTTCTAATATCTGCCACTCCTTGTAAATTCTAGAATCTACTCCGCATTTAAAAGAGACAATCGGATCATACAAACTCATATTTTAATAAAATCACACTCGAAACAGGTTCTTCTTAGAAAGTTATTGGAAATGTAATCCTACCATATAACTTCTTAAAAAAATACTTTCATTCTTTTTACATTTTTATACATACGAAAGAATACCCTATTTGGAGGATTTTTCTTTAAATTAAAGGTTGCTGAGAAGTTACAGTAAATATAACTACTATGAAAGAGTATGGGAATAGCTCAAAGTACACGCCTTTCCCATGGCTAAGCTGATATAAAATTTCCTCAATTATTTTATATTTGGTGACTGAGTTTGGGAGGAAAGGGATCCACAGCCTTATGAAACAGCTAAAACAAAATGCAAACAGAGCTCTGAAACGTAGGTGGGGAGAGGAACTGGGTATAAATGGAAAGCATACATCCTGTTTCTTGCTGTAAAGTTTTGTCTCAAACTATCAATCAACTTTTCACCACTTCCTGCAATAGTAGGTCCACTGTAAATCTCATAGTAACTGATTAGGTTTCATTTCCTCTTCCCAAACCTAGTAGCTTGCCAGGCATGACATACTGAGACTAGAGCCAATGACTGATAATGTAGGACAAGACTCCCGTGAGGCAATTCCAGACATCTCACACTGGATGTTTACCGGTTAACTTGGCCTCTTAATTTCATAGCATACCACACACACAATCTCAGGTTTTAGCTGGGGCCAAACAGCATATCTATTTTTCTTTCTTTCTTTCTTTTTCTTCCTCCCCTCCCCCCACTTTTTTTTAAAGAGACTGAGTCTCACTATGTTGCCCAGGCTGGAGTTCAATGGCTATTCACAGACCTGATCACACTCACTGCAGCCTCAAACTCCTGTCCTCAAGTGATCCTCCCACCTCAGTCTCCCAAGTAGCTGGGACTACAGGTGTGTGTCATTGAGCCCAGTGTTCAAGTTTCTTTTGAAAGGACATTTACAGTAATGACATATTATTCCTCTCTATTGAAAAAAAGCAGTTCCAAACTTCAAGATCCTCCATCCTAATACATATTTATGTAGCCCGATCTAAAAGATAATGCATTGGCTTTAAGTATAAGTTGCTAGTGAAATTCCTGTCTTGAATCTGAGTGTCACCATGAGAAACAAATACCAAGTGACACAGAGATGAACACAGAATTGTCTGCTCTTATCCTGAAACAGTGAAAAACATTTCCAGCTCAGTCATTAACAGAAACACTTAATCTCTTTGAACCAGAAACTATTAACTTAATATAGAGAAGATTGCAAGATAAGAGTTATTTAAACCATATTCAGTTTGGGCCAATGAAACAACTTTTCATCCAATTTCCTACTGACCTTTATGCCATTTTGGGGGCCTGGGCTCTAAGAAATAATATCTAGTCCACAGATGAGTAGAATAATTTTCTGAAAAGCCTCTGTATTAGTTTCCTAGGGCTGCCATAACAAACTACCACAAACTGGTAGCTTACATGACAGAAATGTATTCTTTCACAGTTCCTGAGGCTGCAAGTCCAAAATCAAGGTGTTGGCAGGGTTGGTTCCTTCTGAGGGCTGAATCTGTTCCATGCCTCTCTTAGCTTCTGGTATTGCTGGCAATCCTTGGTGCTCCTTGGCTTGCAAACCCCTTACTCCAAGCTCTGCCTCTGTAGTCACAGGGTGTTCTCCCTGTGTGTCTGTGACTTCGCATGGCCAACTTCCCTGTGTGTGTGCCTCAGTGTCTCTTCTCTTCTTATAAGGACACCAGTCATACTGGATTAAGAGGCCACCCTGCTCCAGCCTGCCTTCATCTTAACTCATTACATCTGTAATGACTCTATTTCCAAATAAAGTCGCATTCTGAGGTTCTGGGAAGAACATGAATTTTGGGGACACTATCCAATACAGTACACCCCCTATAGCTGAAACAAACAGATAGTAGAGATGCTCATTAATGGATGATAATTAAGAGCAGAAGAAAAGATCACTTAAAGTAAATCAACTTAAAATGAAGACCAAAATTTAATAGTAAATAGTGATGAAAAGGTTAAAACTTCACCTTGGAACAAAGCTACAAACTGAAAAATAAGTTGATATTATAAAATATTTAACAACGTTAACAACATGTAGGTCACAACTGCAGCCATGCACTAATTCTCAAAATAAGCAAAGAATGAACCAAATAATAACTGTATTTGTAATTGTTCTAACAAAATTATATTATAGCACCATCTAACATTCATCAATTCATGTTGGTCTTTCTGGAGCAGAATCGTAGAACATAATTTTTACAGAACAGAATCAACAGCATCATCAGTTTTCTGAAAGGCCTCTCAATTATGTGATGTTCAAACCAATCCTTTGATATTCAAATTAAGGACTTTCTACCAATTTCACTACTTTTTTTTAATACCAAAAAGCATCCAAGTATGATTTCACTATTATTGTAGGGTTTTCTTCTTCAACTGTTAACTAAACCCATGCTTCCAAGCCCTACGGTAGGTGGTTCTGTGTGTGGTTCAAACACATCTCCCATATTACTTTCACTGCCTTTGTGAAATCCTTGATCGTTTGCTAAATTTGCAATTTATTTGCACTGCACAGTATCAATGATCAAAAAGAGGTTAAACAATAAAAATACTGGCAAGATGCTGATGGGAAAGATGGTAGGACGGAAATGACATGCTAGAATGGGGGCAAAATTTATTAAGCAGCTTGCTTATGAGTGAATATTTTTGTGTTTTGCCTACCATCGCTTCCCTTTGTAACTTTCTGGGTGCAGAAACTCAAATAATGAATATTTGGAAAGAAGGACTTCCTGCATGACACATATAGGTGGCTGTACTAGAGAGATCCTCTGAAAGCTCATCCTTGCAGGGAGCACAGGAATCATCTACTCCAACCCTTCTACTTTATCAGTGAAGTTGGTATGACTGGCTGCTTTGATGCAGCTTGAAAGTCTGTGTGACTTAAATTGAAAGAGTTGCAACTGGATGTTAATCCGAAAGTTCCAGGCTCAAGGGCTGTTCTCTCTCACCTGCTCTCTTTTCACTACTTACAGAGTGGTTGTTATGACAGTCATAGAAATTTTTAATCTTTGGAAAAGACAATTGAAAACTTCAGTGCTACTTAATTCCTATGGAGAAGTCAGCTTGACTGTGATGTACTGAGCTTAGAAAAAATACAGCGGGAGGAGACCGAAGCTAGAAAGCAATCACTATGGAACCATTCTCTAGGGACATGATAAGGGCCATTTCCCAAAAGTTCCTGGCAGAAAGTAACTTTTGTCTTCTTGAAATGTTATAAAGTATACCAAGACTTAAATTACAAAATTGACCTATATACCCTTTTATGAGGTATTCTATAACTAGATTAATAAAAGTTCTCAAGACAACTCCAACAATTCTATAATTATGCCACTGCCTTTTTAAAAAAAGTTTATACACTCCAGTCCTTAATGCTTAAGAGAATAAAAATAAATATTTATTAGCTCATAAATATATATCTGATACATTGGACTACAGATCCTCCAAAAGGGGAGGGGGATAAAATTTTTAAATGCCTTTGAATAACATAGTCAAATCATTATGGCAAACAGCTATAATAAAGGCTCGACCACCTCCGAGATGCTGTGTGAAGGGACTGAGAGGTTCCTCATTAGCATCAGCTAATAGAAGCCACTGGCACTTCCTGAGTGCTGACTCTCTGACGGGCTCAGTTCTAAGTATTTTACACATACAGACACACAGTAACCCTGTGAGACAGGTACTGGTATTATTACCCCGGCTGGAAAACAAGAAAACTGGGCCATGGAGGAGCAGAGAAGTTGTCATGTTATCACAGAAAGACAACTCCAGAGGCCCCAAGCAGAACACTTCTCTTTACATGGTAATATGTTTGTAAACTCACATACAGTTTTCTCTTGGTTCACAATTATATAGAGAATTGTTTATTTTAATCTTCAAATGACAAATAGGTGGCTAAATGTTTTAAACAGTCCCACATCAGAGCTCCTCTCCTGCACAGCAAGGGCAAAAGCAGCTGAGCTGAGGGCAGGCAGACAGGCTCTGGCTCCAGCAGTTCCTTGAGAACAGTCTGAGCATAAACACATACACAAATACATGCACCCCCCCCACACACACACACCTATTTTTAGGGCAAAATTAATGACTATGTTAAAAAAAATTGCTACAGCAATGCTTAGATACTGAAAAGAACGCCTCTGGTGAGGTTTAGCCAAACCCAGAGAAGCCATCATTAGCCTCACTGCCCACCCCCACCTCAGAAGTGGAAGGGTGGGCTGATAAACGGGTTAAGAAAGGTACAGTGTTCACCAAAAACTGTTCCATCCCGTCTTTGAAACTGTCTTACGTTTACGCCACACCTGATCAGATTCCCAGAGATGGAAAAGCGGGTGTCATAAATTTGCCACATTTCCATCTACTCCACAGCACAACTGCTTTTGCTGAAACGTGCTTCACTGTGATCCCAGAAGCCGGTGTTCAGGGCTGATTTGAAAAACAGCCCCATGAAACTCGTGGAGTTGTGCAACTCACAAGGTCTCCCCTTCCATACTGGCTGTTAGGAAATTCAAGTCTGTGACCCACCCAATGTCACGGAATGCACCTGCAGCTCTTTCTTGCTTCCGTTTTCATTTTGTTTCTACCTTTTTCCCCCTTCTTTTATCTTCACCTGTACGTGATGCCATCTTGTTTCATACACACAGAGAGAGAGAGAGAGAGAGAGAAATGCTTTAAATAATTTCTAGTATAAGGCAGGGAATAAATAAATAATTTATGAGTGAAACCAAACAGCTGGTTAAGTAAAAAACAAAAACACCTTTGTTGGATAGAAAAGGACACAGAAAATGGGGTCTCCAAGTCTCAGGCTGAGACAGAGTTGTTCACTCCATTTTCTCCTCTGATTATTCCATGAAGCATGGTATTTGGACATGTCGGACTTGAACAATTCTGACAATATTTTCACATTTCATCTATGTGAAAAGGGCAAATGGTGTCATTTAATGATATAGGATTTTGACCTATTAACTGTTCAGATGAAGTGGCCATTTGGATTCAATTAAGCTAAGTCGAGGTCAATCACCAAGACGGAGACAGTATCATGATAAAGGTGGTGGCAGAAGGAAGGTATTGTGGGTTAAATTGTGCCATCCACAAAGATATGTTGATGTCCTAGACCCTGGAACCTGCAAAGGTGGCCTTATTTGGAAATAGGTCTTTGGAGATGTAATCAAGATGAGGTCACACTGGATTAGGTGTCTAATCCAGTCTAAATCCAATGACTGGTGTCTTTATAAAAACACTCTAAAAAGGCCAGGCATGGTGGCTCACGCCTGTAATCCTAGCACTCTGGGAGGCCGAGGTGGGAAGATTGCTTGAGGTAAGGAGTGCGAGACCAGCCTGAGCAACAAAGACTGTGTGTCTACTAAAAATAGAGTGGGCATTGTGGTGAGTGCCTGCAGTCCCAGCTACTCGGGAGGCTGAGGCAGGGGAATCACTTGAGTCCAGGAGTTGGAGGTTGCAGTGAGCTATGATGACGCCACTGAACTCTACCCTGGGTGACTGAGCAAGACTCCGTCTCAAAAAAACAAACCAAAACCATGCTGTAAAGACACAGAGACACAGAGACAGAGGATGCCATGTAACAATGGAGGCAGAGACCAGAGGGATGTCAACGGTTGCCATCAACTGCCACAGGCTAGCAGAGGGGCCATGGAACAGATTCTCCCCCAGAGTTTCCAGAAGAAACCATCGCTGCTGATACCTTGATTTTGGAATTCTGGCCTCTAGAACTATAAGAAAATAAATTTCTGTGGTTTTAGTCCACCCAGTTTGTGGTAACTTGTTACAGCGGCCCTAGGAAACTAACACAGAAGGACACATAGCCATGAAGATCTTTAGGGCAGAAGAGAAATTAGAAGACATTTCATATAATAATAAGTTCCCGAGTTTACAAATGAAGAAAAGGACACCACTAAAAAAATACAATAGCAAGGCACAGAGAAGTTTCCTTCACATAATAACATGAGGGGAATGATTTACTTTGTTTCTAATTCCCTTCTAAATCTAAAATGCTATGATTTTACACTTCTATGTTATGATAGTGATGTTCCTGTTAAAAGCCTGCAATGGCTTCCCAAACACTCAGAATAAAACCAAACGCTGCACTGAGACCCTGTGAGACCTGGCCCGTCCACCACCTAGTGAGATCACCCACCATTCCTGTCCAGGTCACTGCTCTGGCTCCAACCACTGCCCTCTCTCTGTCCTGAGGACACACTAACAAAATCTCACCTCAAGGCCTTTGTACTTGTTCCCTTTTTCTGGAATGCACGTCCCCAAACCTTCCCATGCTGGCTCCTACTCATTCAGAACTCAGCTAAAATGCTACCTCAGAGAGCCTTGTAAGAGTGGTCAAGTTAAAGCAATGCTTCCCTAGCTCTTTCATGTCATGGAACACACAGAAAATAGCATCTGCAGGCCTGGCACGTGGATAAACTGACCACGCTGGCCCACGTTCTACCTGCCATCCTGAAGGCGGAGGGTTTCTGTCTACCCAAACCCTCTCTGTGGTGACATGGAGCCCCAGCCAGGACGCTCTGAGGTCTAAAGAAGTGGAAGTCCTGGCTACATTTTCAAAGAGTATGTCCTTTTTTCTCCACTTCCCCATCTTGAAAGCAGAATGAAAAATGACCCCTTGCAAATTTTCTGGCACACTCGGAGAAAGACGACGTCAAGTGACTTAATGTGTTGATTTCTTTATATGCTTGTTCTAAATGCCAAATTTTTCCTCAGTTACAAAATATAAAGTGTGCGTGCTATGTTGCTTTCACAGTACCGAGACAGGAAAATACTCAAGTGTTGGCATGTTTAGCACATTATGATATGCACAGGCTGGAGCATGCAGCTCTCCACATCATGATGGGAGGCAAAAACTAAATTCCAAATATTTATGTAGTCACTGTTATCAGTTATCATGTGCAATGAAATGTCTTCTTAAATGCATGTCACAATGGCATGAACCAGTTAAACCGTTCTATGAATGCAGTTGTAATTCACAGGCGAGATCACAGCACACTGCAGCCTCGAACTCCTGAGCTCAAACGATCCTCCCGACTCAGCTTCCTGTATGCTGGGACTACAGGCGTGCACCTCCACACCCAGTCCTATTCTGTGATTTCTTAATGCCGGTCCTGTTCTACAAAATGAATGAAACCAATGCAATGCCCGTTGGCTTGTTTTGAGTTTTCTGGAATTATTAAATGGCTGACATGTCACATAAGCTCTGCCTCTTCCCACTCACTCTGAATCATGGTTAATATGCTGTCTAAAGAAAGTGCGCAACTTCTGTTTTCCTAGGGAGAAAACGGGGTCTATGTGAGAGGGCACAGTCATGGTTCAGAGGAGCGGTACAGAGAGGTCCCCACAAAGGCCAGTCACGATGCCGAGTGGCCGTCTCCTGCGCAGACCTGCTGTACCGGCCCATAGTCTTAACCCCATACTGTGCCAATCAGTACAGCTCACTGATTTAATAGGATGTGTACTTAACTTGTGTCCCCTCTGTAGGAGAGCTGGGCCTAGGAGCTGCAGCATTCAGCATTCAAGAGATCCTTCTTGAATGCAGGCCCTTGTTGGAACAGGGAGGGCTCTGCTGGGGGTGGCAGGGATCCCAAGGACTGGGCCTTAGGATGGATCAGCAAAGACAGAGAGATAAGTGCTCAGAAAATATGCCCACCTATAATCTATTCTGCATCCCACTCTCCCCAACGTCCCCGCTTCATACCCTTACACAGCCACATTACTAGCCACGCTCCTTTTCAGAGCTTAAGGCTCTCATGCCAATTTGCCAGGAGATTTTTTTTTAAGGTACACTAAAGAGACTTAGGAATTGATGTTAAGAGTCAGAATGCTCCAAAAATAATAATGTTGAATGAATGAAGCCACATGCAAAAGAGTACATGCTGTATTTATTATCTCAGTTATACAAAGCTGAGAACCAGCCAAAGCCAATGACTAGTGACAGAAGTCAGGGTGGCGGTCACAGGGTGGTGGATGGTGCTGAGAGAGTGTACAGGCTCCTGGGGTGCCTCTATGGCATGATTCTTGATTGGGGTGGTAGCTACATGAAGTTTCACTTTATGAAAATACATTATTTATATACTTATATTTGTGCATAATTCAACAAAAACTTAAAAAAAACAAAAACAAAAACCCATGAGCCCTGGAAAACAAGTCTCAGCCGAACAGAGGAGAGTTCTAAGGGTGGACATGATCACAGGGACAGCTCCCACTTGCTCTCGAAAACTGTCAAGAATGCCAATACCATGCCCCTCACCTCAAACTTCTTTTTACAAGGCATGGAGTGTTCTACCAAACACAAAAGAATCTCAGAAACATGCTTAGAGAAAGCCATTACCCATCTCTTTCAGTGTGTGTACTGTACACAGAAAGAGGTTTTCTCTGCACAAGTACACAGTTCACTGCTACCGAGGTTACTCCTGGGGCATTAGTTAAAGCACTGTCCATGGGTCATTTCAAATATAATTTTAAAGGCATTTCCCCCCACAGGACTTCTGACCTACAGACCGACTTTAGTACTTTCTCAGCTAAGTATAAAACAAGAATTTCTATTATTTTTACCTTAATACTGTTTCTAAGTCTCTAATACTTCATCTTACCTAAGAAAAATCTCAACATGAGCCACCAGGAATCTTTATGTCACTTGCATGAATATTTTACTCAAAGTGAGCAATATTAACTAATTTGTGTACTACAGGGTAAAGTTTATTTTCTCAAAAGAGAGAGGTTTTTTTTTTAAATGGGCATAAGGATTTATAAGACCCTATTCTACAATTACAATGAAAATGTATACCAATAACGAAAGGAAACCTTCGCCCGGTGGGGAAAGACAACTATGTCAAGTTTTCAGGTGCTTTATTCATTGCTGTTGTTATAAGGAAGCGGGGAGGAGGCCAGTATACCTCAGCAGCTCAGGATTGTTTTGCTTCAGTTTTTGGCAATTTGGATCACTTTTTCTAATAAACTCTATCCATGTACCTGATGACACATACATATGTAGATACAGTAGACTCAAAGTATGCATCCCTTTGTATTTATAATGAAATCTTAAGATTAATCAAATCATTCGCTTTCATTATTCAAGCTTCTCGTTTATAACAAGAGAGGTGTTCTCAGCACTATTTATACTTACCCTGGGGCTTTTAACTCTACATGTTGTCCCCTCAGGAGTTATGCCATCAAATTATGTCACTTAATTTTACTCTTATCAGCCAGAGACTATAACCATTTATGCCTTTAGCTAATTCTCTCCTAAACCCTCAATTTCCTCAAATAAAATTTCTACAGAAAATGCCTAAATTCTACCACAGGTTGACAATGCCTTATCAGAAATCCTTGGACCAAGCTGAGCTTCAAAATTCTGATTTTTTTCCTTGCACTTTAGAAAGGTAGTAATTCATGACAAGCCATGTAACACCCAATACTCCCAACAGCATCTTTTAATCAAATACACCAATATTTCTGAAGTAAAATGTATGTCTGGTGACTCCAAGATTGTAAATAGCTTCATCTTATCAAACAAGTTCATGTCAGTCAGGTTTTGCTGCCGATTGCCCTGAAAATACTTTTGTTTTCAGAACTTTCTGGATTTCAGAATTGTGGATAAGGAGTTGTGGACCAAGACTAGAAGCAATCAGAATACACAGCAGGTTTTCAGCTTAAATGCCCAAGGTCCAAGGTCAGTCTTTCAACAAAACTGACCACCTAGTATGTGCTAGTATTTCCATAAAAATGACTGCCTACTATGTGCTAATATCCACCACTGGTGGACGCAATGGTGAATACGAAACATAAGACCTGAAAGACCACATAATCTCAGTGTGTGGTGGGCGAGGAGCAGCCATGATACCAGAGTGCAGTAAGTGTACGAGAAAGATGGGCCAAGGGTGCCATGGGCACTGAAAAGAGAGTTTTTTTGCACATATATTCTCAATGAAAACCTTTGCATCTTAAAATGAGGGGGAAGAAGTTTATCAAAAATTCTAATTCTCAGGTTGACTATTTCAATGTTTTTTAAAATTGCTGAAATATCAAATTCTTTGACACAAAAAAGGGCATTTTCTTCTTTTTTTGCCCCATTGTGCTAGTCCCTCTACCAATGTTAAGTTCCCTATAGGGTAAAGTCAAGCCTCACTACTCACAAATTCTGTATTTGTGAATTTCCTACTTGCTAAAATTTATTTTTAACCCCCAAATCACTATTCATGGTGCTTTTGTGGTCATTTGAGGACATACGTAGAATGGTAAACATTTGCGTTCCCGATGCACATGTTCCCAGCTGAGGTTGTACAAGGTGATGATGTTCTGTCTTCTTGTTTCAGTTCTCAAAAAAATGTCCTTTATGCGGTTTATTTAGTGCCATGTTTTCACATTTTTGTGATTTTTGTCGGCGATTTCACTGTTTGAAATGACCCCATGCACAGTGCTGAAGTGCTGTCTAGTATCCCTAAGTGGAGGAAGGCTGTGGTGTGCCTTACGGAGACAAGCTTTGTTCAGACGTGAGCTACAGTGCTGTTGGCCAGGACTTCAACGTTAGTGAATCAACAATGTATTTTAAATAAGTTGCCTTTAAACAGAAACACAGAAGGTTATAAATTGATCAGCTGGTGAAAGCGCTGTGGCCAGAAACTCATAAGAACCTAACCTGTATTTTCCCTGGGAGCAATGGTGTAGAATTCACTGATTCGGTGTTCACGGTGACGTTATAGACCATAAACACCTAGAACAGCAAGAATCAAGCATACCTCAGTACTGGCCCTGAGACCACAGAGGAGGGACAGCCATTTCAGGATTGGAACAGGGGAAGGGGAAAGAGAGAAGGAAGAAGAGGCAGAGAAATTTCTAGAAAAGGAGTAATCTAAACTGAAACTTCCCTAAGGACTATGAGGAGCTAGCCAAGGGAGACAAGTAGGAAGGGTTGAGTGGCATAGGAACTGTGGAGTCGCGGCGCAAGGCCTCCAGCACCACCAGGTACGTGGCCACATCCTAGGACTGCAAGGGAGACTGACCACATTCCACAAGGACTAAATATTCTATCTTGGAATGTGGTCGGAAGGAGAGATGCATGTAAGATCATCTATTTACAAGAGTCCCTGACTATCGGAACACAAATTTCAAAATGTCCATGGTTTGGGGTCTTTTTTTCCCCCCCATTAAAAGTTCTAGGATAGTTATCTTTATAAGAGCTTGGTGGGCCTTCAGAGTGGGTCAGATGCTGCCACCTTGTCCACATCACGAAAACGCTTCTAATCCTGCTCCAGGTCCCCGATAGGCCCAGCTTGATCTGAGGCTCCGCACCTACATACCACACCCTACTAGGCAGAACCACGTCTCACATGTAGAGAAGCGACCTAAAGTCCGCTATGGCTTGAAGTATTCAATGACAGCCTCAGGGAGCCTTGGATTTGAAAATGAGACTTGACAACAGTCCTGACAAGCGTTTCTCTATAGAAAATCAAAACCGGGAAAGGCTGATTTTCTTAATGCTTACTTATGCTCTCTCTTTTCTTATACTTAAACTGAAGTGAAAAGCATTTGTCTATAAGAACGCCCTTACATGACAGCCCCTAGCCTACGCAACGGGAATTTAAAAATATTTTTAATAAAGGCAATTGACTTCAATGGCTAATATACTTAGTTTCTCACCTTGATAAAGCCTTGCTACTTAAAGTGTAATCCCTGGACCGGCAGCAGTAGGAGCATCATAAAACTTGTTAGAAACACAGAATCTCAGGCCCCACCCCAGATCTCTGAATCAGAATCATATTAACAGACCCCCAGGTAACACATGTGCACAAAGATGTTCAAAAACCACTGCTCCAGAGAGTTGTGCCTACGTTGAAGTGATTACCACCTTACACTTTTTTTTTACTCTCAATATTATGGACTCTTGGATCTGATCGAACACCTACAGGGATGGGAATGGCGGGAGGTTGCCCCCCATTCCTGGGCCAACAGTTGAGGTGAAGCATCTGCTGACGTCACACATTCTGTAAAGGGCAGCCCGACTCTGCCCCATCCCTCTCTCACCCAGAGCAGGAATAGGAACCTCCATCCCACATTCACTCACTAATCTTGGCTCTAGGTAAAAAGATGCAAGGAGCCCTTCTCTGAGGGTTCCTTGCCTCAAGAGTTCTCTCGTTGGCCCCCTCGTCTAGGCCAGACAGATCCTGAGGCCTAGTCTCAGAAACGTTTATCTCGCAACCCTGACTCTGCAAAGCTGGAGTTTCTGCCCATTAGGCTTCTGCCTTCTTGTGCAAAATCTTCAACTTTCACAGGGACCTCTCCTAAGTCAGGGTCCGAAGCCTACGACTGAGCCCTTTCCTGTCTATTCAGATGCTGCCACTTGCCTGCCTCCCGAGGCCTCTACCTATTACTGCATCTCCTTCTATGCCACCAGCCTCCCACAAGTAGCCTCTACCTCCAGATGTCACGGAAACAACGCAGCAGGACTGCATTTTTGACTCATTCGTTCAATAAGTATTTATTGAAAGTACTACATGCCCAGGCACTGAACAAAACAAACCAGACTCTTGTGTTTATGGAGCTCATACTCTTGTGTAGGAAAAGACAGACACAAAAAGTAAGTAAAACAGAGTGTGCTAGATGGCATAAGTGCCATGAGAAAAAAACAGAGCTGAGAAGATGGCCAGGGAGCACTTGGGCCAGGGGGTGTTCAATTTTTTATGAGCGTTTAGAGAAGTTCTCACTGAAAAGTGACATTAGGGACCATATACACTGAACAGCCTAAATTGTGGGCCCTAGCTTATTCCTGCTTTCAGCCATTCACGTCTTCCTGGCTTGAGCCTCCAGTCATTAACTTAAGTGTATGACACACATCCATCCCCTGCTCCCAGCCCTAAAAGCCATCCCGATGGCAATTCTTATGTGGCTATTGCTAGTTGCCAGATCACGTAACCACACCTAGATGACTACTTCTTGTACCTACCTTCCACCCACCTGTGTAGGCCAACCTGAGCCCCCAAGCCCCACCTGACCAAGTCCTTACTACACACCATCAATGGTGAGTCTGACACCCAGCCCATGCTGTCCCACATGCAAGGAAAATGATAACAGGTCATTTCTGAAAAGGAAGACCTGGAGGTTTACTAAAAGAGGAGAAAAATTCTGTGCAGATCAGAATTTTATGTTATTTTATACTATAAATATAAACTAGACAAAATTATTTGAGGGCTCAGGAATGTATCCTTCTTCAGTTAACTTACCTCTTCTAAGAAACTGTGTGGAAGATAGCATAGGGAGGGCTCATGCTCCACTGGGGAACAGAATGAAAGATCTCAGCACCCCCAACCCCCTGGGACAGGTCTGCCGGGGTCAGGGGAGGGGGGGCAAAATCACAGCTCTCTTTAAGGACTCCATAAGCCACTTTGTTGATGTCTACACAACCCCAAATTGGAAGACACCTGACAGATAACTGAGTCCAGGGTTGTCCAGCAGAGCTTCACATGATGATGAAAACATTACATAGCTGTGCTGTCCCATACTGTAGCCACTAACCACATGTGGCTATTGAGCATTTGGAATGTCATCAGCGAGAGACTAAGGAATTGAATCTTAAATTTCATTCGATTTTAATTAATTTAAATGAAAATAGCCACATGTAGCTATGCATACCAAATCAGACCACACAGATCTAATCTAAAGCCCTAATTTGTTTGACAAAGAAGAAGCCTAGAGAACTTCAGTGGCATAGGTAGGACCCACAGGGCTAGCCACAAACCCCAAGTACTAATTCTTTACATTGGCACCAGACTGGAGGGTTTTCAAATTGCTTTCATATGCACGAGCCCATCCGATCCTTTCATCAGCCACATGAGCAGAGACGCTCAGAGGCAGACACTTGCCCAGTGCCAGAGGGTTAATCCCTGGCAAGCCAGAGCTTGTGATGTGCAGCCCCACTGTGATGTGCAGCCCCACTATGCAGTGCTGGCTCACACCCGGGAGCAGGGACACCACCTGGGTAACTGAAGAGTTAATCAACTACAGAAAAGTTGAGCAAGATGCTGGAAGACGATGCTTGCCACCAGGACCACTAGAGAATCTGTTCTATGTCACTGGACCCAGTGTTTGACAAAAGACTTATGCAAATGTCTCCTAGGATAGTTTTATCAGATTGGGAGCTATAATTTATCTATTCTATATTTTATTACAGTGATCATGACCGTCAACAATTAGGGTTCAACTAGTGTGTTCGACACCTCTTTAAAATCCTATGTTCACTCTGTCCTCAAGACTTACAGGCAAAAACTCTTCTATAATTAGAACTGAAGAGTTGCCAACATGTCCTAATCAGACCCAAATTACTATCTATAAAAATTACTGATTACTAAAAATAAGAATGAAAAAGAGGCTCTGAGATATTATTTTACTAAGTATAGGAACACACAGTACAATTTAAACCTCCACAGTTAGATGGTTGCTAGAACCAAACCTGTTGGCTGCCTAACTAGCATTTCGTGTTTCTACAGGAACTAAATACAAAAGCCTAATTATGGTTTGATTTAAATGATGTTATCAAAACGCTTCCTGCATGGGGCCAGAGATATAAGTGCTTTTCTCCTTTCATTCCTTGTCAGGGAGTCTGGGTGGGTTTTTTCTTGGAGCCACCTCACTCCACAGAGACAAATCCAGCGCCATAAGGAGCAGTTTATAGAAAAGCAGGGAATGCCGTCAGCAGGGAGCACAGAGCGTGGCTTTGATCACAGCTGCAGATCCCACCTGCTTAAAAAGGCAGCCGAAATGATACAACTTTTCATTCCCTTGCTCAAAAACACAAGAAATCAGCAGAGATAAGCCGACGGGGAAAACACTACAGAAATCGCTGACCCTGCTGCAGGCAGAGAACTGCCTCTGCTCGACTTTGATTTTCCAAAGCCTGAGCCTGAGGGAGAGGCAGTTTGACTTTCTTCTTTCCTCGTGCTCCCGATGGCAAGGCACATTCAGATGGAGCCTGGAGGAATACCAAGTGCAGAAGAAAGGAAAATAAATAAATAAACAAAACAAGAACAGAGGCTAAACCATGGAGAAGAGCTGCCATCAGCAGCTAGAAAGAAAGATCATATCCCTAGTCAAAAGCAACTCGGTTTTGCAGGTTTTTGCTAAAACACACAGAGCCCAGAGCTGTGGCTCTGATCTTTGTCATGCTGTTGTCCTGCTGAGTGAGGCAAATAAGCATGGGCCATAAGCCTTACTTATGCATTTTCTAATCCTATTGTTTAGTGTGTGCCCAAAGAAGAAAACAACAACAGGGTTTCCACCCAGGTCTGTGAGGGGAGCTGGAACAGAGCAATGCATGACCAGCAGTTTTTCCTTGACACAAACACAGATTGTTCTCTGCTTTATAAGCAGCCTATTTGCTGCTTAATGGTCATCCGCAGTGTGCCTTTAGAGCAGGGTTCAAAACGAGCCAGCAGGTCAATTGGTGTGTGCCTCGGTCTGTTTTCCCCCAAGCATTCTAGAGCTCCACTGCAGCTTCCAAAATTGATTCCACCATAATGCGGTCGCTGCTGCCATCCAGGTGCCACATTTATTGAGTGCCCAGTGTTTGCTGGGCATTTCGCTAGGCCCTAGCAATACAGCAGTGCACAAGAAAAACATGGCTCCTGCTTGCATGGGGCCTGCAGTTTGGCAGGAAGAAAGTGCAGGGTCCTTTGATCCAGTATCAGAGCCCTTACCCATTAGGCCAAGGCCACAAACTGCTGCCTTCAGAAGCCAGACAGATGGAGTCTAGTGGGCAGGTGGGGGTCTGTGGCAGAATGGAGAGCACTTGTCCCGCATAATGGAGACAGCTGGCCCTAGCTCTAGCCAATTGTTACCATGTGGGGATGTGGGCCCGGCAACTGCCAGAACTTCCGTTATTTCAAGAGCAGCTGTAAATCCAGACTTTTACATAAAATCTTCCAATTTTTAAGTGTTGACAACCACTTTAAAGTCTTTAAAAACTTGCCAAGAGCCAAATGTGACCCAAGGGCCACTAGCTTGCAACTTTTACATCCACAGACTTAGTTCCATCTCCCCAATTCCCCAACATGTTCTGTAGATCCCAGCACATACCCACGACACCAGCGTGACCAGTTTGCTACTGCTTTCACACCCAGCACAACTGAGATTTGCCTCAAGTTGTGTCCCCGCCTAGCACCTCTCCCCCTGTGTTTAGTCAGACCCCACCCATCTTTAGTTCCCTGTCCAAGACCCCTACTCCACTAAGCCCTGCAGACCAGCCTGGGTTCCCCTTCTCTGAATCACTACATTTCTTACAACTAGATCACTGGCAACGGGGCAGGGGTTCACTCAGCAATCCTCTAATTGTTCCCTCTGATGTCTCCCCGACCAGACAAAAAGACTAAAGCTCAAAAACAGATCACATTGGCTACTTTGCCAAAAGAATGTGTAATGTTTATCAGGAGGTCATGCGCTCTGGAAGACTATAGAGGACTGAGTGACCACATTAAGTTAGTTAAGAGCTCAGGCCCTGGGTTACTTCATCTCTCTGAGCCTCAGTTTCCATATTTGTAACCTGGGGCAATAATAAAATGGGTGCATAATCCTCATTTATATGGAGCCTGTGAGATCAAGAGAGAGATACTGTATATAAAGCACTTAGCAAATGCTTGCATGCCGTAAGCATTTGATAAATGCCAACTACTATTATTATGGACTGATTGCCTAACTCAGCCAATGCTATTGTTAAACGAGCATTGTATCAATGGGGCTTTGTTCTTGGCAAATATTATTGACCACTTACTTGGTATTAACATGTTCTAAAGAAATTACATGTGTAGCTCATCTAATTTTCCTAATTCTCCCCCAGTTTATGGATAACTGAAGCACAGAGAGTTTAAATGGCTTGTCCAAGGCCAGACAGAGCACAGACCTGAAGCTGCCAAATGGCTTGAGAGCCCACACTCTTAACCATGATACTTTACGGCCTCGCTACATTTCTAACAGCAGGGGACAGTTTTCTGATCTCAGTCTTCCCAAATCAAAAACAGGATTTGGCTTTGTGGACCAAGGCTTAAAATGACAGAATGATCAGGGCCTGGCTTGGGCCAGACTACAATTCAGAAGTTCCAGGAAGGAGTTTGCTTCTTTTTGACTGTGGGTTTGTTTTGACTGTCAGTTTGTTCAATAAACTAAACATGATGAGGAAAAGAGAAAAATGCCCAGAAAGTACCATAAGATTACAGAAGGCAAAATCTGTGATATAGAGTAATACAAATGACAAAGGTGTTTTGCTGGTCACATAGAAAACAAAAACTGCAGAGGGAATCAGAACATCATGTCTAGCCTCCAGTATCCACATAGAAGACAGGAAAGAGGCAAACATGTCTTGCTGAACTTTTGAAAAGGTGAAGAAGGAAAGTGATGAAACCATAGATCATGAACTCAAAATCCATGAACTGTAGACAGGTAAGCGATGAAGTTGGTGATCCCCAGAAGATACTGTGGGTTCATCAAACTGATGCCACCCTTTGGACTAGCCTGGGCCTAGGAACCCTGTGCAAAGATTGTGTCTGTGTTTTAACAAGGCATATGACAGTGTCCGGTGGTCTCTTTATGAGCAAAATACAGAGCATGGGGTATATAATTATACAGCTGTCTGGACTCACAATTGACCTTAGAAGTAAGATCAGTGTCAACGTAAAGGAAGGTACCTAGTGAAAGAGAGCAAAGTTCTGAACTCAGCCTTCCTCGTTCAACATTCTATTCACTGTCTTAGGTGAACATACAGAATGCTCATTCTAATTCTGTGAGTACAGAAGCCATATCTAATTCTTCTTTGGTTCCCCAGCGCCTGGCCTTGTGATTAGGATACAATAAATGCTGCTCCAAAAATGATTACTGATTATATTTCAGGAGTCCAGTTTATAAATAGTGTTACAAAGGTACAAATATCAGAAAATAACCTAGATGACAGATTCTAGTTCCAAAAACATTATAATGGGTGGATAGGATACACCAAATCCAACAAGGTGGAAACTGAGGGACAAATGCAGATCTTCAACAGCTGGTATAGAAGAGAACTATCCTTAAAGAAGAAAGTCTGAGACAAGGATTTTAAGAGTTTCAGCTAATTATAAACTAAGAATAAGTAGTGCGTTAAGGTTTCTAATGATAAGTAAATAACTAACAATGTCATAGCAATAGCTCCTCTTTATTCCCTGGCCAAACCTAGAGTATTATATTTAACCTGGGGGATACTATGAAGGGCCTGACCCCACCCCCCAAAAAGGGAGGGGGTGCTGGCAAAGTAGAGTTTGCCTAAAAAGAGACCAAGATGAGCAAAAGGTGGGAAATTTTTGATCTATTAATATAAGAATAATTTAAAGGCAGAAGAGGTTGATCTGGAAGTCTTAGAAGGGATACAATAGTAATCCACCAGATAGCTGAAGACAGACATTTGAAGAGAGAACTGTCTTATTCTATATGGGTCCAGAATTAAAACTAACGAGAAGAAAGTAGATTGCAGTCCACTTTATTTATTTGAGACAGAGTCTCCTGTCGCCCTGGCTGGAGTGCAGTGCTGTCATCATAGCTCACAGCAACCTCAAACTCCAGGGCTCAAGCGATCCTCCTGCCTCAGCCTCCGGAGTAGCTGGGACTACAGGCGCACACCACCACCCTCGGCTAATGTTTTTTTATTTTTTTAGTAGAGACGGGGTCTCGCTCTTGCTTGGGCTGGTCTCGAACCTCTGAGCTCAAGCAATTGCCCATCTCAGCCTCCCTGAATGCTGAAATTACAGGCATGAGCCACGGCGCCCGACTTTCAGTCCACTTTATAGGAGAACCTTTAAACAATCTAAGCTGCTTCAGAGTAGAAGGGCTCTCTCATTCATTAGTGAGTTTGCAGGCAATGGCGTTGTTCATGCAAAGGCTAAGTAATCACGCAGTGGCAAGAGTGCAGAGGGAATTGATCCACAAAATAAAGGCTTACAAAGGAGATTTTGCCAGTCTTTTCAATTCTATAACTGGCTGCATTACAGACGGTCATCACCAAGAAAAGTGATGTCAGTGTTCGCTTCAAGTCTTACAATGGAGAGATGATTCTGTTGAGGTCGTTAGAGACAGCTTAAAGCAAAATGTAACATTTGTGGTAGAGAAAATGGAATGCACAAAGGCAATGAGAAGCTGGAGTTTACGGCAAATTTGGGAAATGGTGAGTGTATCTACTTGGCAGAAGAGAGAGGGTGCGTGATCAGCAGGAGTGAGGGAGAAAGCTTAGAAGATGGGGAGAAGGACACAGAGGGTCTTAATCCAGCTCAGCTCAGGCATTTAGGCTTTTATCCTGCAGGCCAGGGGGAATCCAAGGGGAATTGTTGAGAACTTCTGAGGGAGACAGTCATGATCAAAATGGCGTTTCAGAATGGCCAGACTGGCATTACTGTAGAAAAAAACAAGAAGGGGAGTGAAACTGTGGTGGCAAGGAAAACAGAGGACACTCTGGCAGGAAATGAGGAAATACATGCCTGAACTCAAGGAAAGCTATAAGATCGGAAAGAAGGATTCATATGAAAGAGATAGGAGAGGAAGAATTAAAAGGACTGGTGATCAAGTCAATGTGGAGTAGAGAATCAAAGACAGAAACACATGACTCAGGGAAGCCAAACATGTCAACCTGCATAACAAGACCAAAAAACCAAAAAAATCTAAAGTCGCAACTGGTTCCCAAATTACTGATTCATCACAGCTTTACATATGTTCAAAGCATATTTTTCACACACACACACACACCAGATATAAGATTTTGTAATTATATTTGAATTCACTGGAAACCAGTCATCAAAAGTTTATTGAAGGCTGGGCGCAGTGGCTCACGCCTGTAATCCTAGCACTCTGGGAGGCCGAGGCGGGCGGAT
>NW_012149731.1:1887274-1887727 GCF_000956105.1 Propithecus coquereli | reverse complement strand
TGGCCAGACTGGCATTACTGTAGAAAAAAACAAGAAGGGGAGTGAAACTGTGGTGGCAAGGAAAACAGAGGACACTCTGGCAGGAAATGAGGAAACACATGCCTGAACTCAAGGAAAGCTATAAGATCGGAAAGAAGGATTTATATGAAAGAGATAGAAGAGGAAGAATTAAAAGGACTGGTGATCAAGTCAATGTGGAGTAGAGAATCAAAGACAGAAACACATGACTCAGGGAACCCAAACATGTCAACCTGCATAACAAGACCAAAAAACCAAAAAAATCTAAAGTCGCAACTGGTTCCCAAATTACTGATTCATCACAGCTTTATATATGTTCAAAGCATATTTTTCACATACATACACACACCAGATATAAGATTTTGTAATTATATTTGAATTCACTGGAAACCAGTCATCAAAAGTTTATTGAAGGCTGGGCACAGTGGCTCACGC
>NW_012149731.1:1872511-1884859 GCF_000956105.1 Propithecus coquereli | reverse complement strand
AAGCCAAGATGGCTTTTTTGCTGAATGTTACTGAAGATTCAAGGAACAGATTATTTCAATCTTACATAAACTATTTCAGAGACTAGCAAAAGCAATACTCCCCAACTCATCTCATCAGGCTGGCATGACCTTGATGATAAATTCAGGAAAGGATTGTACAAGAATGGAAAATTATAGGCCAATCTCTCTTAGCCCCTTTCCTGGAGTGTGCACATATGTGCGTGTGAGTGCACATACACACACACACACCCCCACACACAAACAGTTTGCAAGCCAAATCCAGCAACATATTTAAATAATACATTGTAATCAAGATGGGTTTATCCCAGGAATGCAAGGCCTAATTAAAAAGTTAGAAATTGTATAAATGCCATTCATTACATTAATGGCTGAAAGGAGAAAAATCTTAAGATCATTCCAAAGGACGAGGAAAAAGACACATAGTAAAATTCAATAACCATTTGAGATCAAAAACTCTTCGCAGACTAAGAATAAGAGGAACCTTTGTTAACTTGATAAAGGCTATCTATAAAAGCAAACATCATACTTAATGATGAAATGTTGAAAGCATTTTCTTAAAGATGAAGAACAAGATAGGGAAATATATGACCACCATAACTATTCAGCATTGTACCGGAGGGGCTAGGTCAGTGCAAGAAGATGAAGAAGAAAAAAAACAAAAAGAAAAAGGATAATAATGTTTAGAAAGGAAAAAACCTAACTGTCTTTATTTGCATTACTATTGCCTATACAGAAAAGTGAACAGAAACTACACTTAAGAGTTAACAGTAGAATTTAGCAAGGTAGCTGGATACAAAATCAATATTAAAAAGTGAACTGCATTTCTACATACAGTCATGTGTCATATAACAATGTTTTTCTGATCAATGATGGACCACACATGATGGTGGTCCCATAATATTATAATACTGTATTTTTACTATACCTTTTCTATTTCTAGATGTATTTATATACACAAATATTTACCATTCTGTCACAATTGCCTACAGTATTCAGTACAGTTACTGTGTCGGTTTGTAGCCTGCAAGCAATACCATCTAGCATAGTTGTGTAGTAGGCTATACTATCTAGGTTTGTGTAAGTACACTTTATAGTATTTGCACAATGAAAGCACTTAATGATGCAATTCTCAGAATGTATCTCCATCATTAAGCATCACATGACTGTAAACAGTTTGTAAATAATTTTCCTTAAAGATAACCATTTATAATAGCAACCAAAATATATAGCAATAAATCTAGCAAAGGATGTAGAAGCCTTTTATGGAAAAAAATTATAAAATTTTATTGAAAGACATTAAAGACAACTTAAATAGAGAGTCAGACCATGTTACTGGAAAGAGGGACTAAATGTTTTAGTCTCTCCAAAGTGATTAATAGATTCAAAGCAATTCCAATCGAAATGCTTTTCATGGCACTTGACAAGCTAATTCTAAAATACAAAGCTATAGTAATTAAGAAAATATGGTATTGGCACATAATAGACAAGTAAATCAGTGGAACTGAATAGACAACCCAGAAACAGAGCCATGCATACATGTAAACTTGATTTATGACCGTGAGCACTGCAGGATGCATGAGGAAAGGACAGACTTTTTAATAAATGAAGCCAGGATAAGGTTATCCACATGGGAAAAATGAAACTGGATCCCGTATCTCATAACATTTAAAAAATCAATTCCAGGTGGACTAAGGACTTAAACGCTAAATGCAAAAGAACAAAAATTTTAGAAGATATTACAGGAGAATATCTTTATGCCATCCAAATCATAAAAGCTTTCTTAAACAAGAAACAAAAAGCATAGCCATAAAGGAATATATTGACAAATTCTACAACATTAAAATTAAAAACTTCTGTTTATAAAGACACTACAAGAAGACTGAAAAATAAACTATAAACTGGCAGAAAATGTTTATAACATATTTAACCAATAAAAGACTAGTATCCAGAACATTGGAAAAATCCTGTAAATGAAAAAGAAAGAGAGCCCTGTTGAAAAATGGAGACCACAACAGACATTTCACAATAGAAGAAATACTAATGTCTCATAAATACGTGAAAAGATTCTCAGCTTCACTAATAATCAGGTAAATACAAATTAAAATTAAAATTAAAATTAAATGCAAATTAAAATCATAAGAGAACTTTCACATGCCTTCAGATTGTCAAATCTTAAAATTTGAACAAAATATAACTTGGCATGAAGGTGGAGTCAGAGAAATTTTCATACATTGCCGATGGGAGTATAAGTCAAAATAAATTGGTACAACCACTCTGGAAAGCAGTTAATATTACCCAGTAAAGTCTAACCTACAACTGTCCCTCAAATCCCGGTAAGTCCATTCCCAGGCATAGGGCTTACCCGGAAAGTTGCACAAGTGCACCGTGAAACACATACAGTGATGTTCAGAGCAGCATTTTCCTAATAACCCAAACTAGAAACCATTTATCAACAGCACAATGTACAGAACGATAAACAAATTACAGCATATTCAGACAATGGGACAGTACATAGCAGGGGAAAAAACAGAACAAACTACAACTCTATGCACTGTCACAGATAAATCTAAAAAAAAAATTAAGAGAAAGAAACAAGTAACTGAAGAACACATACCTGACCCCATTTACATAAAGTTCAAAAGTGAACAAAACTAAAAACTAAACTTGAGATATATACATAAATGGTCAAACCACAAGAATTAACACATAATTCAGGGTTATGGTGACAAGGGGCAGATACAATTGAGACTGATTCCATGAGGAGCCTCTAGGAAATTGGTAATGTTCCATTTCGTAAGATTGGTGGTAGGTATATGCATGTTCAGTTTTTTAGAGCTATGAACTAAAGTGCAGATCACCCCCAAAATGCTAAGTTCTGCAGACAGAAGAATTTCTCAAATGAAAGCTAATATGCTGAGAATCATTTTTCCAAAATTAGGTTTTATCGTTTATTCAGCTGTGCAAACCACAAACCGAAGCGTCATCCTCCATGTTGCCTTCCTTCTCCCTCATTCTCTAAATCCATTTTAGTTCCTAGGTCCTACTTCCTCAGTCAAGCTATACTCATCCCTCACAAGGACACTATTAATAGCCTTCCAACTGGCCTAAAAAGCTCTTCACACTAACCATAGTGATCTTCTTCCATCATATGCTGAAAATCCTTCACTGGCTTCCCAATGCTCTTAAAATAAGGATAAATTTTTCAACATTACTTAAAAAATATTGTACAGTCTGGGCCCTGACTACATTCCCAGCCTTATCTTGACCCCTCCCTTTCTCTGTATTCCACCCACCATGGCCTTCTTTCAATTTCTTGAACACAAACAAAATTCCCTCCTGCCACAGGGCCTTTGCACATGGTGGATCACTACATCTTCCTGAAGACCTCTCTCAAGTTAATGCCACTTGCACTTCAGTACTCAAAGCAAACATTTCCCCAGGGAATCCTCCCCTAACGGACTTCCTCCTCCTCCTATTCCCCTACCAGACTGGGTCAGCTATCACATGCCCTCATGGCAGTGGGAATCTTTTCTTTTGCAGAACTTTCCAAAGTTTTAATTTTGCTTTTCATATATGTGATTATTTGATTAAATCCTCTATCTCCATTCAACCATAAGTTCTATAAGGGCAGGAGCTATGTCTGGTTTTTGTTTACCAAAACACAGGCCCAGCCTCAAGAAGAAAGCCCATCTCACACTGGCAGGGAGATCTTTGAAATAGTATGATTAATAGCTGGGTGTGGTGGTGCATGCATGTAGTCCCAGCTACTTAGAAGGCTGAGGCAGGGGGATTGCTTGAGCCCAGGAGTTCTAGGCTGCAGTGAGCTATGATCATGCCACTGTACTCCAGCCTGGGCAGCATAGTGAGATCCTGTCTCTAAAATAAATAAATTTCAAAAAGAGAATGAAATTGTATGATTTAACAGAAACATGTTACATTGACCTATACAGCTGATGGGAAAATCTGTGTGGTTTTTAAAAACAAAACTGTTCTTACACAAACCTGGAGCAAGTTTGAATCTTTCTGACAAAAAGGCAAAATAAGCTTAGAATTTACCGTGTGAACATTTTAGATGTGAAATGTGCATCTGAAATTGGAGAAGTTTCTGAAACATAAGGATGTGTACTGCCGCTGCATTCAGAATATGAGTTTCACAACTTGAGTCCCGAAAGCTTGATTTTTATGATTAGTCCAGTATCTCACATGGAGTAAAGATCCTTTCCAATAGTTTTATTCAGATGTCTTTAGTTTATACAGCATAAGTGAATCCTCTTAACCACTGTGTCCATTAAAACAAGTAGACAGGACATATGCTGACAATTGTAATTTTAAACATCAAGCTGAAAGTGAAGTCAATTTCTTCCAGTAAGAACTAAACCCTTATTTTCCTGGAGCATTAGGATATTCTAAGGATAGAAATAAAATCTAAATTGGCTGGCAAGTTTACCTGGACTGGCACAAGTGTACTTCATACTTTATATGAGAAGGTATTTTATTCTTTGCTTAAAGAAAAGTCCCTTTGAGTTCTAATAAAGTATCAAAAATGACATCCCCAAAGAACGACTGTAGGTGTGTATGTGCCCTGGGCTTATACAGCAAAAAAAAAAAAAAAGTCAGGAGAAAAGACGACCATCAAAAGAGACGTCACTTGCACAATACGCTCTGTTATACCACATAATTATAAATCTGGGATGTAAAGCAGTATGTCATCCACCACAAGACTAAGGGCAGGCCAACTAAACAAAAGGCAAACATGCCATGCTATTAGAGGTGTATCCTATCGCCCGATGTGTTGTTGTACAACTCAGAGAACACAGGCACATCAAAGACTTCTAATGACATGGTCTCTTCTTTCTGCTATGTAATTTCATATAAATAATAAAATGGTACACCAAAAAGATGAGAGAAACTCCACCTTTGTAATATCAAATTACTACTTGACTTAAATGCTAAGCTCATATTTGAGAAAACTCGAACAAGCACTGGTGATTATCTAATTATTATGTTTATTTCATTTCATTCAGGGTATAAGGGCTTTCTTTTTTCATTCATTTATTTGTTTAGTTTGGTCTTGAATGCAGACCACCACACTTTTTACTTTATTTACTTCCATAATATTACATTTGAGAAAAACATTTAACAACCATTTATTATAAGTTCTTAAAATGCGTATGGGGGGGCGGAATCTACATTCACTGTAAAACATACAAAAAAATAAGTACAAAATAGAGAGGGTTCCCATGAGTCTACACACTAGAGATAACTTTTCTTAACATTAATGTGCTTCCTTCTAGGATTTTGTTCTGTGAATATATCTTTTTAATGTGATTGAGCCAGTTCAACATATAGCTTTACATGCTGCTTTTTTCCATTTAGCTTTCCAGTTATGATTTTTCATGACAGTGTAATATCGTTGCCTCCTAAACGACAACGTCCAATTAACTCTCCCAGATGCTGGGCTCCCTGATGCAGAAACCCGACATTGATCCTATCTCTAGCACTGAGAACACTGCCTGCCATAGCAGGTGCTCAATACATTTTGGATTCAATCAGACTCTAATCAGATGAACCACAAAGAACAGAAATATTTATAATTTAAATATTTCAGATGAACATGGTTTGATCTAAGAAACTCTTGTCTTTCATAGGTACCTATTCATGGGCAATAGGATTAAACTGAATGGCTATACGTGATATCCTCCAGTTACATCATGGATCACTCAATCCGACTCTTCCTTGGGCATATAACCTGGAGAAGATAATGGCCTGGGGACATCCTAGAATTGAGGGGTGGAGCACCTTCTTTCTCAACTGACTCCCATTCTCTGTCTCCGTACATGTAGTCAGCACATGGATACAGGCCCTAAAATGGTTAATTTTTGAGTCCGATTCCTCAGGGAAGCTGCTTGGCAGCCTTAACAGCAGACTCTGGGACTATATTGCCAAGTAGGTAACATGCAGGTGATCCAACCATCTATACATGCAACCATCCAAACATACACACACACATCTCTCTCTCTCATACACCTCCAATCCATTCAGACTTTCTCGCCCCCAGATAAATAAGCATTCCCAGAAAGTTACATGTTTCCTTTGTCATTTATCTGGATACAGAACATCTGTGTATATAAGTCACACGTCCTTGTTTTGTGACTTCAATATATATAAAGAGTAAAACATATACCAAAGGTCCTACAAGAGGGTTTATTATTTTTTCTCCTTTTTTCTTTTCTGACACGCTGTGCAAGCCCCTTCAGTGCCCACAGCACACAGGTAAGGAGGCTGGGCAATGGTTTGGGGCTGCGGTTTACTCTGGCATGGGTACACTATGACAGGCCCACAGAGAAGGGCACACCATAAATCCATTAGCATGCTCATAGGTTTAATAACATGTAAAGAGAGAGTAAAACTGCTTCTTTTCATTGCTTTTTACTGAATTAGAAGAAAATTTTCAATGCAATAAGCATTTACCAAGTGTCATTAATAAGTGTCAGGCAGTTTGCTAGGTGCTAAGGTACCAACTTGAATAAGACCTTTGTCCTTTAGGACATTAATAGTCCAGATTTCTTTGAGTCCTTTTTCCTTGGATTAGTAATTAACAATGAAATCACAAAACCATTCCTCATGGAATCATACATTTTGAGATTAAATCTAAATCATCTTCCACCCCCAGACTTACGACTGTCCATTTCAAATTACATTCATTTTTTTCTCAAAATGATAGTTGGCTTTTGTCCTTTAATGTCTTAAATTAACACATAAGAATAACACATAAGAATCTCAAAAGCAAAAATTAAATGTCAAGCTGTTTGTGCCCAGGAGAAATATACTGCCATCATGGCAAAGGCAAATTCAGAAGTTAGGCTTCTTTATCTTCCCTGGGCAAACAGAACACGCAACTGAAAGCGGGCGGTGAACATTTTATATCTGGCATAAAATTTCAAGCTCCAGCAGTTGAGTTTCTATGTCTTCAACTTAGTTTAAGCAATTGGCAGAGAATGACAAGAGTCCCTGAACCCCAACTTTAATTTCCTAGCAGAGGCAACTCTTCCCCTGCCAGAATTCAGGCTTTGAGAATAAATGTATATGCTTCTCTTTGGAAATAAGGACGGTTGTTCCATGAAGCAGTGGCCTATAAGCTTCTGATCAAGTATCCCACCAGTAAAAAATGTGTGGTACACACCCACTAAAGATAATTTTTCCCATTAATCCATATGTTAAATGTTAATGAAGGTTAGATTCTTTCTTAAAAAAAATACATATAGGTAAAAGGTCTATTATCGTCTTCCTGCACCCCAAAATGATTGCTTTCTGCACTCCCTGGGGTAAGTAGACCTCACTTAGGAAGCCATAGCAACAGAAAATTGGGAGAATATATATAAAAATCTAAATCACAGTTTTAGGACATTATAAAACTCTCTAGGAAAAGAAGGTAAGACCAAATACAAAATAGAAAACATGATCTGCTTCATGAAAAGTACTAATTTAACATTTTAACAAAAGTACAAAGTTCTTACGAGAAAAGACAATAGAAATACATAACAGCTAACATTTTCTTTAGCTTAAGCCTTCCAAAAGGCCACATTAAATGAAAACATCTAAAAATGGACCAGAAATTTGCTGATGTCCCTCCATTAAAACACAATTTGTCAAATTCTCTCAACACTCTGCCAATATCTATATTTTTTGAAATAAAAACAATTTCCTGGAAAGCTTTTTAAATTGAGAACAATAAAAGAATAATTGATAGAAAATTATCTAAAATAAATGTCATCTAAATCACTTAAAATCTGGAAATATACCACAAGGAGGTCCTTTTCCAACACTCCATGCCCAACAATATGCTCCATAGCTCTGTTTATTATTTTCCCAGCTTCTATTTATTCAAAAAGTAGTCAGATCAGGAAATGGGACAAGTCAAATGATCACAATCAATCTCATCACCTTCGCAACATGCTGTGAGTGTAATTAATCCTCTATTTATTTAGGGGACTTCACACCCCTTACATTAAGGCAGCAACTCCCTGCTGGCTTCAGTTGAGATAATTATGTTATAACAAGGATTGAGTTTCAATCATAATAGACAGAAGAAAAAGGAAATTGTACTTGAAGTTGTCAGTTTAAAAAAAAAAAGCTTTCTTGTGACTCTACTCAAAGGACGCTCTTGACAAAGCTCTCCTTAAACAGAGCACTTTCTAAGTACGATAACCACACATATGCCACATTAATCAACGTAAGCCTCTTCTCTGAATAAGATGTTAAGACAATTCGAGCACAGTGAAAATTCTACGTGAAGAAGAGAATACTAGTTTACAAAACCTGACTAAATCAATCACCACCTGAACTCACTTGATCCTGTGGGTCTCCTCCGAAGAGCTTTGAGGTACAAAAACACACCAGAACAAGGAGATGAAGGAAAATACCAATTTGCTCACTCTGTAAAAGGTCAGCAAGCCAAAACTAAGGACCTGAGAAGTCTGGAGCCAAGTATCAGGAACCAAAACAAGAAAGAACAGAGTCTAATCTAACACAGACACCCAGCCGCACCTATAAAATGGGCTTTAAACACGTAACAGTCCTTAGGGAAACGTACAATATCTTCCTATTCGCCTCTGAAAACCGTTATCTTTTCTACAAGAACACCTATCCGCACTTTTTCCTCTAACCTCCTTCACCTTAAGAAAACTAATATGAAAATATAGTCTTGCACAATTTATTTTTGTAAACCTCTGTTTTTATCAATATATTATAATCATGATGCCCATGGTACATATGTAAGTAAAAATGATAAATGAATTATGTTTCTAAATTTTTAATAATTCTCAAATATGCCAAACCTATCTTTTTTCTAGGTCTGGATTCATGATGATTAGAATCTGTGGTGGCTCGTGCCTGTAATCGTAAACTGGGAGGCCGAGGCAGGGGGATTGCTTGAAGCCAGGAGTTTGAGGTTCCAGTGAGCTATGAAATATCACTGCGCTCTAGCCTGGGCAACAAAGTGAACCTTGTCTCAAAAACAAAAAACAAAAATCAAAATCCAACAAATACATAATTCTTTGTTAGTTTTCTCAACACATTTAGTTACGGGGAGCATTCGTATCTTTACAAAAGGTTATTTTAGTCTTAAATCTGTAGAAACATTTGTAATCCTATGATTTATTGGCACATTTCTTGTAAGAGAAGTCTAATGAAGAGCAACAGTCCCCAGTGGGCAGTGCTGAACTACCTGTGATAAGGCAAAGAACCATTAAGTAAATCCTTTCTGTATGAAACCATGCTGAATGGATGCAAGAGAATGGGTACTGGCATGAACTAATCTTTTCTTATGGAGACAAAACCCACTTCCATCCAGGATGAATTTGTGGATTTAATTAAAAATAAACAGTAAAACTAAAGAGCAACTTGACATGCCAGAATAAGTACCTTACTAAGAATGATCTCAATCCAAGGGAGGTTTAACTGGCTTGAAATTACACACAATTGTTTCCTGAAATTTCTACATGCTAATCATTAGCAGCTAATGTAACACTTAACGTTTTACCATTTGTCAGAGAAGTAACTTTCCTTAGAAAAGTAAAACCACCTGGAGTGTCTGATTGTCACTTTGCATGCCTGAATTGAACAGATTCCTGAAATCACGTTCAACACTGTAGATTTATTATAAATATCAGTGACACAGGCAGTGGTAGGTGTCACAGCTCTCCCCAAGCTGTGCCTCAAAATGGCATTGTGAGATTACAGCAATGTCCTCATGAGGTGGCTGCATGCCCCTTCTCTGCCCCCGACTCTTCTCTGAGAAATGCCACTCACTACTGACAAACCAGGCATCTAGGTACTGCTTTGGGGGGTACCGCCTAATCCCACTATGACCAAGGCAACTGGACCAGGAAAAGACACTAACCCATGCTGAGCCAATCACATTCTCCCACCCCTGGAATTACAAACAAGGGACTGTGGTCCATCTCTACTGAAAATAAAGACATGTAAATTCAGAACTATAGAGCAGCCCCCCCTCCTCCATGCACATGGAGAGAGAAGAGCCGTGTGACTTGCAGAAAGAAGCAAGATGAGCGAACACATGCCAGAGAACAAGCCAACTGCCTCCCCTTCTCATCGCTTGAGTTCCTGGGGCCCAGGTATACTCTCAGCACCTGGGTTCCAGAAGATAACCTGTAGTCACCTAAGAGAGCCCCCTAGTTTTACTGTAAAAGTCTGAGTGAGTTTCTCTTACGTAACCAACTGACAAGAATTAGTCAAGAATCCTGACAGTCTTCGGCACACAGACTGGAAAGATAGGATTTCTTATCTGGCCCTGTTACTAAAACATCATAACCCTCGGCCTAACAGCAGACTCTCTTATTCAATAATACAAGGATAAACTATGATCCAAATGCAAAAAGCCTCACATTCGTCCTTGCTCTTCCAACACACGATAGCTAGGATCAGGAAATCTATTCACTGTGTTGCATACATGTTGTCTCCTCTGCATGATATTATTTTCCCACCCCGGAATGTATCCATTCCTGATTATTATTACATTCATATGGGAAAAATAGTACTAGGCAACCAGAGAGCATTTTTTACGTTTTGCTATTTAATTCATATCCCTTCTTTGTCCAAATTCTTCTATATACATCTTTTCCAGCTGTGCTCCAAATGTTCCTGGCCGTCTCTTTATGAATACTCCTTTGAGGCCTCAAACCAACATTTCTAAAACTGAACTCCTGGCCAGACTAGTGGCTCATGCCTGTAATCCCCAGCACTTTGTCAGGCTGAGGTAGGAGGATTCCTTGAGGTCAGGAGTTCGAGACCAGTTAGGGCAAAATGGCAAGATCCCTTTTCTGCAAAAACTTAAAAATAAAATAAAACTGAACTCCTCATCTTCTCTCCCACTCTACATCCTCTCTGATATTATTTAGTCTTGGCAAATGCATCTTTATTGTCCCAGTTCAGTGGCCAAGTCAAAACCTGCATCTCACTTTTGACTCTTCCCCTTCTCTTTTCCAACACGTCCAATCAATCATTAAGTCTGTCTCACCTACCTCTCACATCTGACCACTAGTCTCCCTTCCCCATTCTTACTTCCCTAGCTCAGACTATCATCGCTTTTTCCTGGATTACCATGACTCTTAACCAGCCCTTCAGTCTCGAGCTCTGAGCTCTGCCCCACCCCAATGCATTCCCCACAAAGTAACCTGATGAATCTTCCCAGAATGTAAATCTCAACCCCTCACTCACACAGGCACTCCATAGCTCAAAACTCTTTAGTTGCTTCACTCTCCCAGGACAAAGTCCGAGCGTCTTTAGGTGGCCAAGGTTCTACATTAGCCTCTCCAGCCTCCTTTCTTTCCTACCCCTTCCTCTGTTATGATCTATCCATCCAGAGCTTTCAAGCTGTTTAAAAGGGCCATTTTTTTTTGTCCCCATTTTCTGAAATTCTCTTCATCTCCACTTCCCCACCTGCATCTGGCCAACTCTCCTTGATCTTTCAGCTCTCAGCTTACACTCTTCCTCCAGAAGCTTTCTCCTACAGCCGCATGTCCTCTTAGGTGTTTCCCCAGCACCCTTGTCCGCTGTGGCCACTATCAGATACAACATACCTGTATTCCCTGCTACAAGACCAGCTTTAAGATGGCGTGTCTCTCTTGCTCACCAGAGTATCCCCAGCACCCAGCTCAGACCTGGCACATAGTAGAGCTCAATTAATTTACTGGTTGAAAAAATATATTACTTGGCTTTTATATTCAATGCTGATGTTTTACCTCTGCATATAAGTCACTTCTACTCCCTCATCTCAACAGATAAACCAGAAACAAGAGGGAGCCAAAAGGAAGAGATGCCCGTATTTATGCTGTTCTTAGGAGCATAACCCTGTCCCCTACAAAAGCACACACACAGAGAAAGCAACTGAAAAAGTCTACAGCAACAAGGTCTTATGTTTTCTAAAATTTTAAGATTTCAGTGATGAGACAGCTTAGGTTCACTTACAATTGCGGAAACTGATTTCCATATTTATCAAATGAGAGATAACTATTTAGAGACAGAGTTGTTTCCACCTACAAACTTTCCACATTAGTGTCCAAAGGGTCATAAAATAAGATTTCCTTTGGGGGTAAAGTATGCTAAAAAGCAGCAAAAAAAATAAATGCATCACGAGTATTAATTAGAGTTAACTATTTATCAGTTCAGTGCAAACACGTTTAACATTTCAAAGACCTTTTTTCTCCATAACTACCTACTTTAAGAAAGGATACTAAAGAGTGTGATTTAAGACCTTAATGACAAGTTCACATTTGTACTGAAGACTGTCTGGATTTTAGATTTTAG
>NW_012149731.1:1860950-1870621 GCF_000956105.1 Propithecus coquereli | reverse complement strand
ACTCATTACATGTTCATAAAATCCTCACCATAAAGAAAAAAAAGAAAAGAAAAACCAAAACTCACACAGATAGACTATTTCAATTTAATTTTATTATGAAAATGAAAGTAACAACAGGAAATGGCAGCAGGGTATTTGATAAGCTCAATTAGCAGGAGGATCAAATGAAGTGATGACATGCCATTATGACCTCGGGGTTAAAGATTCAATTTTCCATCTGGCGAAATCTACATTTCCAACACAAATGCTGACACCACCTGCTGTATGTTATTAGGCATTATCTTGAGCAATCCCTAAGCATTTTCCATACAACAGGTATAGGCTCAAGTTGTTTTCATATTGTATTCTGCAATATAATTGCTTCCCCATCAACAGAAATAAAAAACAAATTCTATATACGGCCCATTCAAAACAGGCATTAAAATCCATACTAAAGCCTTTACTTACCAATCACAGTAACAGTAAAAATATCATAATTATTTTTCTTCTAAGTCATGATTGATATTGTGTAATCATTTTCTACAGCACCTAGGAATCATTCTAATCAAGAGCTCTCTTTATATGTTCTTAATTAATAGCCTCTTACTACTGAAATGGATAATTTGGCCATGTCTAATAAGAATCAGATCTAAAGAACTCCTTCACCAAATATAAATCCACTGTATTTTCAAATTTAATAGTTAATCTACTATGTTTCTTTGACTGAGGCAATGGTAAACACTTTTTAAAAATTTTACATACCAAGGTGCTAGAGCCCATTTGTGAGTGTTCAGACTCTTCAATACATGTGTTATCAAGAATCATGCTATTAGGCTCTGAAGGCTGTATTTTTCATATATGAACTCTGTAAGCCAGTGGTTAGCCAATGAATGCACAGCTCTCGTTTGGATTAGAGTTGATTAGGTTTGCATCTTATAATGTCTACACATGCAAACAAGAATGCACATACATACGTACACACTCACACGGCTCTGTAAGTAAGCTATAGATACAAGTTCAGATACTCAGTCTTGAGATTTCATATTGGACAGTCAATAGTAAGGCAATAAATACAACTGTTTTAATACCTATTTTCCGGGCTGTCCCAATGCCCATTTTTTCAAATAAAATTAACTTTTCACCATCTGTACCTCTTTCCCTAAGCAAATTCACCAAGCCCCCCCTGTTAATCAAGTTATCTTTTAAGTGTTTGGTAGCTACATGGATTTTCCTCTTAAAACTTTTTCCCCGAGTTATTTCATTTTCTTCCTCCTGGGTGAGTAGGCATTTCAGAAATGTGAGCATCTAAAAATTCATAAGTAACCTAAAACTTACTTGGCTTTCTGAATCCACACACAGTAGTCTGAGATGTAGAGATCATTTAGAATGTATGCTGGGTCATTTTCCTGAAAAATTTTGTGAATATCCAGGAGACACTTTAAAATTGCACTTTTACCTGGAGGAAATTGAAAAAATACCAAATCATCCTTAAGAAAAAAATCTAATTCTTAAACTGAGAAATTCAGATCCCGAAAGGTAATATATTTAAAGCAGCTCAGAGATTTAATGATTTAAGAAATTTTAACATTCCTTTAGTGCACGAAAACATATCAGTCTTACTAGGTCCAAATCCCTTTCTTTCCTTAAGAATTATAAATAACCTTTATACTCTATTGTTACAGCTAATTAGTTGTGGTTACCATAAAAACACTATGAAATACAACTACGTCAATTAAATGAAAAGGAGGAAAGTTTTCCAAACTAAATGAATACTTAAATGCATCATAATTTTAATTAGATAATGTTCTTCTAATTCAAGTTTTCAAAATAATGTGGAAAATTACATTTTAGCTTTCAAACTCCTTTATTTGTTACGTCAACATGTTTCATCAAGGAATTATCTAGTATACTAACAAATTTTTTTGCCTCAAAAGATTGAAGAAAACTCAGATTGAACTCTAAAATATCATAGCACTGCTTCAGAAATGAGCTAACAAAAAATCACTTGAAAAAAAGCCATCAAGTATTAAAGTCTTTTTCAATCTAATTACTTCCTCCTAGTTGTTAAATGAACCTAACTTTAATCCAACTAATGTCTACAAAAGAAACCTTTCACAACTCAACAATTCCCTAAGTGTTCCAAACTTTATGACGTTCCCTGAAATTTATTAAGGATGAGGCAAATTACTAAATCTAGAGTAGTACAACTTCCTTTGATCTGTGAAATACAGCATTTTCAGTTTAACAGTTTTATTCTTATCTTTACAGTTCTGAAACATGGAAATAGTGTATGTTGAGTTCATGAAGATACTGGATGTGCTTTCATCAACATTTCCCATTTGAATTTTAGATCCTGAGGTAAAAGAATCATGAGCTAGATGATGACATCTCAAGATCCCAAAATTGCTGCCACTAAATTTGTAACATAATTAACACTGGTAAGTTTCAAAAGAGCAGGGACTTGTTTTACTTAGTGGTTAATCCCCAATACCTAGAACAGAACATTGCAGCAGCAGGTTTTGGATTTAAGTATTTTAAGAATGAATGAATGAATGACACAGTAATCACCCAGCTTAAATCCTGGCAGTGTCTTTTATCCTATAGTGTCACACACCAAATCCTGCTGGTTTTTCCTTAGAAATGCTCCTTGTACCTGTCCTTTCTCCACCGCTGACTGATCACCTATCCTCACTCGTACTCTCATCTCATGTCTAGTTTTAAGAATCTTCTTTCCCGTCTTTCAGATTCCAGACTCTCTCCCTTCTAACACACATTTTTTTAATGCATCACTTTTCATTGAATTGCCTTCCTGCGTATGCTTTCAAGGCTCTCTATGGTCTTGTCTCCATGCCTTTGCCCCACAGGGTCCCTCTTTCTTTTCCACTCCACCTAGCCTGCTGTAGTTGAAGACTGCCCCTTCAGGAAGCCCTGGGCTGACTTCCCTAGTCCTCAGGGTCCTTTACTAAACCCTGCAAAGGAAAGCAGTGGGAAGGAAACTCAGCCAATCCTCCCTGTAACCTCCCCTGCCCACTTCACAGGAGGAGAACCTGAGGCTCCAGGACAGGTAAGATACTGCCACTGAGTTGAGGGACCAGGATGTAAATTCCAATCTTACCGGCTCCAGAGGCTACCCACTGTGCCATGCTACCTGTGTGTTCTTGGCCCATTCGGTCTATATCACATTTTTATCATTCAAGAGCTAAGTAGGTAATAAGTCTTTGAAACCAGAGGCCATGACTTTTTAAAAAATATTAACTATGTGGCTTCGTCATATGCAGATGGGAAGAATGCCAATGAAAGCTCTGTTGCCAGACTGGTTGTTAACAGAAAAAAATAATAGTTGGAAGGCCTAAAACTATAAGATGTCAAGTTCACTTGGTTAAGTGAAAGTCAGAGTTGTACTTACCAAAGTGGCTCAGGTTAACCATGTGAAATTATTAGTGTGGACTGCCTATTTTACAAAGTAGGCAATGTTAAAGGCAGAGTTTGATGAAAGGAGGAAATAGAATCAAAATTCACAGCCCTGATGAAACCAAGTTTGCCACGTTAGCCACATTATCCAAAGAATCAAGGAAGAACTAACTAACTTGTAAGAATTTTTTGAACAGTTTTAATTGCCTGTGGCAAATCTTATTCAAACTATGTTCGTAGTATGCTGTATGGGAAAATACGGTCAAAGATAACCAGGCTACTGCAGTTGACAATCTGGAACAAAACGTACATTAAAACCATCCTCTCCCCAACAATATGTATTGTTACCCCGAGGTCATACTTGATCTCTTTTGTTCCGATTACATCACCATGGATGGTTACAGCATCACAGCCAGGAGACCCACAAGCATGTGGCGGGGTTTTTTTTAAGTCTCTTTTGTACGGACTGCTCTCTCAGATCCTCAACCACTTATCTAGTAGCTATCAGCAAAGGAAAAAACTGGCCCTTCTCCAGGCTGTCACATGGCCAGTGGCCAGAAGCCTATGGGGACTCAAAGTACATGGCTCCTGTGTGGCTTTATCCAGTCGTGGGCTCGAAACACATCAAATAGGCATGAAAAATTGCTGAGGCCTAAATCTAAGAGAATTATTTCTGCTCAAAGGCACTACAGGAAAGTGACCATTTTTAGGCAGTTCACTGCCTAGTTCAAAGCAGAAAAAAAGAAGGTACCTTACACAGTAACCACGGTAACTATTTTCACTGCAGAAAGGCACTAACAGTTCTCTCCAGGATGTTAAATCCTCTGAGAGTTAGGGATTCTCTAGGATGCACTTGATTGGATAAGCCAACCTTATCCATGGAACAATGGCTCTGAGACCAAGATCTCGTGTTCACTCGCAAAGGTAGTCTAACACTATATCCTGGCATCATAAATGACAAGTGCCATGAATGTTTTACTTCAGGGAAAGACTAATGACGACACAGAGAAACACAGTGACAACACAAAAAACATATGGATGTCAGTAACGAGTAGGTAGGCAGTAAGCAGGATTTAATACATTCTCTGGCTTTCCTTTAAAGGAAAGTTTCTCCATTTTCCTTTAAAGGGATGGTAAACTAAGAACAATGTGCTTTCTTGTCTGGACAGATGTGGCATCTCAGGGTAATACATCTTGCAACAAAGACAAGATTGAGCTGTTCTAAATTAGAATCCACTGGCTATCTGAAATCCTCCTATTAGCAGACCAGGGTTGGCAATAATCTCTCACTGACAGACCAGCTCATGGTTGGAGGCACTTAAGAAACGGCTCCCATCTCTAAGAGATGATCAGGGAAGTGGATGCTTTTGCTGGCTATAAGTCAGCATAGGAAAAATAATATAAATTGCTAACTCTACACAGTAAGAGCTAAATTTCTTTTCAACTGTTGGTACATTACAGCTGCTATGTGGCTGTGGTTTTCTGGGTATCTATCTAGTTCTGCCCTTTAAAGTTTTGAGCTACACAAGACAAAAAGCCAAAACAAGTAAAGGTTTTAGGGGGGGGGTTAATCTTTATTTGTAAAATCATCTCAAAATAAAAGCCAACATTCCATCTTAAAATATGTAACCCAGCAGATACCTGGCTAGAATTCTGGGATTTTGATGAGACCATATTATCAAAAATGATATCTTATGAATTATTTTAACACTAATTTTCATAGGTCATTTGACCATAAAAAGGGAAAAGGCAGAAAAATTATGTCAAATTAATCAAAATTAAGAAAATCAAATGGGGTAATTTGCTTTAATACCAGGCCCTGTTAGGAGGCAGAATAAAGTCAAATCCCTAACAATGAACACAAACACATACACATTAAATTTAGCATTAAGAAGGCTGCTTGGTCTATGTAATTTTTTAACCTCAAATTCCTCAGATGCCATTTAAGCTCTTACATTTCTGAGATGTAATAAGAAACACACACTTGAAGCAATGAGTTACTATTTAGAGTACAAATTTACAGTCCTAGGTCAATTTAAAAAGGATTCTTTGTTATTAAAATTACATATATTATCCATATAGTCATAAACAAAATTATCATGAAACAAACATACACTTTGTACATGTTCCCTGTGCCTGGAATGAACAACCCTCAATTCAATCCCTAACTTAACATCCAAGTCCCAAATCTGGCATTGCTTCTTTTGGGAACAGGGTTTCACCTCTTCCCCAAGCTGGTTTAGGGTTCGCTCATGATGCCTGGCATATTCCTCTATTACTGTGTGCTAAGGTTTGAATGTGTCCCCCAAAAGCATGTGTTGGGAACTTAATCCCCAACACAACAGTGCTGGGGGCGGGGTGGCTAATGAGAGGTGTTTAAGTCACGAGGGCTTCACCCCCTTGTGAATGGATTAATGACAATTATAAGAGGATTGGAGGCTGGAAATTCAGTCTCTTGCTCTCTCACCATGTGATGCCTTCTGCCATGCTATGATACACCAAGAAGGCCTTCACCAGATGCAGCCCTCAGTCTGGGATTTCTCAGCCTCCAGAACTGTGAGCCAACAAAATTTCTGTTCTTTATAAATTACCCAGTCTATGATATTCTTTTATAGCAGCACAAAATGGACTAAGACAAGTAGCCAGTAGCTACCGACTTGCTCTGCACCAGGTACTTTACATACATTACATCATTTAACCCTACAAGTTAGGTACTCTCTTCCTTGTTTCATAAATGAGGAAACTGGGACTCAAGGATATGAAAGTGTTGGTCAAGATCACAGCTAGGAAGCAACAGTCAGGATTTGAAAATGTTTGACTCTCAGCCACCATGCAATAAACGCAGTGTCAGTACCTATCACCTTTGTGTGGTGAAATCCTTGATGGGAAAGGACATGACTTTTCATCTTTCTTCTCTATTCTAGAACAATGTCCAACAAATTATATGTTCCTGTTCGATAAAGGCAGGTTGTTAACCTATAGTCTGGAGTACATAGAACCTAACTTTAAATGTACCTGGTCAAATTGCACAGTTAACATGTACTAGTGATCTTTGTAATCTGTAGATTTACTTTTAAGTTACTGTATTGTGACAAATGTGAAGTAAATAGTTTACTCCTTCCCTTATTATACCTATTCCCTGACAAGAAAAGAATGTTGCTGTACCAACTTCCTTACATCACTGTACCATCAAAAGTTCAAATAATGAATCTAACCCAAGACTGCTTTTCTGCTCTAACAGTCTCTGCAAGATTTGCTGGTTTGGAAGGACAGCCCTGACATTAACTCTATCTTCTTTACATCAACTTGTTAAAGCAGTGGTTGTCTCAGTTTAGAAATACATGGCCAGATGTCATCAAAATTACATAATTGTAGCACAACTAATTTCAACTTCTTTAGGCTGTTAAGTGTAAGGCATCCAAGTTCCAGGGAGAATATTAAAAAAAAATCCCCTTCTATACAATAAGTAGAAGAGTAGAGAGATTAAGAAGCTGAAGATGTGTGGAAAAAAGCTCTTTGAAACAGCTGCAATCTAAACCTGGATTTTCTAAAAACCCATAAACATCAAAAACTTCTTAATTTTGTGGGTAAAATTTTCATTCTACTCTTCCATCTTAAGAATACGGCATGAGGTCAGTCATGGTGGCCCACATCTACAGTCCCAGCTACTAAAGAGGCTCAGGCAGGAGGATTGCTTGAGCCAAGGAGTTTGAGGCTGCAATGAGCTATGATCACTCCACTGCACTCCAATGCAGTGTCTCAAAAAAACCAAAACAAACAAAAACAGTATGTATTCAATACCCAATTAAAAATTTTTTGTTATTTCAATTAAGACTATTATATTTCATTTTTCTAACAGATACCATTTGATATTAAGAGTTCTAATTCTTTGAAATTAGTTTAGCTTCAAAGTGGAAAAACTAAAACTGCATGAAATCAGAAAGAAGAAATACAAGCATATTGGAAGAAAGATAACTAGACATCTCAAATGGCTCATAAAAGGAAAAAAAAAAAAAATACCCAATCCTACCACTTATGAGTTTCTTTTGGTGATCTGAAATACCGATAAGTGTGTCAAGGTAAAAGGATAAAACCAAACCCTTTTGAAATCCTCGCTGTAGTTAGTATGTTTGCTTATTGCTAAATAATCTGCATACTGGTAAAACTGAGTTATGCTTCTTCACATTTTAATCAATGGATAGTAAATACAATTTAGTAAAAATGACTAGATATCTATATCTACCTGCAAGTTTAATTTATATGAAAAAATCACATGAAAATTTTAACTATGAAATTAAGATCTTAGAATTCTGGTCCCCAATTTTAAAAGGCCATTAAAAAGCTACACATAACTAGTCTTAGTGCAGTTCTTAGCTAATTTCTCCACAAAGTAAAAATATAATAATTATAACTGTTCTACTGTAGACCAGTGGTGCATCCCAGAGTTTGCTTACTTCTGGTATCACTTCTTAGCCGTTTGGTACTTTGGTACTTAATCTGAATCTGTTTCTACATGGACAAATGGAGAGAGATTTCTTAAGAATTGCTGCCAGAATTAAATGAGACAATAAACATGTAAGTATTTTATATACATAAAGAGAAGGAAGACGTAAAATCATATGAGATCAAAGGTCCTGGGACCGCCTTTACTGGCCCCCACCCCGCCACATGTGAAGCATCTGCCCATGTATTTATTCCTTCCTCCTCGACACACTGCGAGTGCTCTGGTTCAGACTATATTGCCTGTCCCCAAACCACATAGGGTCCAGGCAAGAATGAGAGTCTCCTCTCTTCTCCATGCCTCTATCCTTGTCCCCTTCAATGTCCCTATGATAAGCGTTACTGCTACATGAATCTGATTTCATTAGCCCATCGCAGGCCCAACACCAGACTCTTCAGTGGTTCTAAGGCCCAATTTCTTTAGCAAGCCAGTGTAGACTCTCTTTGAGGCTGTCCCAACACAACATTCCCACCTTTATCCTACCATCTCCCTTCACATCCCAGGCTGCAAGACAAACTAGAGGATTTGCCATTTCTTGGACATGGAACTCATTTATTTTCCTCTCTCTGGTTTTTTTTACCTTTTACTTTCTCAGGGAATACCTGCCCTCCACATTTTCTTTTCTAAATTCTACACATTCTTTAAGCAATGACTACCACTGTACCTCACTCATTAGGCATATGCTGTTTATCAAACCCCTCTCCTCCGCACTACTAACAAGCACCCTACTAGGGTCAGAGTGAGATGTGATACTGGAGTTACTGACATCCTCTAACTCATCCCTCCACCCTGACCAGGCTCTGCCTGACCACAGTAACAATACAAAGTAGCTGAAAGAGAGGTAAGGGATCTGCTTTCTTAAAAAGGCATTCTGGAGTTAGCCACATTAGACAATGTAGGACATCTTCTACCTCCCTCCCCTGACCTAATCTTGGAACCTGCACAGGGTTGCGATTTGGTCTCAAGGTGAGATTGAAGGAGCAGAGACCTGGTGCAAGCCCTCACCACAGCTAGAAACTGGCAGGTCCGAGAGGGCATGAGAAAGACAGCAGGCACTTAAGTTTGCTTTAGAGCAGAGATTAAAGACTAGGGGGCCCTTTCAGATCGACTTGGACTCTCAGAAATGTCATGGCTCTTAACAGTGTTATTTAAAATCTTTTACTTCTTTGCTCAGATCTAGACTTTTGAAAATTTTACATTAAAGATTACTTTCTACTTCTTTAAAAAAGTCCCCCAAACTGGCACAGTCACACGGCAACAGTAGGCTACAGATGAGCCACTATCTCTCCAGTTCGCACAGGCCTCACTATTCCCTGTTTTCTTAAACCCTATCATCCCCATCCTTATTCATCTGCCCACTTGGCCATGCAGGCATCTCAGTTTGCTTCTCCTAGTGGAGCGGTCTACTTTAATGTGAACCAACTAGATCAGACACATCTCATCCTGTGGGGAGGAGAGAGAAAATAGCTGAAATGATCCACTTCAATGCTGGCCACTATTTGAGATGGAAGGCAGCCAAAGACCTTGGCTCACTATGAAAGGGCTCCTCTCCAACCTCTATGTACACACCTAAGGCAGAGGAGGTAAATTTTTTCTGTAAAGAGATAGAAAGTAAATATTTTGGCTTTGTGGGCCATATGATCTCTGTTGCAACTACTCAACTCTGTCATTATAGCACAAAAGCTGCCACAGACAATATGTTAGTGAATGAGCATGACTATGTTCCAATAAAACTTTATTTGTGGACACTAAAATTTGAATATGATTTTTTTTTTTTTTT
>NW_012149731.1:1857507-1859360 GCF_000956105.1 Propithecus coquereli | reverse complement strand
AAGACAATTATTTGTAAACCATATAGGAAATGCTGCCCCCTACAGTGTATTTTAAGAGAACAAAGAATTTTTTTTACACAAATGTAACCCAAAAATTACGAGATTGATCTAAACATTTTTAGTGGTTAACAATATTTAGTGACTAACAGGAGCAATAGGAGGAAAGGGATTCTACGGAGATGATTGGAATTTGATTTCTTTCCTTGAATGTTTATGGTTATATACAATATCCTTCTATACCAGGAGGGGGTGTGTGTATATACACACCCACAAATGCTCTGAGGATAAATAATATATATGACTGGGAAGAACGTGCCCTTTAGGAGATTGGGAACATAGACTTGCACTTTAAGAACAGACAAGACTAAAAGGAATTTTCTTTGCCTCACAGAATGAGAATCCAGAGGGAGCAAGGCCTAGGACTCTTCTACTTTCCCTTTTAAACACTCAGCTGCAGTTCAGGATGTCCAGGAATAACTCCTGCTGTCTTCTGAAGTTCTCTCCTTTCTTGGATTAGTTGGTATGTAAATGGTCAGCAAAAACAGGTATAATGCTATTTCAATATTTGACTTTAATTCCATGCTATTTAAACTTCCTGAGAGCACCGCGGTTGTTCCATTCCTAGAAACATTCATTGCTATGGGGAATTAAGTAGGAAATAAAAAGTTCAACAACAATTTAGAATATGAGGGAAAAAACCAGAAAGAATTACCATCTCCTGGGTATGGAGCAAGGAATTAAGTGAGAATATTTAAGAAGTAGAGACATAAATTTTAGTGACCAGTTAACTCGGATAGGAAAGTAACTATCAACTAGTTTAAGAGGTGTAGGGGCAAATCTCAGGATCAGATAGCATACCAACTTTCCACCATTTGGTCCCAACAAATTTTCATGGAGGAAACTATGCTATTCCATGATCTTCCTCATGCTGTTCACTCACAACGTTTAGAACATTTCCCTCCCTCCTTCTATGTCCAAATACTACCCACCCTTCAAGTCCTAAATCAAATCTCATGGGCACCATGAAGATTTCCATGAACCCTAGTGAACTGTCATCTCTTTCTTTTTCAAACTACTTAATCTACATTTCTTCTAAGGTACTTACCACTGTCTGCTATGTATTTTATTTTATTTATTTATTTTTTTAACAGATGGGGTCTTACTGTTGCCCAGGCTGGTCTCGAACTCTTCACCCCAAGTAATCCTCCCACCTTGGCCTCCCAAAGTGCTAGGTTTACAGGCTTGAACCATTGTGCACGGCCTATTTTATGTTACTGATGGACCTTAGCTCCCCTGCTAGTGCACAGGCTCCCCAAATGCCATATACAAATCTAATTTGTCTTTCTACTACTCTCCGCATTTACAGGGTGCTTTGCACAGAATAGCTTCTGAGTAGGTATTCATTTAAAATATCTATTGAATGAATCAATTAATAGCGGAACTCATCAACCAATTAACAAGTACTTGAGAGCTGTAAGAAAATGATCGGAGCAGAGAATTGAAAGTCAAAAGGTAGAGGCTCCCTTCTGTGGAAGGTTACATGTCTTAAATGACTTAAAAACTGGTCAGTTTCCCTAGTTTTATATTTTCACTTTCTGTATTTCTCTTCTGAGCTACTTGTTTCAAATGCAATTTTTAAAAACCCTGGTGGCTGTGTAATTCTGTGCCCTGATCCCTTCAGAACTACGTTATCTCCAGGACTCAACTCAGCACCTTGACAGGGCAGGCACTCAATAAATACTTGTTGAATAAATCTCAAAATCGTTTCACATAATGTATTTAAAGAGTAAAAATTTTTTATATGTCCAGAACTGGGAAGTCATAGAAATTAAATATAGATAAATGTCAACATT
>NW_012149731.1:1829936-1857238 GCF_000956105.1 Propithecus coquereli | reverse complement strand
CGGCACTCTAGCCCGGGCAACACAGTGAGACTCTGTCTCAAAAAAAAAAAAAATTTAAAGAAGAAATTCACCTTTAAGGTTTCCTCAGAACTCAGCTCACCCAATACACTTGCCAAACCTCAATTTCTTAAACATCCACTTTTCTTTTAAAAAAAAAGATCAGCTCCAAACCCTGCGCTCGGTGCCATAGCTCTTCTTTTATTTCCCGTTGATTGTGTTATTTTATCTATGAAAGAGGTTAGTAAAGCAGTAATTTCTGAAAAATTGATTATCAAGCCTAGTTAATGACTGATATGTAAGGGCTATTAATTATCTGAAGTAAAACCAGCTTTTAATTGGTGACAATAGTTAGACTTCTGAAGCCTGCCAGGTAGCTAGCTACTATTCATGGGACTTGAAATGTTACAGAAAAGCAGGTGTCCATTAGCCTTAAAAACAAAACAGAATTTTATACGTATTTTTATTAGCCAGAAAAATTTTTAAATGACAACTATCCAAATAAGGAATTATGTTTTCCACAAAATGGTGGATAAATTTAAATCTGAAACACAGTAATGTAGTGGTTAAGAGTGCAGGTTTAAAAAAAAAAAAAAAAAGCAGCCGTTTTGTAAAGGAAAATCACAACATGTATGGAAATAGGGAGGGCAGTACCATGAATCCCACATACTCATCACCCAGGCAGCAGTCACCTTGTGGCCAGCCTGGTTTCAGGTGCACCCTCCCACTTTCCCTCAACCCACTCTGGACTATTTGGAAGCAAATTCCAGGCTTCACATAATTTCATTTATAGCCAGTCCAATACGTATAAGGGCACAGACTTTGAGTTACACAGACCTGGAGTCAATTCTAGGTCACTAGCTGTGTGAGCCTGGGCTACTGACTTAACTTCTTTGAGCCTGTCTTCTATCTGCGAAATGGGGATAGTAGTCCTGTTTCACAAGACTGTAACGTGAGTGAAATGAGATGAGGTATCTGAAGAACTGAACCTAGGCTGGGCGCGGTGGCTCACGCCTGTAATCTTAGCTCTCTGGGAGGCCGAGGCGGGCAGATTGTTTGAGCTCAGGAGTTCGAAACCAGCCTGAGCAAGAGCGAGACCCCGTCTCTACTAAAAATTAGAAAGAAATTAATTGGACAACTAAAAATATATAGAAAAAAATTAGCCAGGCACGGCGGCGCATGCCTGTAGTCCCAGCCACTCGGGAGGCTGAGGCAGGAGGATCGCTTGAGCCCAGGAGTGTGAGGTTGCTGTGAGCTAGGCTGACGCCACGGCACTCACTCTAGCCCGGGCAACACAGTGAGACTCTGTCTCAAAAAAAAAAAAAAAAAGAACTGAGCCTAGCACTGGCACACACAAAGTAGCTACTACACCGCAGCTATGGTCATTAATAGACAGAACCCTTTCTGACATTTCCAACGAAGTTCAAAAAGAATAAAATAGATATCAAATATTCCCATATTTTAAAAAGAGATGCTAACCTCCATGCTGAACTTATAGAGAAAGGAACTAAAAATGATTTATAGTTCATTAGCCTAATATTCACCTCCAGGAGCTTAAGGATAAAGAGGTCCAGAAAAATCTCTTTGGATGAAGTTGGTGGAGTGCTGTGGAATTTCCTACTACCCTCCAAAGGTCAGGAAGGAGGGGCTTTTCTGTCACCTTAAACCAAGAGGAAGAGGGTTTTAAGAGAGGCGTCAGAGAGTACAACCTGCTTGACCTGGAAATGGTAATTCCTAGAGTACAAAGACTGGTGTCTGACCCTCATCGAGAAGCAGGAAAGAGCAGCGCGTGATGACTGAGCAGAGGCAAGCGCCACGTCCCACCCTGAGGCAGACTGGAGCTGGGGAAGAGAAGGCTTCCCTTTTAATGAAGTTCAAATCAGACATTTCAAGTACTGAAATTAAACCCCTCTCATGACTAGAAGTGGTCAGAGAATTTTTATGTAATCTAAAGTGACAGAAAAAGTGACAGAGTATATATTACAGAAGATATATATATGATATGACACATATAGGATATATATTCCATCCAAGAAGGGAAAAAAAAGAACCTACAGAATGAGCTGGAGGGAAAAATAAAGTTGTTGTTTCCCTTCCACCCCGTCATGTTCAGCCCTTCCAATGGAAGCAGAGGGAGGAATACCTTACACAGATTAAAAAGATGTAGATACTAGTACAAATAGTAAACTGTATGCTGCTCTCTTTTTATCCCTTTTACTTTTATTTTCTATTGACTAAACAGCAGCTAAGTGATGCTTCCATGACCCATTCTTCCCAAAAGAATAAAACAAGGAGGAGGCAATAAAAGTTGCTGAAGGGACAGAGACAGAGGGGAAAACGGGAGAGTCAAGCGCCCCAAGGTGCCTGATCCAGGGACAGCAACTCCTCGTGCAAGGGCCTTTGTTAAGCATTGAACAGTACTTAAGCAGGCAAAGCAGGATTTCCTGCCCTTTAGGAGTTTGCATTAAACACAACAGCAACCCGGAGAGATAAACACACAGTCTTCAGGAGGAGGGGAGCAAACGGGAGATGTGATACAAAACCGAAAAGGGCGAAAGGCGTAGTAAAGAATCCTTGTAAAGGCTACTGTGAAGTCAGATAAAGCAAATTCATGGCTTTTTGAGAACTCAGATCTTAGTCAATCAATCATAATGAAATATCCTGCAGATTCCTGAAGCATTCCTACATTGGTCTTGGAAGCTCATTCCATTTAAGATCAATCTTTCTTTGGGGGAAAAGAGTTATTTATTACTTTCAACTATGGAAGCATTGTACTGACCTTTATAATAAAAAGTGTGAACACTGTGACTGCATTTTGAATTATAAGTAGGCATGAATTCATTCTCGGAAAACATTAAATGCCAAACCAGAGCTACCTCCACTTAAATTACGAGGTGTCCAAACAAATGAGCCTCTTCAGTAGCAGTAATGGCATCCCTGTGCCATCCACCTGTACAAATACAGGCTTCAGTCCTCACCAGGGCTTGTCAGCCCCATAGCTTATGGCATGAATTCTAGACAATCCAGTCCCCTGTTTCAGCACTAACTAGCCACAATCCAAATTAGTCACAGAACACATGGTACATGGTGTGTAGAGGGTTCAGATTCACTTTTAGCAGAGAGGCCTCCAGTGTGTTACTTCAAGTTTTCTGTTGCTGTCATAACACAGCTGATAAGACTATTCTTGTCAGAGTGATAATGAATAAAAGTTAAGTCTCAATTTCAATTCTGACCTACTAAAACTTTTTGAGTAATTGATTACAATGTAAGCCAAGGCAATCAAATTTATTTTTGGTTATGCAATCACAGAACTGATTACTTTTCAAATAAAAATCCAGAGAACTAGACTACTTCCCAGAATAAAAAGTAACAAGTAGTAGTTTGTATGTGTGAGAGAGTCTGAGAGAGTGAGAGTCAAAGAGAGTGAGAGTGAGTGAGTGTGTGAGTAAACATGCGCATAGGGGCTTTGCCACGGTTTTCCATCTGGGCCATGATGTGGAGGGATAATCACAAACTGCACTCTCAGGCTTTAAGTCTATGAATAATGCCCAGATAACCTACCATGACTTAAAAAAAGACATGAATTGCGACGTGATAACTCAAGCTCAACAACCACTCATTTATAGTAGATTGATTTTTCAAGGTAATTTTAGCAATTCAAGAAATATCTCGGATGGAAGGCAAGAAGAAGTAACACGCGAAAAAACAACACAGTTTGTAAGTTAAAGAAGATGGATTTCTCAATGATAGTAGCTCTTTTATCCTATAATCAACAATCCTTCAAAATCAAATCCAGCTAGTCTAAACCACTATATGAATAAAAAGCCATCTTTCATTTAACTATAATTCATTTTTACAATTTTTGTCTACTTTAAAAGAATCTACTTCAAACATGACTTCCCCCCGCCCAGGGCAAGAAGACTACAGGTTACACAGAAGGCAAAGTGCACTCGAGGTGGGAGTGATTCTCTCCTTTAAGCTAGTGAAGTCACCTAGATACAGAGGCAAGAACTTCCTTTCTTTCTCCTTATTGTGAAGTCGGAAAACTAAGTTCCTAGGAACACTTTTAACTAAGGGCAAAGGAATGATGAGACTCCCCAGGGGAAGAATATAAGAAATGACCATAAAGTACTCAGAGCGACTTTTAAATAAATGTGCTAGAACTAATACATACAAATAGATGTTGCCCTCTTCAAAGTCATTATCTTGGAAATTAAACTTGTTCTAACGCTGCTGTTATGGGCGCTTTGGAATTTGTTTCAGAGCCTGGAATTTTCCACATGCTGAAAGCTAATAAGTATTTGTCTTTTCAGGCTGAATTTAGCGATAGTCAAAAGTCCTCAGAGTAGTTGCGCTTTTCATTGAAAAACCCTTTCTGACATCCCAAATCTAGGTTATGTGTCCCCTCCTAAATACTTCCCCCAGCAGTGCACTTTTCTATTTGGAATTGCTTACTTACATATCATCTGTCTCTCTGACAAAATTGTAAACTTCATCAGAGCAAGGAATTTGTCTACCTTCTTTATTATTACACCCACAGTCCTAGCACAGAGCCTACAAAATTACAGGCATCCAAGAAATACTGAATTATGCAATTTACTATAATGTAAAATGGTCTGAAATACTGGGTGTACCTTTTCTATTTACCCTTCCTACTCCTCTCAGAAAAGAGTATCACGCCTCTGTGTGATTATATATCTATAGAAAGGGCATATTACTTTAAAAGTGGTTGGATTAGATGATTTATTTGTATATGGAAAAAATATGGTGTAGAGTTGGAATTTATACATAGAAAAAAGCAAAAATCATGATATCTTCACAGACTAAAAACTTACAACTTTTCATTCCCAAATCTGTAACCACAATAATATCTTACCTAGTTGCAGTATCTTTATAGTGTCTTTGTAGGCCTTCATCACCAGCTTGAAATGGCGAAAAAGTGGGTAGCACAAAACTCTTCTTCCAAAAGATACCATGATCTCATGAACATTACTCCAAGTCTGTGAAGTGTCATTTTAATAAGCAGTTATTTCCATAAAATGTTATGCAAATAAAAGCACACAATGAAATAGAAAACTTTTCTCAATTAAAAAATTAAAAACTATAAATTTGGATCATCTTGAAGCCAAGTAGGAGAAATATAAAACCCTGAAATGATTTTTTGTATACCTTACAGTAAAATATTTAATTGCAGTCTTTGTAATTTTTCATGCTATATCAACGTATCTCAAATGCTCCTTTAAAATCACATATATAGCAGGAAAGTTTTTAAAAGTCTTAAGAATTACGAATAAGAATCTAAAACACATGACATTAACAAAATACAGGTGCACATAAAGGATATTTTAAAATAATATATGTTTCACGTTTTTGTCTTTTAGGGTCATTCAAGATGGTACAGATCAAAGATGTAGAACTCTTTCATGAAGTATGTTCAGTCTCCTTTTTAATTTTTTTTTTTTTTTGCTTTAGGCATGAGTAATATAAGATATTTACTTGACTAATTTGTTTTCATTCATCAAAGAGAAAACACTGAAGTACTGATTTCTAGAAAAAAGCTGTTTATCTTCAATGGTACCAAATACCATTCAGGTTTATCTTCAATGGTATCAAATTATCTCAAAAACAAAAATTTCAAAATAAAGTCACAAATAGGTGAATTTTCATGTAGATTTTAATAATTATACTACAAAATTATCTAGTCACCAACTACTTTAAATTTATTAATAAACACAATTATTACAAAACCAATTCCTCTATCATATGCTGCTCGGGGCAATATGAGGAACTTAAATTACGCCTAGAGAGCAGCACTTCTCCATCTTCAATATGCATACGAATCACCTGGAGATCTGGCTACACATTTTGATTCTGATCCAGTGGGTCTGGGGTGGGACTCAGATTCTGTCTTCCTAAAAAGCTCCCAGCTGAGGCTACTGGTCAAGCTGTTGGTACATGGACCACTCTTGTAGTAAGATTCTCTAATAAATGTTTCAGCTCCTGTTTACATATTACCTATTATTTGAACAAAGTGATGCCATGAAACAATTTTGATTTCACAACTTAAAAAATACTATCAAATAGTTGTCTTAACTGATGATACAATTATCAAATATTTAAATGATACTTTTTAAAAAGCTTCTACCTTTAATTACTGTTTTGATGTACGACAGTTTGTTCAAAATTAGTAAATTTAAAGACATTATCCTTTGAAATTTTTGGTGGGACCTGCACTATTTTCTAGACGAAAATGGATATAAATGCAATTATTACTATACTAAAAGAGTTATCAAATTTAACCACACTAACTGTAGGACCTAGGATAAGTTATCTAAGCTATATGATCTAAGTTTCCTCACACCTGTAAAACCATCAACACTTACCTCACACACTTATCGAGAGGAACAGGTAAAGTAATACATATAAAAGACTGAGCACAGACCCTGGTGTCAGTTATCACCTAGGTTGGCTTCCCATCTTTGAGCTCTGAGCCCCAACAGATGCCATCTTAGACACACACCTCTGACTCCACCCCACATTCTCCCCCAGATAACCATGTCCCCATTCTTTCTCCAAAGTGTGTTTCCCTCACCCAACTTCCAAAATACCTGGCTTCACTATCAGAATTTCATTAAAAAGATGGAAAACAAACTTGTACAATAAAAGTTCCCACTTTTAAAAACTGAAGGAATTGACTGAATTGCCCAAAATGAAGTAATGACAACAGAAAAATAACTTTCTGAACAATAAATGCTAAACTGCAACTGGAAATCATACCTCAAACCAGCACAGTGTTGAACTCAGTTTTCTGATATTCCATGCAGATTCAACCTTTATTTGTTTTGGAGAAAAGAGTACCATCACACAGAGGTAAAGTCATTTAACAACAGGTCGATACATACATTTATTCAACCAATACTGAGTAGTACTGACATATGTAAAGAAGTATTTATGACTATGATAAAATAATTGATTTACTGATACAGAGACTATCAGAGGGAAGTTACTGTTTACTTTCCTTGGGATTTTATAAAATAAAACTTTTCTACTGCTAAGAGTACCAAAACACAAGAACAAAAAAGCAAGGGCTCTGAAACAAAAAATTAAAGCCAAGTGATGCTTGCTCAATTTTCTGTCCTTCTCAACTAAGTTACTGGCCTCCCAAACATTCTATAAATGATGTATCAAAGCAATCGAAGATAATGTTGAAATGATGTCTGTGGCACTTAAAAAGCTGCTAGAGGAACTTGATTGTTCAGGGAATGCTTGTGAGAATATGCACACTCTAGAGAAGATCTTGAAGTTGCAAGACTTCATGATTTCAAATATAAGGAAACAAGAATAAAAATGGTAAATTTTATCAAGTATATGTATTAATAACTAAACATCCTCATTCATCTTTTCAAGATTCAATAATATGAAGTACTTTTTTGTCAAAGAAAACATTTTCTCCAAATATGGTGTCTTTTAAAAGATGAGTGGAAACAAAAAGTATTTTCAGATGTAGTATATCCTTGACACAGTCCATAATATTCATTTTGGAGGCAAATTCAAACCACAGAACCACCTTAGAAATTTTCAGAATCATGAGAACAAAAAAAAATTGGCACATACAAAATTCTAACTCTAATACTATGCTAGTGTTACGATGTTAAGAAAAGCAGATTAAATGGCATATCCATTACGACCCAATGTAGATACACACATACATACACACATGTGCGAAATGAAAGGAGATTGGGAAGAGATACATCACCTTGTAACAGTGGTTATTTTTGATGGCTGAAATTATAGAAAATCTTTATTATTTTCTTCATGTGTGTATTTTCCTTTATAATATGATTTATTATGTAATTCAAAAAAGGAAAGCACATACTTAGGTCAAAAATAACCCTTTGAACAAGGACAATTATAAACAGCTGCAGGGCCATACTAACTAGAAAAACATTTTTTGGTTTTCCAGGCTTTTTAATATACAGTCAGTGATACAGGTGAGCGAGAAGGTTAGCTCATTTACAAAATCAAATACGGTTTAAGAAGAGATATGATAAAGTCTATATTATTTTTTAAAAGGTCATTTCAGAAATAATTAACTTTACAAAAGCATTTACTTTTACAATATGATTCCTTTACATAGCAAAAAAAGATATGATTCAGGCTTTTAAAAACCTGATTTACATACAATTTTTCAGGAGTACACATGCTATATGAATTGAGTGACATTTAGGTCAATACTAAGATTTCTTTTTTTGTAAAGTGCCACACTTTACATCTGCTGACTGATGGCTAAGAAAAAGAACATGTGGGTATATTACCCCCCTGCCAATGCCAAGTGTCATGTAACAGAGCCTTCTCTTTTTAGCCAAAAGAGATGAGAGCTCAGGATAGCTTTCCTCTCCATTCTCAGCTTTACCTCCTTAAACTCCCCTGCTCTGCTATTTGGCAGAGACTAATGCCAAAAGAGAAAAGAAAAAGACCAAGTAAGCATTAGCTTGCATGTTGGTACCCACCACCACCACACACATGCACCTCTGCCTGGGGCATCCCTTAAATAATCACAACAGGTTCTACTCTAGACAGGAGAGCTGATGCCTTAATGCAGTTTAGTTAGCACAGTAATCTATGCCGACATGCACAGACACACGTGCACTTACATTCCTCTCTCCTTCAGTGACACGAGTTTCATAGCAATATGCCAGAAGGATATCGATCAAACCGTAGTACACCTGACTCCGGGCTTCCTTGTCCAGCAGGTAAGATTTATTGACAAATTTTCGTAGCTGATATTTCTCTTCTTCAGAAAAAGACACTAGAAGAAAATGTGTTTAAAATTAGAAGTTTCATTCAGTTTTGTAAAACTCCTAATGTGAAAGATTTGTCAAAATTAGAATTTTGATTATTGAAACTGAAATAAAAGTTCTTTCTACTTAACTCTGGATATCAAAATAACTTTTTAAGTAGACTTCACAATTTTATTAAGGACTGTGCATTTGCTCAAACTTTAGTAGAGCTAAATAAAGAAGAAATTTTTAAATATCTATTCCTTATTAGTTGGCCCCCCTCAACACCTTTTTGCTATACTGTTCTATATTTAAGGCATCTAAATGCTAAAGTAACTGACTTTAAAATTAAGATAATACATTTCGATAACAAAAAGTATAATAACTAAAGCACTCTTAAAATACTCATTATCCATTTTGAAAGTTTTACACCAAGAAATATGAATATTCCCAGATATTAATCAATTTTAAAGGCATAGTATTTATTTTCTAATATTTTCTACCCATATAAGTCAAGTTTTACATATGACCATATCACACATACTAGACTTGGGGGAAAAGAATGTTTCTTTTCAACACGGATCCCTTTTCCACATTCTTCTTTTGCTTGGCACCCTCTCTTCACCTAAATCTTCATCAAAAGTTTTCCCCAAATTAAAGTTACTATATATCATTCCACAGTTTTCTCTACACCCATGTAGTCATATACAGACACACAAACATATATAATAGGGAGTTTATACCTCCTACCTCCTGCAAAGAATTAGGTTATTTTCTCTATCTAGCCCCTCTCACTCGACAATACCTCTAGCAAATCCCTTCAAGTCAACTGGTACGTAGCTAATTTTTATAAAGGAGTATAATATTCCAAGATGTACCATGCTCTGTCCAACCACTCCCCCTACTGATGGGCATTCACTTTGCTTCTAGTTTTCTGCCACTGCTAATCACACTACAATAAACATCCTTGTCATATGTCCTTGGATATTGGAGGCTTTGTTTCCATAAAGTAGATTCTCAAGGGTAGATTTACTGGGTCAAAAAGTGTATGCATTATATTAACAGAAAGATACTTTACTTAAAGGCTACAATAACTCTCCTTTCTAACAGTCATAGCTAGAAGTTCCTCTTCCTATACATATTATACCTCCCATCTCCTCCTAGTAAGAAATGTAATTGCTTTTTCCCCAATTGTTCCCAGTTTAATGAATATAAAGCGACTATGGCAGGCAGAATTCTAAAATGACCCCCAGTGAGTCACATCACTGTGTGGCAATGGAGCTTGTGACTTGTTTCTGCCTAGTAGAACATGGCAAAGGTGATAGGACAGTCACTGCCACGATCACATTCCATTATTAGCAGACTGTAGCCAGGGACTCGCCTGCTGGTTTTGAAGAAGTAAGATGCCAGGAGGTGAGGTGAGAGGGCCTGTGAGAAGGCTACGTGGCAGGGACCTGCGACATCCTCTAAGATCTGAGAGTAACCCCCAGCTGACAGCAACAAAGTGAGGGCCTCAGTTCTACAGCGGCAAGGAACGTAATTCTGCCAACACTCATGTCAGCTTGGAAGAGGACCCTGAGCTCCAGAAAGGAACACAGCCACCAACATCTATAAAAATTAATAATAATTTTAAAAAATGGACATCTTTGGCTATAGCCTTGTAAGCCCCTAGTCATTGGACTCAGCTAAACCAGGCCCAACTCCTGACTCACAGAAACTGTGAGGCCATGAACATATGTTGTGTGAAAGTCGTGCTTAATTCTTCATGCAGCAAGAAAAAACTAAAATGGTGACATATCATAGCTGCTTCACTTAGTATTTCCCTAATTGCTAAACTTTGAGCATTATTTCATAGGTTTGCAGGCAATCTGGATTTGCTCTCCTGTAAATTACGCATTTGAATGTGTTTTGCCCTATTTTTTCTATTGGATGGCTCATCTTGTCAAATTAAGAACTTCTTTGTATATCGTCTCACCAAATCTACTGTATCTCTGTTGACTTTGCTTATGGTGCCCTTTGCTACTGAAGCATTTATTTGTTATGTAGCCAAATAGGTCCATTTTTTTTCTAACAGATTCTGGATTTATAGCCTTAATTTCCTCAACCCCTGAATTGTACCTGAAGTCTCTTTAAGATTAAATTACTATTCATTAAATGGAAGTCAATCATCATAAAGGTCTTCATCCTTATCATCTTCACTGAGTAGGCTGAGGAAGAGGAGGGGTTGGGTTTGCTGTCTTAGGGCTGGCCGAGGAAGAAGAAAACCCAAGTATGTAAGGGGACCTCAGGCAGTTCAAACGTCTGTTGTTCAAGGGTCAACTGTATTTAACTAATAATTTATTTAATTTATTAATAAGACAGATAAACTGGGTATTGACTGCCCCCTTAAAGGACTCACCTGAAGATCCCTTAATTTAAATAAAAGCTCTCAGTTCACTTTAAGCAATTCAATTTAAGGAAACTGCATGAAGGAACATACTGCATGAAGAAAGTATACCTGACCAAGTATTATATTTTAAGACCTCTCGCATTTAGCAAGAAGGTTTGAGACAGTACTCCCTTAGGTATGGTTTTTGAGATGTTCATTAATTTAACTAATAGGAAAGTGCCAGGTGTTCACGATGATATCTCACTAGAGAAAAGTCTTTATGTCCTAGCTGACTAATAAAGACCTCTGCTTCCACATAATTCTGAATCACAAAGTAAGCATGCCCAGAACCATTTAACACATCAACTCTTCTACATGTTCACACCTTCATTCTTGAGTAATCATACCTATATATGTGTAACGATTTGTAAAGGTTGAACTAGGCACCGTAGGTTCTGATGTTACACTACCCATATGTAAGTGCTTCTACGTATTCTAAGTCATTTTCAATAACTGTATACATAAAAAAGCCTACTTGAATGTACTCTTGTGAATTCCTGGATGCTAGGTCCTGCTAGCCTTTCCCTAAAATGGTGCCACCTTTTTGGGGCCACTTTTAAATTCCATGTTGGCCTACTTAGTTCATTAATAATACACAAACGCATTTAAATTCTGAAATTCAAGCAAAGAAACCAGAGAAGATAAATAACAATAACAACATACCGGGAAATCACTAGAGTAACCAAAAGTCTGAGCTCCCTAAGGCCTTTTTTATTAGAGCTGTAAATCATATCACCCAAAGGGGAACTTGGGGAGGTTTGCACACAGTCAGGTCTAACCTAGCAGCAGTACTGGAAATAACGACAGATGCAGTGCCAACAATACTTGGATGATTGCCACCACGAGTAACATTTGTCAAGCATTTGTATGACTTAGCTACACTACAAAGCAGCTTTGCTGTGTAGTTCACAACATTTCAGTTAATTATACTTCTAAAAATAATCTCCAGCGAAACAAAAGCCAGCAGAAAGCGCAATACGTTTGGGGAAGAAACTGGTGCCCTAACATTGACGCAAATGGCCCAGGACAACCTCCCGACATCAAAAACCTCACCAATATGTTTGAGGACTGCAAAGGGACTCCCATCAAAATAGACAGATGTCAGTGAGGTAGTCACTTTTTCTCTGGAACATTTTTTAATTTTATTACTTTTAAATCCTCCCTTCCTCTCTGAATCCCCTTCCCAAATATCCCAGTCTTGTCTGGGTCAACAATTAAATCATCCACAATCTGGCTCCTCTCAGAGTAATGCACATCTGTCTATTACATAGTACATTTATTGGAAACAGATCAAGGGAACCGGAAGAAAACGTGCTGCATTCAAACCTTCAGCCTAAATGAGTAGCCCTGCAGAGCTACAACTTCCAAAACTGACACTGACAGTTATCTCTACAAACACTGAAGGGCTCACTGGTGCCAAACAGGATGTCCCTGCTAGGAAGTTCATTGACTATAAATGTTATGTGGTGTCATAACAAGCAATAACGTGCCAAGACTCTTGAGCTGAGATTAGCCACTGAAAGACAACATGGGAAATGCGGTGAGTCCATCCTCATGAAACCAGAGCTTGGGGGAAGCACAGCATTTAACACTTCCATTTACAAGGCTCTGGGGAGAAAAATCTGGATCATTACAAAGCTGAAGAAAAGTCTCACTGTTGTAACTCAGGACTCTGATGAAAATGACAAGAATCACAACCAAGGCAAAGACAGGGAGCAAAGTTCACCACTTAAAGTTTATCTGGAATTCAAAACAAGGCAGGTTCGTATTTTATGACGAAGGACTAATCAAACAGTGCTCACCTGCACTGTTATAACTGCCTGGCAACACCTGATGAGAGAGCATTAAAGAGACAACAGCCCACTGCTACCACATCAAGAGGAAGAAGGCCGGAGAGGCAAAGAAGAACAAAGAGGAAGAGAGCGGGAAAAGAGACAGCAGCATCGTGTACCATGGGTAAATAGAAAACTTAAAAGTTTATTGCTTTTTCCCATATTTTATCCTGGTTCAACACACTTCAATTTGTTCATCCAAATCTGGGTGTCTCAAATATATGAACCCGAAAAAAAAAAAGAGAGAAAGCCTTCTTAACAAAGAACTTTCCCTTAAAGCTTCATAAATGTACAAAAATTACCATTTCACAGAGAAGCCCTTCAATTCCTGGCACTCCTACCATTGATTTTACTCTATAATCATAATTTCTAACATTTACAATATGCTAATGATTTTAAACACATTGTCTCATTCAATCCTCACAACAACTCTGCGGGAGGTGCAGAATGTCCACAGCAACCTGAAGGTGCACGGTCACACTGCTAGCAAGTGTCACACTGCTAGCAAGTGGTGGAGCAAGGGGTCAAAAGCCCGAGCCCCACGTTTAGCTCACACCTATACTTAAGCTAATACTTGGCATATTAGAAGAGGCACTTTCTGTTCAACACAGCTCAAGTTCTTCTACCTTAGATCACATGCCCTTGCTATTTTTAAAGGTGATTTTTAGAATGAATCACCATAATGGCTTAGCAGACCGTGACTGCTCCTGACACACCAGCCTGGCTATAAGCCATGGGTCAGAGGAAGGGTCGGGAGGGGAAGTGGTTAAAAGGATGGACTGGCTTAATCTCCTGTTAAAATTACACAGAGAGAACTAACTCAAAGCATTGCTGACACAGAAAACTGGACTGAGAATAAGCTACAATTTATCAAAGTAGAGCAAGACAGAATTTAAATCAAAGGTAATGCCTTTGATTTTTAGGGCAACTAGCTCACCCTGGTGGACAGAAAACTCAACTTTGAACCACCAATTTCCTCCCACTCCACTTCATTAAAATACTATGCTAAAACTGGGGAAACTGATTCAGACCAGTTGATATCCTTGATGATTTAAGTTTGAGCAAACTTTCTGAGTAGATCTACATAGTATAAACAAAGCATATGCAGTATAAACTGTGTTAGCAACCCTATACCTGAAAATTTGTCTGTATAACGTGAGAAGTCTCTGAAAACTTCTTAAACTCAAGTCAAATATAAAACGCTGGATTTGTTGAAAACAACAATAAATGTAACAAAAGTCATTATAAGTAAGTGTCTGTTATGCAATAGAGCCAATCTATCTTCTAAAAGATTACAGTAGCAATTTTTTGATCTGGTAGAAATCACCTAAACCTAATAAAACCTAACCACAAAAATATTTATTACAATATTTATTTATTCCATCAAGTACTTTCATATAACAGACACCACACTGAACACTGAAAAAATAGCAGATAACAAGCTATTGCATTGCTAGGCAGAGAATCAAAAGACTGTGATGGAATACAGACCTTGTTGCTACTTCAGATTAAATGGTCAAAGAGGCCACTGTATTATTTGCAATAGCAGAAAACTGCAAACAACTCAAATGCCCATCAACAGTAAACAGCCCAAATGTCCATCCATCATGATAAAAATATACAACAAGACAGTAGGCAGTCAATGAAAAGCTTCAGATAGAACTGTAAGTGCTGATATGGAAGATCTGCAACGTATATTACAAGTTGAAAAAGCAAGGTAAGAACAGGATATACATGAGTCTATGCGTATAAATTTCTTAAAACAAATATTTAGATGTGGGAATATATATTTGAAAAATACCCCAAAATTGTTAACAGTGGAACTTAGGGTAGGAAGAGTCCATAATCTATTTACTTTTTTTTTTACTTAACTTACAGACCTAGAACATGACATATTCCATTTAATATTCTTCAAAATGTATGTGTGTATATATTCCTTTCATTTAAACACTGAAATTTTATTTTTAACATATAAATAAGAGCCAAATCAGTATGACAGAAAAAACTTGGGCCTTCTATTCTCAATCTATCTGAAACTGTTATAATTCTAATCTACAGACTTAATATACACCAACCTCGCACTTAGGGAAGGTGGTAATAACATGCCCATGTAAGAAAGAACTCTTTGTGGATAACATTTGGCTTAATGTTAATTACAGCACAGCCATCTCTTGTGGCTCATAAAACTCCCCAGCTCAGCTTTCACTGGAAAAAGTTGGCCCATCTGCTATCAGTAAGGTACAAATATGAGAACAACTATTCCTGCTTCTTCACAAAAACACTTGTGAAAAAATTGGGCAGGGCATATCAAATTCATTCAACAGAGAAAGGGAATGAGAATTGGGTCTTTTCCCACCATTATTAATACTCAAATGTTCCTACCACAGAGGAATGTTCATACTTCTCAAGTGGATTATTCAGAAAGTACAAATGCCCTGTGTGTTACCATCCCTAAATTTATATACATACATTCATTAATTAATTTAATAAATTTAAAAGAACTCCAATGATCCTAAAGGAAAATATACTTCAAAAGAATTTTCCAATACAAGTAAGTCTAATTATTTAGAGGTATTTTCCAGTCAGGGGTGAAGACCTCATTTCTAAAACTGGCAATCCAAAATCATATTTTCATATTATGAGGCAATTACAATTACAAGCTTAAGAAAAGGGAAGGCAGGCCGGGCGCGGTGGCTAACGCCTGTAATCCTAGCTCTCTGGGAGGCCGAGGCAGGCGGATTGTTTGAGCTCAGGAGTTCGAAACCAGCCTGAGCAAGAGCGAGACCCCGTCTCTACTAAAAATACAAAGAAATTAATTGGACAACTAAAAATACATAGAAAAAATTAGCCGGGCATGGCGGCGCATGTCTGTAGTCCCAGCTACTCAGGAGGCTGAGGCAGAAGGATCGCTTGAGCCCAGGAGTCTGAGGTTGCTGTGAGCTAGGATGACGCCACGGCACTCTAGCCCGGGCAACACAGTGAGACTCTGTCTCAAAAAAAAAAAAAAAAAAGAAGAAAAGGGAAGGCAGTAAACTTGGCGTACCGTGAGACTTTAAAATAAAACAAATGAGCCTACTTTTAAGTTTCTTACCTAACACAGCATGATCTTCTTGATCTTGACTCTTTTCCAAAAGGGCCATCATTTTTGAATATGGGTCAGTCCACCAAGGATTATACTTCAAAATCTGTTCAACTGCCTCATCTTCAAAAAAATCAGCTCTGGGAAAAAAAAAACCATTGAATGGGCTTGTTACATAGGATTAGGCTGGTTTTCATTTTTTAAAATTGTTTCTTAACTCATCATGTTTGCACTAGAAATACAGATTGTTAATTCATAGTGCATTTCGAGGAAAGACTAAGCACTATATTTACTTTCTTTGCGGTTACCAATCACCACAAAACAAAAGTAAGCATCTGATTAAAGGGATATTTGACATTTCTGATCTCTATAAGTAGAAGGTACACAGAAGACTAGTACTTCCCTGAAGTCCCATCTCATATTCAGTGGTGTGGGAAGAAGCAAATCTGAACACATATTGGACTGAAACCCAGCACTTGTGCTAGTTTGCAAGGACCACAGATTTTGTAAGATCACAACAAAGGAAAGAATTTTCAACTTCACAAGCAAAGAAAAACAAACAGATGAGTAGGAAATTCAGGATACTATACCTCCACAAAGAGGCTACACACATACGTACACACACACACATACACATCATTTTTTACATGTGCAAGCATATTTTCTACTAAGATGTAATCTATTTTACTCAGCTATTCTAATCTTAACAGTTCTTTGATTTTAAACTATTGAAAGAGATAAAAGCAGCCACTGTAGAGAACAGAGAAGTACTTTTCCCATACTTACTTTCTCCATTTTAACTAGAAAAATAACAGCTACATTCAAAACACATCTTTCACTTTTGGAGGACACTTACTCAGAAATGATACTATCTTGCATTCAAAGTTGTGAATTGATATTCTTGAGAAAAGCATGACAAAGTATAACTCACGGTGAAAATTTCATTTATACTTCAGTTAACTAGAAACTCAAAGAATTGGCTGCTTTGATAAATTGAATTTTCTAGCTGACAGTTTTATGACCTCAGACACTTTTTTTCCTTTCAACTGAGATACTGAAATCTTTTAAAATTAGAAAGATCACAGATAACTCACTGAGTTCTTTGCATGTTCCAGGTACTGCACTAAGAGCTGTGCATCTATGATTTCCTTGAATCCTCATATCACCACTATGGGCAGGAAGTACCAGTAATACCCTCATTTTACTTGGGTGGAAACTGAGGCTCAGAAAACTTGTGTATTTGGGCCAAGCTCAGAGTACCAGTAAGAAGTGTGGCCAGGATGTAGACCCACTCAAGTCTTACTCCAGAATCCAAACTCTTAACCAACATAAATTATTTCTTTTTTATGCATGAGGAAGTAAGTACATATTGGACAAAACTGTATAGCTAGTTGAAATGGGAATTCTCAGTAACGATTTTTGTCAGGTGCACAAGGTATACAAGACTAGGACGAAGTATGTGCTTTATAAACTAATCCTGCTAAGTCTATTTTCTTACTAGCTGTTTCTTTCTCCTTAAAGTGATAGAAAATTCTTTTGAATCAAGGTTCTACTACAGACTCATCCACAAATCAGAATATGAGCTTTTTCCTAGGAAATGAATTTCAAAAAGGATAAGCAACAGGAGTAAATGGCTAAAATGGTAAATAAATCATTCATTCAACAAAAAGTATTGACTTTGTGCCATGTTGCAAGCTCCATGTCAGACACTGGGGTTCTAATGCTGACAACACACAGACAGTCCTTCCTGGTCCTCACGCAACTTACAGTCCCATGGGACAGTCAGGCAATTGTTAATACAATACGGCATAATGCTATGACATGGCAGAACAAGATTCTAGCGCAAAATAAAATTACGATGACAGGCAAGGACTCTGGAGGAAATAATATCTAAATGAACAACTGAATGATAATTAACAGTTAACCAGATTAAGAGGGGTGAGAGAAGGTAGTCTGGGTTGAAATGATAGTTGGCAAAGGCTAGGAAACAAGAAGGCACATTAAAGGAGGGGGAAAAAAAGTTGAGAGAATCTAAAAAGAATATGTTGTAGTGACAATAATCTCATAAGCTATGTTAAAAAATCTGGAAGATTTTTATCCCTAAGAACAATGAAACACTTAAAAGATTTTACATAGGGGAATGACATCAGTGTGTTTTAGAAGTATCACTCTTACTGCAGTCTGGAAAATGATTTCAAGGGGCAAACCTGAAGGAGCAGAAATAACAGTGGCCTAGAATAGGATAGCAGCAGACATGGAGCAAAGTGGATGGATCCGGCCTGCAGATAGAAGACAGAACCTGCAGGCTGCGGGGGTTGAGGAGCTAGAGGAATCAAGAGTGATGCCCAGGATCCTGGCCTGGACAACTCTGTGGACAACAGTGCCCTTCGTTGACACAGGGGCATGGGAAGCTAGCAGACATGAGTGAGAGACGATGACTTCTGTTTGGAACAGGTTGAGTTTGAGGTGCCCTTTTAGGACATGGAAACAAAGAACTGTCCAATAGTTAGGTGGACATACAAGTCTGATGCTCAAGAGAAAGCCACGGGAGTCGTGAGCATTTAGACAAAGAAAGAGGACGGAACTGCCCAGGAAGAACTAGCACAGTGAGGGGAAAGGGTCTTGGACACTGGAGCATTGAGGACACTTAAGGCAAAGGAAGAAGAAGAGCCCATCTGAAAAGATGCTGGTTTTTCCCCAGGGAAACCATAATGAAGGGGAGGACTGGCATGATAAAATGGCATTTCTACCTCCTCCATCCCCCTCCCCACCGAAAACACTCCAAAATGTTTGTGTGATTATTTTGAGTAAAATGTCACTAATACAGTCCCAGGAACCTAAACTGTGTAGGTTTATTCTATACATTGTCCATGAATTAAGAGTTTCAGGAACTGAGGTTGACTAATGTTCTACTTTTTAGAATAAATTATTTTTAAGTTTTTAAATGCCATTAATGCAACAAGCATTCACTGAATGCCTTCTGCGTGCAGAATCAGTAAGACTCGCTACCTGCCCTTAAGGATGGGAACCAACTGATGGTAACCATGCACACAAATACAGAACATTATAAAACAATGTGGCAAGAGCAAGATGAGCTATAATAGGGGGCACCAAGGAAAGCGTATGGGGGTGACAGCTGAGCCCAGTCTAAAAGTAGAAGTACAAATTATTCAGTCAAAGTGGGGCAGAGGGGAAACAGCTGGCAAACGGATATCATGAGTAAAAGGGAATATATGGGAAGTGGTGTGGTACAGGTGGACAAAGGCAAACATTCGTTATTGCTGCAGTGTAAAACATGGGCAGGGAGCAGCAAAAGAGAAGCTGCAGGGGTAGGCAGGGTCAAGATCACAGAGAACTTTCAGTGGCATGCTAAGGAGGTAGGAGCATATGCTTTAAGCAAAAGAGCGCCAAGTACGGGGATAAGCAGACTTCCACTTTCAGTAGTACATAAGACATCATACTGGTGGTTTTACGGCTGATGGATTTGAAGAAGCACAGACTGGAGGTAGTGATGCCAGTTAGGCAGTTAGGTGAGGGCTGCACTAAGCCTGACACAGATGAGGGCCAGAGATAGATGGAGTGAAGGAAATACTACGAAGATAAATGGTACAACTTCAGGATTGATTGAATGTGTGGGATAAGAAAGAAGTGGAAGATGAATCCCAGGTTTCTAACTGGGTGACTGGAGTGAAAAATGGGGCACTTAAGCAAGTTAGAAAATTCAGGAAGACTTTACAGGTAAAATGATGAGTTCAATTTTGGACACATTCAGTCAGTGGGATGCCCAGTCACTCTCTAAACCTTTAATCTGCTTTTTCTTCATAGCATTTATCAAAATAGTGTCTACTTCCTCACTAGAATGTAAGCCCCATGAGTACAGAGACCCTGTCGTATTCGCTACACAATTTTTGGTGTCTGCAACACTGCCTGGCATGCGCTTCATTCAAATATTTGTTGAACAAATAAATGTATAAATAAAAGAATGAATACATACAATTTTATTCTAATGTCTTCTCCTAAGCTTGGTGTTTTGAGAAGTGAGCTATATCAGAAGCATGAAATCCTGCTCCCAGCCTCCTAATTACTATCTGTTGTATTAAGATGTACTTCATAAATCCAAAAGCCTGATCAGTGTACCATCTTCTTTAACAAATTTAGAGCAATGAAAAGTTATCGCAATTTAAAATCGTACCCCAAATGGTATATGACATTTTTGTCCCTTATCTCACAGATGTTTAGAATGCTGACTAAATTCTTCTGTTTTCTCCCAAATAAAGAAACAGGCAAGACTTTACAAAATGATTAAGGTAAAAAATATGCCAACAGTTAAAAAATAATTTTGGAAGAAAAAAACCCCCACACTCTCAACAAGAGAAATATGAAAACTTAACTACAACAAGCAAAAGAGAAAGGACTGTTAAAGAATGCTTCAAGATGTCATCAACATATTTTAGTGTAAAAATATATCCAAAAGGAATTACAAGTGACAAGAAATGGATAATCAAAAACGATATGTTTATCTATCATCTATTATATGCCCAGCCTGTGATGTGCTGCAAAACATACAATAACGTCCAGATTTTATAACAACAAAGGACTTTTTAAACAGTAATAATCCAGAGTCATTTATATATATCTTTGAAATGTATTAATTTTTCTTTACAATCAACTGACTTCCCTGTGTTCTGCTTAGGCTGAAGTTAAAATTAGTTTTCCTCAAGCTCCCCAAAATCCTGATAGCATGAGGCAACACCATGACTTGTAAGCATAAGTCAACAACTTAAAAATAGGTAATATTACACTAATGCAAAATATATTATGTATTACATGTGTATATTGCATTTATGTAAATGTAATATAATATGTACAATGTATTATATGCATGGTAGATAGTAATTTAAAGTGAGCCTATTTCTTCTCTGTTTTAACTACTAACAACAAAAAAAGCACTGAGCTAAAAAAATTTTAATTAAAAATTCAAAAGAACTTTACTTGTACTTCATTTAATAGTAATACATTTGGGTGACTCGGTCAGCTGCTATAAATAAGGAGTAATGAATAACACAAAAACTACACTTAGTTAAAGTCTTATTGCTATCAGAAAGTCACAAAAAACCCTCACCTCAGGACTCTCACTCTCCTCACTTAGCCCATGACTAAATTCAAACCACTCCTATACCAAGAACTACTCCTGGAGAAATGGAAAGAACATTTCACGCATACAATTAAAGAAAATGAGCTTCCGGATAAAGAAACACAAAAGATGAAGAAGAATAAGGGCTGCTTATAATATCACACTTATAACTATAAATTCCAATTTCCTAATTCTCTCAGGCCATAGTTATTCTTCTAGTTTTAGAAGAGAGAAGATAGGTAGTTCTTCTAATTAAGCTCCCTCCCACTTGAAATTTCAGTCTTGTAAAGCTCATTCTGTTTTCATGCTAGCCCGAGAAATCTGCTGACAATGAAATTTCCACTTTAAATATTCAGCATGATTTTAAATGGGTTTCTTCAAATTACTCTTCAGTGGACCTTTAAAACCACAATTGGAGAGATAAAGGTAATTAGAAATGGCAATATAAATGGAGTTGAATCTCTCAGATGTCCTCCAAAATACAACATACCCTGCTCTTACCCAGTTTCCCTTAGGATGTTGAATAGTTCAACCATTTATCATTACACATCACTCATTCCATTTGCACATCACGAGATATATTTCTGTCATTCCAATTAGTATCCTACTGTGTCACAGGAGATTGAATGTTAATCACAAGAGCAACAGCAGTTAAACTGAAATAGTGTACATGAGAAGGAAATATAAAATGACAAATGGAGAGCCTCTTTTGAAGTCCTGGCCAAGCTACTCGGTAGTCGTGTGACCTTGGTTGGGCAAGTCCCTTAAACTCCTTTCCTCATCTGTTGTGAAAACTGGATTAAATAATCTCATGAGAGCACTTAATAAGCTGCAAGCATTCTACAAATAAAAGGGGATATGATGATTATAGTTGTATATATAACAGTATAGAAAATGTTGGTCCAGAGCTAAGGAAGAACAATAATTGAGGGCTACATCAACATGAGACACCTATTCTCCACCCATCCTAGGCAAGCCAAGTAGCCACAGAGGCCAGGTGACAATCCTTGGAAGAAGTGCAGCTATCCTGGCCAATGGGAGACACCACAATCTCTCCCCAGGTGATCATTTACCTATCCATCAGTTAGATAAGTTCCTTATGCAAATATAAGCCTGACTGAGACACATTATGACTAAAAACACAATTAATGCAGGAGGGAAATACAGCAAAATTTAAAATTAGATTATATTTATGCTCTACCACAAACAACAATTATTTGCTCATTTGAAACATATCACTGATTACAGGTGTAGTGGATGAAAGTATTAACAAGACCCCATCAGCCAAGAAATGCAATACGAGTAGATTCAAATTATTAAAGAAACTGATACATATTTTCATTCATGTATACCATTAATTACAACAAAAAGCCTACTTAAAAAAAGTATAAATATTTTCATGAATTCAGTGTTCTATTTTTAAGCCTGGCAAGAAAAAAACTACAAAAAGTATGTTGGTAGAGTTCTCTGTTACTAAGGTGAACAACTAAGAAGCAGTATCTTAGAAAGATCACAGTGGTGTAACAGTTATAGGTTAAGTCAAATGTCAGTTAACGTTTTGAGCCATCAGTAACTTCTAGAATCCAAAAGTACATGTCTAGCATAGTTAAAAAGACACTCAAACATTTTTAAAATAAAAGTCAAGTAAATTCTTTAATCCTCGAAACACTCCATACTTACAGATAATGATCAGGATCAAATTTGGCCAGCTCAGCAGCCAGGCGTTTCTGCCTTCGTTCAGCTGCAGGAGTGAAATCTGGATCCTTAATATCAATAACATCACTCAATTCATCCTAAGAACACCCAGAAAAGAAAGAATTGCTCTTATTTTTAGCATTTAAAAACCAAATTGTGCACAAACTGTCAAAACACAGGAAGAATCTAACTGATCAGTAAACCGTGATAGCACTTAAGACATTTAGATTCCGACCCAACAAATGTTTGTTAAAGCACCTACTACTTGCTAGGCCCTACTGGACTCTTTCACATAAATTATCTCATTTAATCACACAATGAACTGATTAACATATATTAAGGCTATAAGAGTTCAACATAAAAAACGGAATGGAATAAACCCCTGCAAGCAAGCAGAAACATTTAAGTCAACATTCATTTCCCAATTTATCCCTAGAGATTTGAAAGTTATTAAAGGTAGAAATGGCTTGAATATCAGACATCTACATATAGACTTTTCTCTCTTCCTACAGTCTAGGTAAGCTGGTCTGAAGAATTACCACACAGGTTGAGTAGCGTTTATCCAAAAGCTTGGGACCGGAAATGTTTCAGATTTCAGATTTCTTCAAATTTTAGAATATCTGCATTATACCAGTTCAGCAGCCCTAATCCAAAAATCCAAAATCCTGAACACCCCAAATGATTATTTCCTTTGAGCATTATGCCAGCACTTAAAAAGTTTTGGGAGCAGATTTTGGGGCATTTTGGATTTAAGATTTTTGGATTAGGGATATTCATCCTGTGTAAAACTATATACACAAAACTATATACATTCTACTTTGTGAGCAAATTTAAGAATTTTTATGGGCAATTTTGATGTACAGTAATGACTTTCCATTTGAAAATGTAAAAATCCAATTCTAAGTAAGAATCAACTTTGCTATAATTGTCTTTATCTAGATGTAACATATTGACATGCAGTCTGTTTCCCAAGCCAAATCCTACAGAATAGATGTATATTAGGAAAACTGCCTAGGATACCATAACGTTTTTATTCTTTTGATCAGAATTGTGAAGCAAAGAAACTTTATACAATACAAAATATTCCTAAACTGTGCCTTGTTTTCTTTCTTCCAGCTCCCCACTCCTACTACCAACCCCAAATGAGAAGTACAGAAACGGGAAAAAGCTTAAAGAATATTAGCTGCAAAGAAATCAAAAGAAATAACTTGGTAGAGAGTTGTGGAGGCAAACTGTTAAGACAGGTTTCTAAATGGAATTAGAGGTTAGTGCCTAATAAGCAGGCAGAAAAGTTGATGGCTGTAATGCAAAATCACAGTAATAAATGTGAGTGATGATAAATCAGTAAGGAAGAGACTAGGATAGAGCCTCCCTACACAATCAAAATTTCTGTATAATAATAAAAATTACTATTATTAAAGTTATCCCCACCATAATCCATTTAGCTCAGTAATAGCCACGATATTTAATCTAAGCACATTCTCATATAATGAAAGGGTCCAGAGACCTTTTTGGAAGTCACTGGAACATCTGGAACATCTTAATGGTTCCAAGTACAAACATTCTGGGCAAAAAAACAGATTATTTGATATCCCCAAACTTATAAAAATTTTCATTCCAAGAGTATCTTTTCAGTTTACTTTTCAGAGACTTAGAATGTTCTTCCCTATAGAAATACTATTATAAATAGCAGTTAGATTCTCGGAGCAGCCCACAAGTTTATGCAATTCATAATAAACTTGAAATAGAGTACACAAGATACAAAGAGCTTAACAAGCGAGCAGCGGTGTTTCCATGGGAAAACACTTTCAGAATTCCATTGACTCAACCAGAAACACCTCTTCTCCAAGCAGTGCAACCTGGATTCTTTCTCTCTTCCTCTACTTCCTCACCTGCCTAAAATTAGCTCCTCCAGCTGGGAGGGCTGGGAAAGGACACCGATGAAGTCCTTGGGGGAGAGGAGTTAATGTCATGTATTCACAGGACTTGCCTCAGCCAGGTGAATACTATGAGAGCCATTTCCTGCCCGTGGACTCCAAGTCCTCTCACCAGCGACCTAGAGTTACCCCCTTTCTTTCCTCCTTCTAGCCCCAAAGATTTCCCTAGCCTGCAGACTCCCTTTTCCCACTCACACACTTCTGAAATCAGCTTGACAAAGTACAAAGAGTGACTTTGGAATTAGACAAACTTGGATCTAAACCCCAGCTCCAGACAATCGTGCGGCCCCTCCGAACCTCAGCTTCCTTATTGTAAAATGAGTCTAGTGACACCTCTATCACAGCCCTATTAGTTTCCCCTTGTTTCCTTTGCTGTAACAAACTACCCCAAACTTGGTGGCTTAACACAACATGAACTTACTATCTTACAGTTCTGGAGGTCAGAAGCCCAAAATCAGCCTCGCTGGGCTAAAATCAAGGGTTACATTCTTTTCCAGAGGTTCTAGGACAGAATCTGTTTCTTTGCACTTTCCACCTTAGAGGTTGTCCTCATTCCTTGGCTTGTAGCCCCACATCACAACGCCTTTCCTCCCTGGACTTCTATCATCACGTGGCCTTCTTTCTTTTTCACTTTTACCCATTCACCTTCCTCTTATAAGGGCACTGTGATTAGGCTGGACCCACATAAATAATATAGGATACTGTCCCCATCTCAAGATGCTTAATTTAATCACATCTGCAAAGTGGCTTCTGCCATGTAAGGTTACATATTTATGGGCTCTGATAAGCATGAGGACATCTTTTAGGGGGAGGGGACATCACTCTGTACCACAGGCTGTTGTGAGGATTAAATGACATAATACAAGTAAGGCACAAGCACATGGCTTAACACATTCAATAATGTCAGTTTCCTTTCTCTATGGCTCCCTCTTCCACTGCTGTTCCCTGTTACTCACTGGCTAACTTCCTACTGAGAGTACATATACTCCCTCCACTTCAGTTTGCTCACTTACTAGTAACAACTTAAACAAAAGGATTAAAATGTTCCACTTCATTATTTCACCTGGACCAGATATAAAGTCATAAATGGGGTATAATCTGTAAATCCTCGTAGATAACTCCGTATTTCAGAGGATGAATGGACTGACATGACCCCAGGGATTTCAAAACACTAACTGCACTTAGAATAGACCCAGACTCTTACCATAGCTCTGCACAATCCAGCCCATCTTGCTCTTCGACTGCATGTCTACCTTCCCCTTCTGGCTCAAACATGCTCAAGCCACACAGTAGACTTCTTTCCATTTCTGAAACACGTCAATTCAGGCCCAGCTCTGAGCCTTTGCATTTATAATGCCCTTCTCATCATTTAGAACTCAGTGCAAATGTCACCTTCTCAAAGGGGCCGTCTCTGGACATCCTAACCAAAGTTGTCCCCCTACTGTCTCATGTTATCCTCTCCTTTTCCTTCACCTGTAACTATCTGTCATTACTCTATTTGTCATTTATCTGATTACTATCTGTCTCCCCACTAGAATGTTCCATGACAGCAGGGGTCTCATCTAGCTTCTTTTTCACTTTATCCCCAGAACTATGCCAGAAGTCCAGTATTAAATCATTCATTCAGCAAATAGTGCTTGAGGGCCTGTTTATGGGCCAGGAACTGTTCTAGGTGCTGGAGTGGAGATCTAGTAATTAACAAGTAGCCAAGGTCCCCGCTCTCACAGGAATGAGAACTGGCCAACAAGAAAGCAGCTTTCTTTCCTCTCTCCCTCCTCTTCCCCCAGCCTCCAGACTCAAGGCCTCTACATATTCATACAACATGTACACAGTAGAACACGAATGTTCACAGCGGTGCAAGCCCCACTCAGGCTTGTTCTATGCACAATCATATGCAGGAAGAAAAGAGGATGAAAAATGTTAAACTACAGAAGGAAGAAAAGGATCCTTTTTTATTTTTAAAGAATTGCTACACCACTTGTTATTAGAGCTATTTAAGATGGAGATTGCCAAGAAAAGGTCATGTAGGATTTAAATCAGGCTTATATAAGCTTAGGCATAGATGAGACAGAGACGATTCAGACAGAAAATGAAGAACTATATGCGCATCTGACCTGTGGGTCTCCTGGAAACAATGGCCTCACGTGCCCCAGTGTAGCCAAGGGAAGGAGAGGGCCAGCAAGCCTGGCATCCTGTGGTTGCTGGCAGCAGTGGTCCCAGGAGCTTGCTGGGTTGGCGCCCAGAGACTCTAGGATTGCTGCTGCTGGCAGCCACCACCGCCAGAAGCTTGTTGTGAAGCCCTGACTCTGAGCAGCCAGGAGCTTGTTGTGAAGCCCTCACTTTGAGCAGCCAGGGCAGTTTTCCAAAGGCGCCCTGGTGGCTGGCAGCAATTTCAGAAAGGAAAAAAAGAAGGGAGGTGG
>NW_012149731.1:1824602-1829886 GCF_000956105.1 Propithecus coquereli | reverse complement strand
CATAGATCAGGAAAGCCTATAAAGGAATGTCCAACACTAATGGTTTGTTCTCCTTGGATTTCAGATTCAAGACCTCTTCCAGATGTAGCCCTCACTGGGAAGTGCACTCGTGAGTGTGATGAGTATGGCCACTCAGACTCCTGCTGGATGCCGGTCCGCACTTCTCCGGAGAGGAAGAAGAGCCAGCCCAAACTCTCCACTTTCATGCCTGTAGATGAACGAGGAAGCCAGGAAAAGCTGGCCAATGGCGAGGCTGCCATCATGGGTGACCGCAACAGAAACCTCCTCAACAAAAAGTTGACCTCATCCTATGAGACCTTCAGTGCAGCTAGTTTCAGCAAAAATGAGGAAGCCAATCCTGAGGATATTCCCCTTACGAAAACAGGGGAATATAAGCCATCTCCTGTCAATACTCTCACTAGAAGAGAAGTTTACCTGTAGGCTGTCAAGGAGCAACAGCAAAGTTCTTTTCATGTATGAGAAGGAGAATAAGGGGCAAAAAAAAAAAAAAAAAAAAAAATAAAAAGTTTTCATTTTTATAATGGAATCTATATTGCATTGATCATCAGATAAAATAAAGCCATTTTTCATTTATGGGAAGGAAAAAAAGAGGCTATAAAAATACTGGTAAAATATGAATAGCCAATGAAACTTTATGAGTATTTCTTCATCCAAAGACAGAACTAGAGAAACTAAACTCATGTGAAAATACTATTTGAGAAAATGGTGATGTTTTTAAAACCATTTTAAATTAAAAGAGGTATTCTAAAAATCTCTCATTTGTGTGATAATCATTTCTTATAGCTGCTCTACTCATAGAAAAAAGGTGATAATTATTAATCTTACATGATCATTCAGTTTTTAACTACTGGTTATGACTGCTGTAAACAGAGCAGCTAAATGCAGAACTCTGCAAGTAATACCAATTATGTAAGATTTTTGTGGCAGTATCTCATAAAACATCTACCTTAATATCCTAAGAGGGTATCCCTGAATTCTTGGGATTTTGGTTTACATTTGATTTCTGAAAGAAAGTCTGATAATTTCCTTAATTGTTAAGGACACCACAGCCCTTAAATTCATGTAAGAAAACACAATTTTCTTTAAAGACTACATTTGTCTATTGGTTTGCCTACTGGTAAAATGTTCACAAATAATAGTAATGATGCTAGGATGAAATAGTAATGTTGAGCTGATGCCCACAAAGTACTCAGCATGGTGCTATCCAAAACCCCCAGAGCAAGGAGAGCTTCAGGATTCAGACTCTCAGAGATTAGAGGGGTAATATGGTACATAAACCATATTTTTTTAACCTACTCTAAGAAGTCTGGGGCAGGACCGCATATCCAAATACATTACCATTTCTGCACCAAAATTTTTGAATATGCACACTAAGTGGAACTAAAAAAACACTATTAAAAAACTCACATCAGCTGGATGTGGTGGCTCACACTTGTAATCCCAGCATTTTGGGAGGCTGAGGTGGGAGGATCACCTAAGGCCAGGAGTTCGAGACCAGCCTAAGCAACACTGCAAAACCCTGTCTCTACAAAAAATAAAAAAATTAGCCAGGCATGGTGGCACATGCCTGTAGTCCCAGATACTCAGGAGGCTGAGGCAGGAGGAACTCCTGAGCCCAGGAGTTTGAGATTGCAGTGGGCTATGATGATGCCACTGCATTCTGGCCCAGACAACAGAACGAGACCTTGTCTCAAAAAAACAAAACAAAACAAAAAAACCCCTTCGTTTTGGTTCGGTTTTTGCCCCCAATTTGATTTTAAAAAAAAAACTTTTAGTTTTCAGAACTTTTTGTAATCCCAGTATTGCACATATGGGACTATAAACCTATACTATTAGTAGTATACTATTTACATTACAAAACCCTTACAGTTGTCCCGCATGCTCAGTTTTTTTCCCCTACACTAGGACATATGCATTCAAATTGTTTAGAAAAGCAATGTTGATTCAATTAAAATTTGAAGAGTCTAATGACTTTGGGCTATCAAGCTAAATGCTCAGAATAACAAACATTAAATCTACTGGTTCATTTCTGATGGAGAAATAGAGGGATGTAATCAGGAAGGGATAGACAGGAGGCTTTGATTATACTGGTAATGTGTGATTTTTTAAGCTGGGAAACAGGTATCTAGGTATTTGATATATTAGCTAAGATATTCAAAGAGATATAAAGAATATTTCATAGCAACTTTTTAAAAATCAACCTAATTACTTACTTAGTGAACATTTTTGATAGTTCCAAGAATTTCTGACCTAAAAGGGACTCAGCCTAGGCTCACATCAGGGCATTCCTGCATCATCTCCACAACCTGTCAGAAATCCCTCAAGAGGATCTTCCCTAAACAGCAGCAGCAATTAAGAAACCAAGTTCCCTGGCCTCAGGAAGCACTTTTAATCTGAATATACAATCTGCACTTACCCTGTATGACATTTACTATCATTCATTTATAGCTTTAGACCAGCAAGCCCAAAACAGACCGACCACAAACTAGCTCTTGGCCAAACAACTGAGACCCATTCACAGCAGTCTGTACTGTAGACAAAACTGACTCTATTCTAACTACCTCGGAGATCACCAGGGAATACGATCAGGCAGAGAGAAAATGGGCAGACCGTAATTTAGCAGAAACATGCCTAAGTTTTTAGAAGCAAGGCTATTTCATCAGCATTATTTGCTCCTAAGCAAATCACAATTTTGTTCCCTTTAAGGAATTTTGAGAGCATTTTGTTTTTCAAAGACAGGAGTCTTTACAGCATTTTAAGTTTTCACATGCAGTATCTCCTTAAATTTTCAAAATAGCCTTATAAAGTAGGTGAGCACATTTATTCCCTCTTTACGAAAAGGCAATTAAACTTACTTGTGGTCAAATAACTACCCCGGTATCCCAAATCTAAACAGAGGTAGAAGTGGGGACCAGAACTTGGGTCCTTTACCTTTTCTTGGTAGATTCAAATATGTCTTACTATAATAAAACACATTCTAAATGGGCTTAGCATCCTCTAGTCAATCAGGGATAAAGTAAAAGAAATGGTGCATCCCTATTTCTTTCACTAAAGAAAGTTTCAAATTAAGACTCCTAGTGAGTAGTTTGCAAACAGTTCCATCACATAACATTTCAGGGGATGTGTTTTCTACGAAACATTTTATGTACAGATGGTACAAAATCTCTCCTCTCCATTTCAGTCATTTCAATCTCCCTACACAACCTAAAATGTAGCAGAATTTCCCATGCTGTTTGAGGAAGGGAAGGTAATATCATTTTCTTTTATCCCAACTGAAAAATGATCAGGTTTTAATAGGAGAGTACATTCAATTTCCATGAAGAATAAATAGACAATGGTGCCTACTATACACCAAGAACTAAACAATTTGATCAAAAGACACAATTTCATTCTCATTAGGAACATTCCATCTCATTTATATAAAAAACAGAAGAGACATCATGCCATAACTACATGATCTTCACTTTTCAAAGGTATAAAACATAAGGCTTTCCAACAAACATGAGGAGAGAGGGGTTCCATTTTGTATTTTGGAAACTTCACATCCAGCATATTGAATTAAGGGGAGAAAAAAGAAAGCCACAGGACAGCTGTAAGAGCAGTAAGGCTGGGCAGAACAGCCAACGAAATGGAAGGAAATGAACATCCATGTAATGACTATGTGCAAGGAGATGTGCTCAGTGCTCTAAATACATCATCTCCTGTAATCATTATAAAAAACCACCAAGTGTAAGCAGAACTGAAATTAAAATATCCAAATGAGAAAACCCTATAAACCAAGATCTTTCAGAAAGACAACATACCTGTAACCGCTGAACCACTCCTGATCGTAAGTTTCCAAATCCATACTGGCATTGCGGATTTAAAGCACTTTCTGATACCTCTTCATAGGGTGTCTGTTCAATTTCCCAATCAAATTCTTCATCATCATCATCATCATCATCTACTACTTCCTCAGAAACCTCAGAAGCACCTAAAGGTGTTAAATATTAATTTTTTTAAGTTATTGGATTTCCTAGTTACAACTAGGGGAAGAAGGAATATATTAATAGAATAAAATGTCTGCATATATGCACCAAAACATAAGTGCAACACTATTCATAGCTTCACTATTCATGATAGCCAAAAAATGGGACCAATGCAAATACCCACCAATAGTAGGAGGTATAAATAAATGTGATATATTGACACAATAGAATATTAGATAGCAATGAAAACAAATGGACTTCAGCTGCAATATGGATAAATCTCACAAAAATAATGCTAAGAGAAAGAAGCCAGACAAAAAAGAACACATAATGTATGAATTATATATGCAACTCAAAAACAGGCAAAATGGAGGACAGTGGTTAACTTGAAAAGGAGAGAGGGCAAGTAACTGGGAAGAGACATAGAGTGGGATTCCAGGGCATTAGAAATGTTCCATTTCTTGACCTAGGTAGTATTCACTTTATGTAATTCTGATATTAATTCGAAGAGGCTAATTTGCCAAAGATAAGATGCTGTTTTAATTAGTCCAAAAAAGTGACTAATCTCCCAGTTCAATAGGGTTCTTTACCTCTTTTAATTGTATCACCAAATGAGCTATTTTCACATCACATGACCACCTTATCACCTAAAGTATTTTCTTCAATTTCCTATTCCATTTCCCCTAGAAACATAGCATTTCAAATATTCTTATTTATCTTTATTTCCTCCCAATTGCAATAAACATACCTATTTCTTCCACAAGGGGTTTTGCTGTCCTGGATTTTCTTGGTGCCAGAAGAGCAGTTAACATGTTCAGCCCCTCAAAATGCTTGCCAGGAGTTTCTTTGGGTAATCGAATGGTAAAAATTCCTTGAAGATAAAATTGTTTTATGCTTAGACAGATTAAAATATCCAAAGACTTCACTAATATACCTAAGAAATATATGTCTTGGTAAAACATAACTCTATTTCATAGAGTTCCAAAATTATGCACTTATTACAGATTCAGTGAATACAAGTCAAGATCGAAAAAGGCTCAAACAGGGTTTTTCAGAAGCTGTCACTTCTATTAATATAAAAAATTCATCTGTTAGAGCCACAAAATGCTTTAGTCCTACATAGTATCACCTTCACCTACTGATAATATTAAAAATCCAAGTCAAAACTTCTAAAAATCAATGGCCTGAGCAGGTAATAGCTTAAAATTAACCAACAGTTACTAAAAACATGTATTTCTAGACAAGGAAGAAAAATCAGAATATCTAATCCAATGGAGAATGGTAGTAGTTTTAAA
>NW_012149731.1:1817577-1824552 GCF_000956105.1 Propithecus coquereli | reverse complement strand
CCTACACAGTATAACCTTCACCTACTGATAATATTAAAAATCCAAGTCAAAACTTCTAAAAATCAATGGACTGAGCAGGTAATAGTTTAAAATTAACCAACAGTTACTAAAAACATGTATTTCTAGACAAGGAAGAAAAATCAGAATATCTAATCCAATGGAGAATGGCAGTAGTTTTAAAAATACATGTAATCTTAAATAAAGCCACTACAGCTTGATAAGGTTTCTTTGCATGTCAAGAGATACAACCCTAAAGTCTGTCTATGGCAGACTCAAATTCTATGTATTTCTTTTCTTTCTTCTTGACTGGGTTTATCAACCTCATCTAGGCTCCCCTGGAAACTTAATACATTATTTATTACTCTTACATTTTAAAACATTTTACCTCTTTCAGTGTACTGAACTGTACTCCAATACGTCAAACACAACTCAATCCAAATACTTCCACATATACAACCTTCCTTAACTTAGCGTACTTTTAAAATTTAATGACTTTGTTTCAACATGCAACCTACCTGCAATTAAAAGCAGATTTACTACCTAGAAAGGCAGTTGCATTAATACTTCATTATCACATTAATTACATGGCATTATGGGTTAGAACTTTGTTGTTTAACGCTTTCATCCCTGCCTTACCCTAGTTCACTGAGGTCAACAAATATTCATTCAATAAATTACACAAGAGTACACAAGGTATTCTTATTTCAGATCCAATGACAAAGAAGCCAGCAGCTTCTATAAATGAAAAATAAATGGTTTCATGACTAGCTGAAATGAGGGGCTTATTAATCATGAGAAGAAAATTCAATTAGCCTTTAAACGCCACCCATGGACAGTTTCTCTCACACTTACCTGTTATTCAAATTCAAGTTTGAAAACTGTACAAGAAAGATTCCATTCAAAAGCTTATAAATCATCTACATTTTTCATAGTCAATTGTCTCACACATTCTAATTTTTATTTTTAAACATCTACTAAATATAGGAGAAGTACTTCTAGGAAATAGAACCAGAGTATTTAACTAATTTAATTTTACATTGAAGAATATGGTGAAATAGTTTAAAAGAACTGAGAAAAAGATTCTAATTGTCAAATGATCCACAAGTAACAGGCAATGGACATTCAGAAACCATACAGGAAGAGACTGCACCTGCAAGATATCTAAAGGTCCCCATAGTATCTTCAAAGATTATTATGTAGATACTCTAACATGAAAAGGCCAAAGACATAACTAACAAAAATTCCAAAGGCAATACCTTTATCTGCATCATAGGACCCTTGCTCACTTCCATTTTCAACAATTCTTCCAGGAAGGGTTAATCTGCAGATTTAACAGAAGGCCTCATGAAGTCCTTAAATTACAATGTGACATAAGTTACTATCAATAATGGTATATATTTACCCATCAAAATCTATCAACCATTTTTGGCTGAGCACAGTAGCTCACGCCTATAATCCTAGCACTTTGGGATGCCAAGGTGGGAAGACAGCTTAAGGCCAGGAGTTCGAGACCAGCCTGAGCAACACAACAAGACCCGTCTCTATAAAAAATAGAAAAATTAGCTGGGCGTGGTGGTGTATGCCTGGGTGTGGTGGCTAGTCTGTAGTCCTAGCTACCTGGGAGACTGAGGTAGGAGGATTGCTTGAGTCCAGGAGTTTGAGGTTGCAGTAAGCTATGATGATGCCACTGCACTCTAGACTAGGCAATAGAGCAAGATCCTGTCTCCAAAAAAGAAAAAAAAAAAATTTATCAACTATTTTCAAGGCAAATGCCTCAGCATTTCCTTTACATTTTAACAAACTAAATAAGTTAGATTCCTTCCTGAACTAAGAAAGTAGAAATTAGAGATGACTCATCTTTCTATTTGAAAACCCCAGGCACCATTAAAATAGATACTGAAAAACAAAAGCCACAGTAAATATTAGTTATCACTATTGTTATAATAGTACAGGTTGAACATCCCTAATCTGAAAATAAAAAATTTGAAATGCTCCAAAATGTGCAACTTTTTGAGCATCGACACGACACTTATGGTGATAAGTGGAAAACTCCATACCTGACCTCATGTGACGACTGTAGTCAAAACTTTGTTTTATGCACAAAATTATTAAAGATGTTGTATAAAATTACCTTCAGGCTATGTATATAAGATGTATATGAAACCTAAATGAATTCTGTGTTTAGACTTGGGTCCCATCCCCAAGATATCTCATTATGTATATGCAAATATTCCAAAATTTTTAAAAAATCCAAAATTTTAGATAAGGGATACTCAACCTGTACTTCTCCCTTATTGATGAATAAAAGAGTTATTTATATATCTGGTGCCTTACACAGCAGATACTCAATAAAAGTATACTAATTGGTTTCCAAAAAGAAGAAGAAAAAGTCAGATAATGAGAAACAAAGAAACCAATTGCTAATATCAGGCAAATTACTACTTACAAAAAAAAAAAAAAAAAAAAAGCAGAAAGCAAAAGAGTTTTTCTTAAATCTCATTATTATTACATGTGGATTTCCCCGTCTTTTGTACTAAAGGAAATGAAGTGATTTCCCTGCTTCTGGTTTTACCCTGGTTCAGTCTTCCACACTAAGGCCCCAAAAGAATTTTTCTAAAACAGAAATGTGATTGTCACTTTTCTATTTGAAAAAGCTTCTATGGCTGCCTGACGTTGCCTAGATAATTTAGACTCATCAGTAGGTTACATCAGGCCTACTCCATACCATTCCAAACTTAAAATTTGAGTCTCCTTTCCTCCTGTGCCACCCCCCCTTGCTTGTTACTAAATATCATTAAAAACAAAAAACATTTGGCAGACCCCAAAAAGCCCAGAGCTTCACAACTTAGTTGCCTTTGATCCCAATGTTTCCTCCAGCTACAATGCATTTTTAGAACAAGATCCCTTCTAAGTCCAGAATAAGGAGTCAGTTTATGGATAAATTAGTTTGTTATAATGGTTACAAACACTAACTTTAGTGTCAGGATCTGAATCAAGTTCTAGCTCTGCCATTTACCATCTGTATAACTTTCTTTGGACAAGTTAATTAACTTCAAGAATCATAATATCTCATTTGTAAAAAAGGAGACATAACAGTATCTATCAGAGTTACTATGAAAATAAAATGAGAATGCAAAGACCTTAGTGGCTGTCACAGTAGGTGAGCGTTCAGAAAATGTGAGCTATTATTTACCAACTCCTTTCTCCTAAACTCTTTATAGGCATAGAGTGAAATTCTTACTACGTAGGAAATCATATTTGCTTATAGATCTGCTTTCCCGGCTAGACTCTCAATTCTTCAAGGAGAGGAATGTAGCAAATTGTATTTCCAAAGATTGCTCATCTCAGGTCACTTTTCCCAATCTTGTGATTTATGTCCCTTAAAATTCAGCAGGCCCTGAGGCTGTTTTGATCAATACAATAAAGCAGAAATGACACCATGTGGAATTAGGGCTTCAGCATAGGAATTTGTGGGGAGAGGGGAGAATGCAAACATTCAGTCCACAGCCATGGGTAAATAATAAAACCTACTTTGTAGGGCTGTGCTAAAATCAAATGAGATAATCCACACAAAGCATTAGCCTGGCGTAGGAGTAAGAATTCACTATGTTTGCTACCACCATAATCACCTTCTTCCTATTCCTCATGCCTTGCCTTAAATATACCCTCCTCAGAAAGGCTTTTCCTGACCACTTCATATAAATATGGGCCCCTTTTCATTCCATATCAGTACACTTCTTTCTCTTCATAGCACTTACTGCAATTTGTCGTTACATTGTTAGTTCACTGTTTTTCTCTCCCCGCCAGAATGTAAACTACCTGAGGGCAGGACTTAGTCTTGTGGAGCACTATAATCCCAACACTGAAGTCCAATAAATAAATCAAAGGGATAAATGAATAAAGAAACAAGAAAGTGCAGTACATTCAAGTAGGTAAGTTAAGTTACCGTCTAGTGGAAATTTGAGCAAACTGGTTTAAGCACAGTGAAGGAACCAGATTGACTGAAGGGGAAGGTCTGTATCACAAAAGTACTTGGGCAGGAAAGGTAGCTTGGAGCTACATTTGAGAAAAAAATAGGAGAATGGATTTTACCTAGTCAGAAAGGGCAGGACAAGAGATTGGCAATGTTTTAGGAAGAATAATTTGGCAGTGGCCCTTATACAATGGGGCTAATAGTAGTGCCCATCTCCAAGGATCGCTGCCAAAGTTAAATAAGATAACGCACTAAACGCCACTGCTTGCCCACCACACTGAAAGTGATCAGTGTCAGCTGCTACTACCGTAGTAATGGTTCCGCAAGGAGAAAAACCTAAACAGACAAGTGTTGACGGCCCCTGACGAAGACTTAGGAGAAACCAATACACTTACGCGGTAAAACCAGTGAAGCGGCAGACAGCAGGGAAGCAGGAGAACTAGGCTAACTGGGTATCAAGGGGAAAAGGCGAGACTTTCAGGAAGTCGGGAGCAGTCAGCCAAGAGGTCGATAAACAAGGTGCCAAGAGGTCGATAAACAAAGTGCACTGGGAAAAGTCAAAAGGACCGATCGGCTGGGAAGTCATCTAGCATGTCAGCGCGCGCCATCCCCGGGGAGGAGAGGCTGGGAGAGCGAGCGCCGATCCAAAGGAAAGAAAGAACGAGTCAGAAAAGGACGAGAACCAGAATGACAGGATAGAAACTGGAAAACCGGCACGGTCCAAACGCCACGTTTTAAAGCGTTCTGCAATCTCTTTAATGTGGAATCTAAAAAGGTTTAAGAAGGGAACGGGATTCTGCAGAACCTAGAACACACGCCCGGACGAGGGCACTCCCTCAGCACCAAAAGGAGCTGCGGAAATCTCAGAAAAAGGCATTCCCTAAATCGAGAACAGCTCCCTCGATCTTTCATCCTCCCTATAAAAGCAGCTGTCTAATGAATGCCTCCCCCAAATACGCTCTTCCTACGGCCAGGCACCCGGAACTCGCCTGAGAAAGTACGGCTTGGCGTAGAACTTGAAGTCGGTCCCCTCGAAGTAGACGTCGAACTCGGAGACCCGGGCGTAGGGCACGCGGATGGCGACGGTCAGGAAGTCCGGGTCCTGGCTGAGGTTGAACGCGGGGGTCAGCATCGCCGAGCAGAACGCAAGTGCCGGAGACGTTCACTCTCACCGCCGCCGCGGTCCAGCCACTTAAACTCTCCAACAAGTCCCCACGCGCCGAGACCTGTCCTGTTAGACACGGCGCTTCCGGCTCGAGGCGGAAGTGCTCTCGCGTAAGGCAGGAAGTCCCACCCCGCGCCTATCTCCGTGGAGACGGGACGCTGTTAGAGGAGAGGTGGGGCTTTCAAAACGACCGGGAAGAGAAAGGGCGTGGCGAGTGTCGCTTGGGCGCAGGAGTTGAACCTAGGGGATGACTTGGAAGAATCCGGACAAGTGGGTTCAGCTTAGACCCAGTAAGCCTCTTTTGAGGTTCTTAGAGATGATTTTAACAGCACTGGCTTTGCATATAGACAGACGTGTGTTTGAATCCCTTCCCGGCCACCACTTCACACAGACCTTAGGAAAGTTACAAAACCTCTCTATGCTTCAGATATCTCTTCTATAAAATGAGGATAATACTAGATTCTAGCCCCATAGAGATGCTATGAGGATAACATGAAATTATGCATGTAGAAGTCTAACAACGTACCTGGCAAGTTGTCAAGTTGTCAACACTCGATGTGTTGGAGAAGTCACCACAGTAGCCACAGCAGCACCGTTACTGCGGTTTTCCTCAGTTCTCACCTGCCCTGTCAACAATTCCCCTTCTCTCTTTCTCTCTCTCTCTCTCTCTCTCTCTCTCTCTCTCCCTCCCCCCACTCTTCCCACTTCTCTTTTCCTGCAGCTTTCTCTCGCATTCTTAATCCCTTATTTGAGTAGAGTTTTCTCATTAACAGAGTGTCCCTCCTACTAATCTCATCTAATCTGCATTACAAACTCCAAAAGAAAACGGGGCTCCAAGAGGTGAAGCAATGTGTACACTTTACAATGATCAGAATTCAGAACGTTTGAAGCTTAAACGTGCCAGTGCCTGCATTGAAGGTCCCTCTGTATTTTCCTTCTTTCCTTTTTTCTCACTTTTCTTCTTACACTTGTCCAAGGCCATCTTTTATGTCTCTTTTTCCTTACTTGTCTTCCCTGTATTTTCTCCCTTTAGCCTGTGCTCCTCATACTCTCTCAATGCCTCTCCCAATGCCTCCCCCACTAGTCTCCAACTTCCCTTACATATTCCCTTGGCCTTCCCTCTGATTTTATTTCCTGTCATTCCACCAGTAATTAGAAGAGTGCAGTTGTGGTATTTATTCCATGTTTTAAATGTTGGTGGAAAAGGAATGGAAGTCATTTCTTAGGACAGTGGAGATAAGCAGATAACTTCCAAAGCCTTTTCAACATCCTATTTTTTATGATTCTAAGGAAACAGTCTTGAAACTTCATTAGGACTCAGAAAGAATATTAAGAGGAGCTAACATTAATTGAATACTTACTATGTGCCAACACTGCAGCAAACCCTTTGTAATGATCACATTTTCCCCTCCCGACAGCTTTGTGAAGTAGGCATTATATATTCCCTTGGCTCACACAGGATCACATAGCTAGTAAGTGGTGCAATGCAAATTGAAACCCAAGTGAATCTGGATTCCTAGGCCCAGGCTGTAAGCTACTATAGGACTGACTCACTTTAATATTACTACCTACTCCCTTTGTTTCACTTTCTGAGGCCAAGCCTGCCTGCTTTATACCATACTGAACCTTACAAATAACAGGCACTCAATATTGACAATGAATCAATGCCAACCTGGAATTAGTAAAGCCCTCAAAAGGTCCCTTGAGATAGGCCTTTGACTAAATTATTCCAAATTAGCTTCTCTAGAAAGAATCTTTACATCTACCATGGGACCTCATTCCTGTAGGTCACAAGCATTAATGTTTTTAAATTATTAATGCCAGAGAATTAACTGAA